>NW_023144634.1:3028014-3576630 GCF_012932325.1 Thrips palmi
CACCGCATGGAGGCGCACGCTGCCCAGGGAGCTGTCGCGCGATGTCGTTCCTTCACGGACGGTCGGTACCGTCGGCCGCCCCACCGAAGAAAGTGACGAACTTGTCGTTTTTTACCGCCGCGGACGCGGCGCTGCCCAACGCGCTGCCCCGCGGGGCGTCGGCCGGCTTCGCGCCTCGCGCCTTCGACGGCCGCCGCGCCGCCCTGGCTCGGCTGTCGATGCGCCGCCTCCGTCTTGTTGTTGTTGTTGCGTGTCTTTCGCGCTGCGTGCAGTGACACTGCAGCTGCCGCCGAGTGGTTCAGAAGATCGCCGCCCTGTCTCTCTCGCACCCCTGCGGGCCGGCCCGTGAGAGAGAGAGAGAGAGAGAGAGAGAGAGAGAGAGAGAGAGAGAGAGAGAGAGAGAGAGAGAGGGCCCGCTGGTGATCGATGGCAGTGTGCCGGTGAAAGGCTGCCGCGCGCCAAAAACACGCGCCGCGAATCTGCCAGGCTGCGCCGCGCCGCGTCCGTCCAGTCCGCGATCGACGCGGATCGACGCCTCGCGACGCGGGGCTCATTACACTCGCCCTGTATGGCGGGGCCGCGGGGCCGCTCTCCGTCTCTCTCGCACTCACGGGCCGGGCCGCGGGGGTGCGAGAGAGACAGAGCGACGAAAACGACGAGAGTCCGTCCTTGCAGGCGATATTCGCTTGGAAAAGCTCGGCGGCTGTCTCGGGAAACGGGCCGCGCATATGGCGGCTGGTTTGTAATCTAAAGAAGTCTTTGCCCCGCTGGGGCTGGGCCCGCTTGGCAGCTAGCGTAATTGGCCGAGTGATGTATGCCCGGCGCGGCGAGGCACCGCGAAGCCCGCGAAGCTGTGCGAAGCAAGGCGAAGCTCGGACAGATGGATCGCGCGACGTCCCCGCGCAACCTGCTGCATTTTTTCCTGTCCTTTTTGTCTGGTGTCTGTCTGTCTGTCGGTCTGTTTGTCTGTCTGTCTGTCTGTCGGCCGGTGGACCGCTGGCGCATCCCCAAGCGAGGGCGTGGCCGCGCGGCCGGTCAGTGCAGTGGGTCAGTGTGCAGTGAGTCATACGTGCCCGGCAGCCTGATGCGCAGTGGGTTGGCGGCGGTCAAAATCCCGGACGCGTTTTGAGGTCCAGAGTCGCTAAGTGGGAGTCGAATCGAACGTTTGACCCCACCAATGGATTGCTCTCCGAACGGGGAATCCATTGATGGGGTCACACGCTCAGTTCGAGTCCTGCTTAGCGACTCTGGAGCTCAAAACGCGTCTTGGACTTATGGCCGCCTGCGCCGGTCTTCTGGCCCACTGTGCGACGCTGTGGCTGGGTAGGTGAGCGAGGCGTTTGCCCCAGACTGCCGCCTGCGGCGACAGACGCCAAAAAAAGACGCGGCAGGGAAAGAAAAAGGGTTGATCCCGCGCGACAGATGAGTGACAGACTGGCCGGCTTCCTCCGTGCGCGACGTGCGGCAATGCTGCGGCTGTGCTGCGGACCGTTGGGCCGGGCCGCGCTCCGATGCCCTAAGTGCGTTCTGCGAATAGCGCGTTTATCGAAACAAAAACTCGTTTTCGTCGACCCAATGAAGCTGGATTCATAACTGGGCCTGCTGCTACACTGCCCCGCAAAGAGGCCTCGTTGTGATTAGCGGCTCTGCCGGTCCGAGCTGCCAATGGCCCTCCAGGCTGATTCCGTGTGCGTCTCTCTCGCACTCGCGGGGCGTCCCGTGTAGGTGCGAGCGACTGGACTCTCGGAATCAGTGTGCCGGCCAGGGCCCTCGGGCTGCCAGCGGATTCATTCCGTTTCTCGGAAGGCGGTTCGGTTTGACGCCCGTTTCGCCGACCGCCGCCTCTTCGCGCGCCTCAGACTCGTCACTCGCAGTGTCGCGATGGGAGATCGAACGACGCTAGTGCTTTATTTTATTTTTTTAGAAAGTCGGCTGTTGGCCGGTCCGGCGTCACTGGACAGTACGTTCAAACACGCCGCGCGTCCGTCCCGCAGTCGCGGCGCTTTTTTCGTGGTCACTTGCAGTGCATTGGCGAAAGTCCCGCGGCACGGCGGTCGGCGAACTCGGCTTGCGCGGGCGGGGCCCCACTATTGGCAGTTCGCTAGCAGACGACGCGCCGAGGCGGCCCGGGCGTCATGCGGGCGGGGCACTGCCCCCGGGGAACACCCTACCACCCACGTAGAATCCTGTGGACAAGGTGGATACGACCACGTGGTTTTTCCACCGTTTTTAATATGTCATCAACGTGAATTCAAAGCGAACAATCAATGTGGACTCTGCCCCCTGTTTCCCGTTGTTTACTTATGTGCAATTCTATGTAGATTGGAGGCCTTCTGTTCGAGGTGTTTTGATGGGTGCACGATCGACGTGGATAAAAACATTCTATATCCATGAGGTAATTCACAGGCATTCGGCGATGTGGAACACCACACTACGCATCCACGTTGACTCTCAGTTTCTCTTGAAATGTAGATCACACCGCGTTAGATCCACCGGGCGTTTTAGGTGGTTGAGGGACGTGGTTGGGGGCATGAAGTATAATAGGGTTTGGATGGTGCCGGCCGCATGTGGGCCATGAGAGACCTTTTCTACACGATCTCGATGTCGATCATAAGTATCCAAATTCTTTGAAGCAAAGTCGTCTCTTCATGCCAGATTCATCTGAGTAGATTCGGACTTCCACGTGGATTGAATGAAGATGAGTGAAGACCTTCGAACTCGATTAGTTTTGAAAGCTGCCGACAGAGGGCCTACTGATACTCTTGTCATTCCTTCCCCTCTCGGCCTGCTAGTAGGATGCCAATTCACCATATCCCAGAGCCATACCCGACGCACATCGGACAGTTCCAGGAGACGATTCGTCGTTTTTGGAGGAACGTTTCGATCGTTTTATTTTTAGACGCCCTCAGGGGATTTAACCTGAGGAGGATTTCCTAACAAAATTGTTAGGAATGATTGATTAGGCCTCGATGTAACATCGATGGTGGGTGGATAAGGCGAGTTGGGGGTAAGGGATGACCCCATGGGCAGCAGATGGTCGCTGAAGAATCAAATCGATGTGATGGGGATCGAGAATTTTCTGATATGGATTCTATGTGGATAGCAGGTTTAAGAGTTCTATAAAATCGACATATCTATCTCTTATCCACGTGGAAATTATATTTCGATATGTCTGGATCCACGTGGAATCCACCTATACTCGAGTACCGCTATCCCGTGGATGATCGACTCGATCATCCACGTAGCATCCACGTCGTTCCTCCACATCGATTCCACGTGAATTCGATGTGGGTGTTCCCATGGGGGTGGCACACTGTGGGGCACTGCACTGGCGGACCGACGCGCGATGCAAATGCGGTGTCGGTCGAGAGCGGGGCATGTGGGTGATCATTATTCCGGGCGGGACAGCACAATGAGACCGACAGTCCGACCGACAGGTGCAAAGTGTCGGCATATGTTTCTTCTTGAACAAACACAAAAAGCAACAAAAACATTTTTAAAAAATTAAGTTGGACCTAAATTATGTTAACCCTGGATCCTCGTGAGAAAGATCTGAAAAATAAAATTGTGATAATTATTGGGTTATTCGCGCAGGTGATACCTGTTTTCAAGGGGAAATCACTGTGAATTTCGGTTTACAAACCCAATGAATTTCAGTCGAATTTCGATGATTTTGAGTCAAAATTCGATGATTTGTAGTCAAAATTCGATGAATTTCAGTCAAATTTGATGAATTTCAGTGAATTTTTCAAGTTTGATGAATTTCGGTGTACAAATTTGGCTGTAGTTATCTCCCCTTGCCTTTTTTTTTTGTGTGTCTGCCGGGTGCAGTGCGGGCTGGGTATGCAGATGGTGACACCGGTCGCTCTGATTGTGTGTTTTCGTGGCGACGAGAGTGAAAGCCATTGCGAGGAAGCTCACGCATTAATCCGGCGTGGCGGGGCGTGGCCGCCGGCCCGGTGTGGATGGCGCGGCACGGCGCGGCCGTCTCGACATCCTCGTCGACGCTCTGTCTCTCTCGCACCGCTGGCGCCCCGCGCACCGCCCCGTGAGTGCGAGAGAGACAGAGAGCGCGGTCTGGAACCAGCCTACCGGACGCACACACACGCGATACGCTGCCGCGATTGCCGGGACCTGCATTTTGTATGGGTTTGTTTTCAGTTCGGCGAAATCGATACATTTAATTACCAGTGTTTTTCAAGTTGGCTTGTAAAAACATGCAACTCCCCGGTCACCTCCTCGTGGAAAGCGAGAGGTGACTTTTACCCAGCAGTCTAAAACTCATGTCATGTGTACACCCGAATGATCGTGCCTCATTTTAAAAACATTACGAGCTATCGACTCGGTGTCCGAGAGGTCGATCCGTTTACACGGTGACGGCTCGACCACACAGGCCGTCTTTGAGGAAGCCATCAAGCCATCGGTGCGGTCGCCGTCACACGCTGGCCGGCCTGACTTATTGGGGAAAATGAATCTCAATCAGGCTGCTTCCCTATGCGTGTGCTGCGTGCGGGGCGCCGCGTCCGAAGGGTCCCGAAACGACCAGTGTGCCGCCGGCCCGAAGCGCAGCGCGCGCTCGGCCCTGTTTCCGAACGCACCCGAATGTGTTCGTTGTCGGACGCCGCGTGCTGATGAATGTTAATGTGAATTTGTACTGCTGTTGCCTTGTTACGTGAGCGCAGCCGTGCTAGCAGGCTATTGATTGCAGTTCGGGCGGCGCACAGTGGGCCAGAAGACCGGCGGAGCCGGCCGAAACTCTTGCGACGCGTTGAGCTCCAGAGTCGCTAAATTGGACTGGAACTGGACGTGTGACCCCACCAATGGACTCCTCGTTCGGAGAGCAATCCATTGGTGGGGTCATGCGTTCGGTTCGAGTCCTGTCTAGCGACTCTGGAGCTCAAAACGCGTCGGAAATGGTTTGAAATTGGTGATGCGCGGTCGGCAGCGCGCTTTCTTCCTCTTATCTCGCCGAGTAATTTATTGCGCGGAGACTCGGAGCCAGGGGGATGCTGCCTGCTACCTTTCGGCCGGCGGCACCGGCCAGCACCGGCGGCGAGGCGCGGGTGACGCGCAGGAACGGGTTTTTCGGAGTGGCTTTGCTTTTCCCTCGGGTCGCGGTCGTGCGCGGACTTCTTGGCGATTTAGTCTGTGCTGGTCATGGCGCGCCGTTCGGAGAGCTTTCGACGTAAAATGCGGGGTCGTCCGCTTTTGCCGACTCATACCGGCACCGTAAAAAAAGTTAAGTCGACTTAAGTTTTTATTTTTAATCGCGTCTCGACTTTCGACTGAGAGGTTTGAAGGTGCTCTCTTTGTCAAAGTGATATTACTAAAAAAAATTCTTTTACAATGGCCTGCCTAGCTTCGCGGCCTCTGTTGCCATTTTGAAGGAAAAAGTGGCGTCTTTTAAAAATTTTGCGTCTCTTTTTAAACTTTTTTTTTGTGACGGTTGACTTGCAGCCTGCTCAATAATGCTGATTCGAAGTAGTGACCCCAGCAGAAGGCACGCCGCCAGCACACCCACTAATGGAGGGAGATGACCACGCCACTGGCCGCCCCAGGGGTGCGAGAGAGACGGACAGTGCTGGCCGCGCGCCATACGCCACGCGGCTCAATCGCCGACCGGCCCAGCACACTGGCACAGCCGGCCGCGGAGGCAGGAAGGCGCCGCAGTGAAATATTGCAGCGCGGCGCGCGTCGCCAATGCATGCAAATTGATAAACCGGCCGAATTTGAAATCGACCCGCGCGTCCCGACACGGCCCGATACGGCCTGACCTCCTTCCGGTCGATCAATCATTGAACGCGTTTATAGATTTCCGGCGCCACCGCCAATTACGGCCACTTAGCCGGGACTTAGCCGCGGGCCGTCGCACTGTCTCTCCCGCTCTCGAGGGGCGTCCCGTGCGGGTGCGAGAGAGACAGAGCGACCGCTGTTCGGAATCGGACCGCCGCTCGTCCGGTCCGACCAATGGTCCGACCGTCCGATGGGACGCCGAGATACGCCACGCCGCTGGACATCTTTTTTTCTCCGGAAAGCTGCGGCGTCGGCTGCTTGATTCGAAAACAAACTCTGCCGCGCCGCGCGCCGTGCCGCCGGGATTAGCGCGGACAAGCCGACCGTGTGAAGCCAACCAACAAAAAACGACTTCTAGTTCAGTAAAAAACGATTGAATGAGTTCAAAGCGGCGAAATTTGCTGACTTTGGGCGGCCACTGCGTTGAGACCAGCTGTTGTTTAAGGCCTCCCTCAACGCCCTGGTGCTGCCAAGGCTCTACTACTCTTTCGCGCCCGGCCGCGGAACGCTTCAATCACCGCTAGTTTGGGAGCACTGATCACGCGAAGTTGGTCGAAATCGACTAGGACTGCACCTGTCTGGGGACAAGCTGCTGGGCCGGCCCGCCCGTCTGGCCGGCCCCACACACACACTCACACACTCGACAAGCACGCACACCGCTTGGCTTTGCAGTCACGTCGCCGGGCGGGGCGGGGACGCGTCTTTGGTCTTGGGGAATAGGCGGAGGAGTCGTTGGAAGCTGCGATGTACGCCACAAAAGCGCTCGCAAAACACACACATTTGCACATGCACACCCTTTAGCCCCGCTCGCTCATACATACGCATAGGCCGGCCCGTGCTCGCACGCACGCGCACGCACACACACACACACACAAACACACACACACACACACACACACACACAAACACACACACGGGAGTGACTTTCGTTTCCTCAATTACGCCGGTTTGCGACAAAATATTGAAAGCGACGGACAAGGGTCCGCACGCCGTCGTCATGCAAAGGTCCAGGCGGCATGCAACACACACGCGCGCGCGCGCGCGCGCGCACACACACACACACACACACACACACACACGGGTTTGCGGCGTTTCCTGGCCGCCTCGTGTCCTTTTTGCACTGTCCACATATCTCACTCACTTTCTCTGTGAAGTAACCTTTCGGTGTCGCGTGGCTGGGCCGGCCTGCTGGTCCCACCGGCCCGCATGGCGCCCATCATCATGCACTCGTTGGTCGGCAGCAGAAGGACAGCGACGCCTGTGGGAGGAAGAAATCAATTGTAGCATACTCTGGCAACAGCCTCGAGGGAAGTATTGATTTTAGTAATGTTTCATTCGGCTAAGTGCGGCAGGGATACCTTTTTATCATTCTGTAGGGAAATTTGTAGTTTGAGAGGACGTTGTTTTTTTTTTTACACACCCAGCTCCCGTTGACAGTGGCCTGTTTTGGTGTGTCCCAGTCGGGGGCTTCAATCGGCACCGAGGAAAAAAATTAATTGGCTGGGTGTGTCGCTTCCGGACGGTCCATTGAGTTTACGATTGTCACGGTTCGCCACCTCAGTGATTGCCTCCGTTTCACACACACACACACACACACACACACACACACACACAACCTAATCGTTGCTCCCAATTTGGCGACAATCGCTAATGCCCTTGGAAGGTTATGTACGCGTTCTCTTGGAGCCACACCTTCGCGGGATGCGAAAATCTCACCGGAGGTCACTCGGTCACAGAATACTTCGGGCGGTGTGTCCTCGCCTCCGGTTACAGTTGCCTGTATCATTACAGCTCAGCAGGGAGGGATTTGCCCGGCTTTGTCGGAGATTCGACATCAAGGTGGCAGCCAATAGGATTTCTCGCAGGACGAGTCCTTATGACAGAGGTCGCTTCGCGTTACGGATTTGTGACAACGGATTTCCCAGGACTGTGGCGGGCGACACTGGCTGGCTGCTGGTTTCCAATCCGTGGATCTCGCCTCCGACCTTGTGTCGTTGACGAGGCTGGAATTGGCGCCAAACGTGTTTGGCGCGCTCTGCGACGAGGCCTCCCTGCCGAAGGGCTAGAGGGCCCCAAAGGCTTCCCTATCCGCTCATCGAGAAAGCAGGCCTTCCCTTCCCGAGGGCTGCAGAAAGGGCAGCTATTGTAATGAAGCGGTGCTATCGGGCGGGCATCGGCATGGCACCGCCCGGTCGGAATGCAACCCAGTAGTTGAACCCGGAACACTATCCACATTCATTTTCACGACCTGTTCGTTTGCTGCCGTGACTGGCCTGCGCCTGGCGGACGAGTCCCCCGGGAGGACATTCGGCACTGATGACCCACAGGTCCGCGCTGCGCTCTCCCACGACGGCAGTGTCGTCGAAAGTCGGCGCCGCTGGACAACAGAAAGTGCCGTTATTTGGCGGGAAGAAAGTGCAGGAACAAATGAAGGACATCAGGGAGCTCCCAAGTTTGTTCGGGGAAGGCCTGCTGTCTAAAACCAACTGCCAAAAAGAAATTCTCAAACTACGTGCACGCTAAGAGAACATAGTTGATTATTTTTGAAAAGAGCACACTGTCGATACGATCTGAAATGCACGGCTTTCCCTTGTCGAGGCAGTGCTAAGCATGATGCCAAAGCAGTGCTTATCTGCGCGCCGTGTATCGCGCAGAGGCGATGTCTCGATCGGCGTGGGAGATGTCGCGATACTCTCGAAATGATTCATTTTTATGCCCGGTGCAGCCTGCTGCATGCGAGCAATTGTTAACGGAAGCCATCAACATGCGCTGACTTTTGTGGCTCGACACGGACTGGCCGGCCTGGCGATGACCATTGCCGTTTACTCCCGACGGAAGGCGCGCGCGCATCTGCCCCAGTTTGGCCAACGTGTCTTATCGACGCCTCGTTGGGTTGGCAGCGCCGCCGCCCCGGATCGTGTTGGCTGCCCTGTCGGTCGTGAGGCGCTGCTCTCTCGAGTAATCAATCAGGTTGGCAACCGTGGCCCTGCATAGTTAGTCGCGGCTTGGCAGCCCTGCTGATGAGGTTTCGATCTCGATTGGTTCGTCGTCACGTTGGCTGCACTGATCGGCTCACTCACGCCCCGGGCACGCGTGCAGCCATTGCACCGCGATGACCCCCTCACTTTCACTGGCAGGAAATGGTGGCGGCCTGATGGCGTTTTGGAGATGATTCGTCATCTTTCTCGCTTGCATTAGTCCGTTGCGTCACGCCGCCAGGCCGTCACTCGGGCAATGGAACGGAAAAACGGACGTTTTTTTCGGCGGTCGCCCCCACGGCGCCTGCGGCAGGACGGGGTAGGCAGTCCCGTCGAGCACGCGTGGCTCGCCGTTGCCTACCTGCCAGGCGTCCGTCCGTCCTTGCGCTGCAGGTGGGTGCAAGCAAGGCCAAGTCACGAGCCTCCGAGGCAACATTGACCTTTGCGAAGGAGTGTTTTTATTCAATCCGAGACGCGCGTCCCCGACTGCTATTCGCCGCGCTGCTAGGGATTAGCCACCGCGGCAATAATAGCAACTTCATTACGTTTGTGTTCATCAAGTGCCTGCCGGTTGCCTGCTAGTTGCCTGGCATTTGCCTGGCGGTTGCCTGCCGGTTGCCTGGCGGTTGCCTGGCGGTGGGGGGGCGTGTGTCGGTGGGGGTTAAGAGCCGTCAAAATGACAGGAGCAATATTTCTCCTCGCCGCCCGCGCCTCCGCCAAGGTCCTCGTCGGCGTGCCTGGCGTGCCGCGGCCCCCAGCGCGGCCCGCCGCTCCGCTCGGCTCGACAGCCTGGAGGTTCAAGGCGAGGCCTGCACTGCTTTTGCCGCCATTGTGGCCGCCCTGCAGAGCCCTGCAGGCATTTGTACCCTTCCAGGAAACATTGGGCGTTCGGTGCGCGGTGCAGTGGCCAGCAAGGCCTCGCCGGTTCAAAGTCAAGGTTGTGGACACTCGTTCCCATGCCTCAACGGGGCCCTTTGTCTCACCGAAGACCCAGATTTGGTAATTACAAGCTTGTGACGTCTGTGCGTGCCGGACCGCTTCACACTCCATCAATCAAGCGATCCTCTGACGGAGCCTGGAGTCACGGAGCGAGGCTAGAAAACTCTCAGCCCGTTTTCCACAGTGTGCCCTGCCGCCGCACCGCGGAGCATGGCGGGGCAGTCCCAGGTCGCCGCGTCGCTCACCGCTTGTTTTACAGACCTCGCTTAGACACCGATTAAAGGTGTACCGCTCCGCGAATCATCGAACGGCGCTCAATGAAGGCAAACAAACAAAACGACGTCGAACGGGGCGGCCTTTTCCTGGAAAAAGGATCCCTTCCAGCTAATCTGTCGCCGCGGTGGTGGACACTGCGCTGCCCCGGGAGCGGCCGCGCTAGCCGCGCCGATCGCCCGTAATAGCTGTTATCACACTGGCGCGGCGCAACCGCCCTTTCTTTTTTCGCTACGCTCTGCAATCTGCATTCCAGTCGCCCCACTGGAAAAAGGTTTCGGATTTCACAACGTTGTTTTTCGCGTGGGTTTCGCTAGCCTCTTCGTCGTGTTGGGTGGAGTGGTTTACGTCCTCGGTGAAGGGCTGGGCGCTGTCGGCGCGCTCCTTCGTTAGTCCCCCCCCCCTCCCCTCGGTCGCAGACAGGCTCCGCCCCTGGCTGGACATGTTAGCATTCAGTGCGTCTTTCGGCCGCGATGCTCTGCAGATAGTCGTCTGCAAACAGTGAAAGGACGCGTTGCGAAAGCGAAACCGTTTTGTGCCATCGCGCGACACTCGCGCCCGTTTCCTGCAAAGCATTCAGCGGGCGCGTGCTCTCAACAGGAGCGACCTGGTTCGCAGCAGGGCCCATGTTTATTCAGTGTGTGTGACCGTGTGTAGGTGTGTGTGTGTGTGTGTGTGTGTGTGTGTGTGTGTGTGTGTGTGTGTGTGTGTGTGTGTATAGGATGGAATTACCATACTAATGGGGTGATGCCTCGTCCCTCACAGTGTAACAAGCCCCGTGCCCGGCGCTTTATGCCCGATGGCCACTCACCTGTCCGCCTAAATCCACCCATTCATCGGGCGGACCAGTCCGCGGCCCGTTTGTAACGCCATCTGGGAAGGACGGGGAGTGGGAAAAAAGGCTGCCCGAGATAAGAATGGGGACCGCGTGGAAGAGTGACGCCCAGTGTAGGAGGAGAGAGTCCTGGGCATATGATCTGCGGTGCGAACAGCTCGTATCTCTCAGTGACATTGTTTATGACCCAATCCGTTTGGCCGAACAGCCAATTATGCATATCGGCCTATTTGTTTAGACGCCTGGCAGGGCTGGACGGTCCGGCCGTCCGGGTTGATGCTCTTCAGTGCGTGGAGAGACGAAGCGTTTTTCTCGCTCGGACCAGCACACGTACGAGGAGTACCTGTGGGGTCCCGGCCGACGCCCACTCCGGAGCATTAAGCGAGTAAGGAACCGTGACTATTTTGGTCAAAGGAAAAGCAACTATTGTTCGGGTGAATCATACGCCGGGGCGTAGATCAAGCAGTCAGATTATTTTCGTTTTTTATGTCTTTCAATACCGCGCTGTCTCTCCTTGCAGGGGCGTTTCCCTCCTCGCACCGTTACCGGGATACTTTTCCTTTATTATTTTCCTCGCACTCTGTCTTGCTTACGGCGGCCGCGATGTCCCCGAAAAGGATTGCAAATTACGAATCCGCGGCCCCGATTGTCGGATGCCTGTTATTTACGAGGTGCGAAAACGAACCGCGGCCTCGTTTGTGCATTTTCCGAGTGGAATTAACGGCGTCGCGTTTTTCGCTTTGCCCTTTTGCCGCTTTTGCAGTGCTGCGGCAGCCTCCTTCTCAGGCCCTTTGCTCGGCCGGAAGTGGATGAAGACCTTTTTGCAGTGGCGTGCGCGATATTCTCACGCACGCGCGCCCATTACCGCTAATCGAGACTTCCGATCGGCGTCCGTTTTGTTAACCGGTGCATAAGCCGACGCCAATTGCGGCACGTTTAGGCCGGACCCCAGCAAATTAGCGTGATTTAATTCGAAGAGAAAAATTAACAGTCTGCACCTCGGTGAGAACTGTGATAAAAATCGACTGAATTCTTTATTTCGAACAACAACAATTTAACAAGCATCTACTCAAATTTTTGATTGGGACTGTCAGGTTTTTAATGTCTTTGCCTTCGAATTTCAGTGTTCTCGCAGTTGCCGACACTTCATCGACCAAAAGCCCTTTATCACTATCGCGTTCTGCCTGTGAATAACGCGTGAAACTGATGGCGGCGTTGGCGGCGTTCGCCTGGCGTTTACAAAACAGAGATGCTGGAGGTGTTGTTGCGCACTCGGCCACCCTGCAAGCGCTGCTAGCGCTGCGGACTGAATCGTTTTCGTCGCCCTATCTCTCTCGCACTCACGGCGCGCCCCGTCTGGGTGCGAGAGAGGCAGAGCTAGCTGACGGTGGGCGTTCCCCCCAGCCGTCCCGTACGACCACTCAGAGATCGCGCAGAGATTGCACTCGGCTACTCAGCAACTTCGCAGTGCTCCGCGAGGCCATCAGATCGCCGAGCCCTCGGCAGCCCTGGGCAGCCCTTATGCCATTTCATATGTTCGCTAATCATTGGCGAGTTGAGTCATACACAGTAGTGCGAGCGGAGCGCGGCCGGGCCGTGCCGAGCCGAGCCGGCTGGTGCTTCTTTGTACGGCCGGAGAAGCGACTCCGCCCTGCCGCGGCCTGGCCTATATATCTTGCAAGAGGAGTGTTATTTCTCGCTGGAAATTCGCGGGACGTGACCGGCATGGCGTTGAATTTACACTCGAACAAACAAGGCGGTAGCGCTTGGCAAGCGGCGCGCCGTCTCATAACATCTGCCGTTGTTCCACTACTTTCCCCTTCGTGTTTTCATGCCGGCAATTTGGAGCGGCGCGGGAGTTTTGGCTAGTGGCTTTGGGAACGCTTCGGCTGCCGGCCCGGCCCTGCCACGCTAGACGCGGATCTTCGGTCGTTGGCCCTGGAAAAGACGAAAAAGTACCGGCCGATTGTAATTTTTTTTGGAGATTTGGTCCAGGCCGCGGAAGCCGAACACCCTGACGGCCTGCACGACAGCCGAAAGCTCGTTCGGGAACAGTAATCGCCGCTTCCGGGAGCGTTCCCCCGCCGTCGTCGCGCGGACCTTATTGGGAATCAAATAATAAATATTCGTGGCGCGGCTATGAATCTTTTTACTGCGACATAAAACGGCAGGTGAGTGGGTGCCGAGTTGTGAGATATGTGCAGTGGGGCGGGCCTGGCGGGCCGCGGCGGCGGCGTCGCGTTACGGGGAGCTACACTGCCAGGAGCTATGCCTGCTGCAGAAGAAAACAGAACCTGGCGCGGAAGTAACAGCCGTTGACGAATTAAAAATTCTCAAAATGTCTGGAAATTGTGATCTGGACTGACTTTAGACGGCCACTGTGTCCAATACAAGTGGGCTGACCGAACTCCCTCGACGGGGTAGTATACTCTTTGGACCTTTCTCTTGCATTCCTTTGCCAAGGTGTGCGACTAAACAGCTTAGTGCGGGAGCAGTGTTGCCGCAAAGTTGGTCAAATCGGTGACAAAACACAATGTTTGCCGCGGATAGAAATATCCTGCGTTTAATTACAAAACACCACTTTTAACGCAAAATAATTAATCCGCTGACACGTGAGTAATGCGTGCGTGTGCTGCCGGCGGGGCCAGGGGTTGGACTCGTAGACCATGACGCACTACAACCACGCAGTGTGGTGGGGACAGAACCCCCTTCTGCGTGAGATCCCTGGCCGTGTTCGATCACAGGCCCCATCCATCTTGGTGTCATTTGGCGACAAATAGCCGTGCCGTATGGTCATCACGGGCAGCAGCACCCCATGCATGCCGTCCACACCCCCTCCTCTCTCTCTCTCCACCCCCTCTCACTCTCCTTTTATTGCAGGCAACCCTTCTGCGGCACCTGCCGTGGGCGTACACCTTCCCCCTCCCTTTTTCACTATCAAGCGTTATCGGTCACCGGCATCGACTCCCCCGCCGTCGCCCACCCCAGTGCCCCCCCCCCCCCCATGTCGATAACTTCCTTCCCTTTCCCCAGTGTACTACCTGCCAATCAGCCCACCCACCCCAAGCCACTTCAAAGAGCGCCGCGAAAAAAAAAGACAAAAACACGAAGGGGTTACACGGCGGCGCGCGCACTGCTAATTGTTCCCGGCCGACACGTGTTCGAAGGGAGCGCCTCGAACGCACCCTCATGCAATTACCGCACTGCAATGCGCACCGCGACCGCAATTTTTGTTGAAACTGTTTTCGTCGTGCGTTATTGTTAAATATGCGGTGCGTGCCACTGACTGACTTGCGGTATACGCTGTTTCTCATGCGATCTCGTAATTTCATTAGCAGTTTTCTTTCCCCCTGCCGCGCTGAGATCGGATCTTGGTGAAACAATATCCCGCCCGGGGCGGTAACGGCGGACGGGCTTAGCTAATTGTCATCCTGGCAGGCCGACTGGCGAGACGCGGCGAGACGGGACGGGATGTCTCTGCGCCCCGCCCTGCCGCCCTGACCCGTGCCGTATGCAGAGCCACCCGAGGCGCGGCAGGTCGAGCGGCAGGCCGATGGAAGTTCAAGACAACGGTCCGCGGCGGGCACACTAGGCAGGAGTCGTTTTCGTCGCTCTGTCTCTCTCGCTATCATGAGCGCCCCGCGTACGCGCGAGAGAGACAGACCGACGTCAACGACTCGGAATCAGTGTGCACACTGCGAGGCAGAATGCCGTACCACGCCACGGCTGTCATGTGTCTCGGCGTGGCGTGGGTTAATGTCTGCTGGGGTCGTCGTGTCTGCGCGGCACTTGGAGAGGCAGCAAAAAAAGGTCGCGAAGTGGGTCAAAGGAGCAGTTCGACAGTTTCCAGAGCCACCGTGCCCTTCTATTGTTGGCGGCCGCCACCGCGGACTGCCTTCGTTGCCTTCGCCCTTACGCAAGCCCTTGGAGGCGAAGCAGGTGAAGTGGTTTTGCGCTCTGCCTATCATTGGCAGCCGAGCGATCCCGACGAGCGGTCGCGCCTTGTCCCTCTCGCACCTCGACGGGGATCCCCGCGAGTGCGAGGGAGAGCGGCGGCGCAGCCTCGCGAACGGTACCGCGTTTAACCCCGCGCACTCTGGCGTGCACTTTGGCGCGTGCGCCGCGACGCCTGGGGCTCGCCAGCCTTCGGGCTCGACGCGCAGGCACGCGCCCTTACCGCTCCAGAACGACGCGGTGCTTCGGGAGGCCGTCTGCGCCGTGTGTCGACGCTCGAGGGAAGGCTCAGGGAAGTCGGAATAATGTTCTGAGACTCAAAGTATCCGCCTCCACCTCCACTCGGTGCGTTGACTGCGCTCGGTGCGCCGCACGTGCCACGGGCCACACAATGTGTCATCAGGACGCCAAGGACGCTCCTTTTGTCCGCCCTCCAGGCGAGACTCCAGGCGGGCCTCCAGGTGGACGACAGGGTCCTTCACTTTCACTGCAGTACCGCTCTGCCTCGCCATTGGTCGCCTGAGTCACTGACTGTGTCGCCGGCCGATTCCGAGATCCCGATCTAGTTTTCGCCCCTTTGTGCGTCCCGCGCCGCCACGGTGCCACGGCCTCGGCCACGGCCCAGCGCGCAGCGGCGAGGCTGCCTCTCGAAGCGATCGCGGGGCCGCGCTCCGATTTGCCTCTGTCTTCACCTCATTTTTCCTCTCCCTCCGCAGGTGCTGCAGCGAGACGTCGAGTCGCACGGCAAGATCGTCTCCTCCGTGGTGAAGCTGTGCGAGCGCGTGGCGCACCTGCAGCAGCTGCAGCACAAGCAGGTCCACCAGGACGCCGAGGACGCCGAGCCGCGGCCGCGTCAGCAGGACCTGGTACGCGTCGCCCGCCGCCTGGAGCGCCGCTGGCACCACCTCTTCCTGCGCTCGCTGGAGTGGCAGTGCCACCTGGAGACGCTCGCCACCAAGCTACCGGTGAGTCCACTGTCTTTTTTCGCGCTTTTCGGGGGGTATCTTGTTTAGTATTTCTTTTCAGGGCGTTTAAGAAAAGGATTTTTAGGCGAGGGGTTAAACGCGAACAATGTTTGGGGACACAAGACTTCTTAGAACAAGAGATTTCGTCGGATTTCGTACATTTTTAAGCCTAAAATTTCCCTGTTTTTCTGCCTTTTGGGAGGAATATTTTGGATTTTCCAGAGATTTCTTGGGCTCTAGGGACACAGGATTTCTAGAGTGGTTGTCCGTCCCCTCGTTTTTAGGGGATTTTTTTTTTGCCGTTGGAGTACGAGAACTCGGGGGCCAGGCAGGCCGGCCAGGCTGCGGGTGGGCGGGCCCGGGGTGTCGAGTCATTTGGACGGCGAGTGACGCACCGTCCGTCCCGGGGGCAACCAGGTGTAACAACGTCCTGTACTGGTCCTTCCCCCCCCCCCCTTACCCGCCCCCTTCCGCCCCGAAATCACTCGGCCGCGCGTGCGTGCGCCCCGCCGGCCAGACGCCATTAGCACTGCTGTTTGCATAGGCCGAGAGGGAAGGGGTGCCGGTGCCGATTCGGCCCGTCGTCGCGGCGTCTCTCTCGCACTCACGGCCCGCCCCGCAGGGGTGCGAGAGAGACGGGGCCACTGTTGTGAATCGGACTGCGGGCGGACGGATGTCGGGTACCGCGGACCGAGTACGGCGCGGCACTCAGCGGACGCTCTCTCTCTCTCTCTCTCTCTCTCTCTCTCTCTCTCTCTCTCTCTCTCTCTCCTCTCTCTCTCTCTCTCTCATGGAACCTGCCGCGCACTCGGCCGCTGGGAAGTCTCTGGAGCGTCCATCATGGTGATTTCGCTTGAAAGGGAAAAATGAGTTCGGACGATCCGGCCGAGGGGACGGCTTGATGAATACAACAATGGCGACGACGCCGGCCGCGTCCTCCCTCTGTCTCTCTCGCACTCACGGCGCGTCGCATAAGGGTGCGAGGGAGACGGAGCCATGCCCGATTTTTGACCCGAATGAGGCGCCGGGCCTCTGGCAGCCTCTGGCCCTTGGAGTGCCGCGTCAAGCCAAATAATAATGCCGCGGCCGCTCGGCTTTCGGAGGGAGAATAGGCAAGGGCGGCGCTAGCGGCAAAAAAGAGTGTGCTGAATTAGTCTGTGGGATTTCTGCGCGCTAATGCTCTGCCCGCGGCCCGCGAACTTGGCCGCGTAGCATTGTGGCGCTGATTACAGTGGGCCGTCCCGCCCCGGCTGTGCGGGCTGAACTGGGTCGCCCTGTCTCTCTCGCACTCACGGGCCGTCCCGAAGGGGTGCGAGAGAGCCGGACCGACGAACACTCGCGCTCCGCCAGGGCGTCTACGCCTTGGTCCACGCGGCTTGAGTTTCGGCCTGCGCAACGAGTGGATGGATTCCGGTTCATTAACACCTGGCATGCAGTGTGGTGGTTCGGAAGGGCTCGCCGACACGCTAGCCACCCGTGCCCGCTTGGTTTGGGGCTTCCCTCGCCGCGGTTCAAGGGCAGCCAGCCTTTTTTGGTCTATGTGGTGCACTTCCAGAAGGAAGAGGGCGCATCCTTGGAGAGCCCTTCCTCTCCAACCTTGACTCAGGTGCTCCGTGACCTCGCTGCGCCACGCCCCGCCTCGCCACGCCCCGCCACGCCGCCGCCGTCTGAACCGCAAATAGACTCATCTGTGGTGTGGCAGCGGACCAAAAACAACACACGAAGCGGCGCCGCGGCGCAGCACTGCCTAACTGGTTCACGATGGGTCAGCAGGTTGAGGCATCGCTGGCGGCACACTCGAATTGGGCCGCAGGGACGCTAAACATGCGCGTTGCTTCCGGTGTTGCCGGTCGTAGCGACAAACTCCCCCCGAGGATTCATCCCAACGGGTTCGGCCAGCCAGGGCCTCGTCGGATTCGGACAGCCTTGGAGTCCATCACAGTGTACCGCGCCGCGTGGATCGCTGTTCGTGATCCGACGCAATCGGGCTAGACATTTGAATGCCCGAATAGGCCTCTCTGTCTCTCTCGCTCTCACGGGGCGTACCGCAGGGGTGCGAGAGAGACAGTGAACGCAGTTCGGAATCGCCTGGGCCTCCCTCGCGCTTCTCTCTCTCTCTCTCTCTCTCTCTCTCTCTCTCTCTCTCCTCTCTCTCTCTCTCTCTCTCTCCTCTCTCTCTCTCTCTCTCTCTCCCTCTTTTGCGCGGACGAAGACGAGGCCCCGTTGGGCCCGCTCGATTAAACACCGCGCGCCCTCGCGAAAAGTACGGTGCTCTGACGAGCCCCGCCGAAATTGCGGCGCGTAGGGACGAGCTAGGCGTGATGACGGTGCTGGGAACTCCGAGCCGGCGGGCCCATTCAATAGGACAGCGCCGAACTTCGGAGAGAGAGAGAGAGAGAGAGAGAGAGAGAGAGAGAGAGAGAGAGAGAGAGAGAGAGAGAGAGAGAGAGAGAGAGAGAGAGGAACTACTGTCGTCCCGCGCGAAGAGGAACGAGCCCCGGGGGACTGCGTATCAACGAATCGACGGGGACTGCGCCCCTAATGAAGCGCCTGGACGTCGCTTCGCTCCACTTCTGGGCGGCGGTGACGCAACGGGCGCGTGACGGTGGAAGGCGGTGGAAGGTGTCCGCGAGACGTACAAAACCCAGGAAGGCGCGCGCTGCACAGACCGCTGCAGGCGCTGCACAGTCCACTGCAGGCCGGACGGGACGCCCTTTTGCGTCCTGCGCAGGAAAGGGAGCACGGACGGACAGACGGACGGACAGATGATTAGTGCTGTGGATGTAGGCTGGCGGCCGCTACCGCCGCTACCGCAACTCGCAGCGCGCCGCCCGGCCGCCGCACAGTGGGCCGGAAGACCGGTGGAGGCGGCCAAAACCCTAGACGCGTTTTGAGCTCCAGAGTCGCTAAACAGGCCTCGAACCGAACGCGTGACCCCACCAATGGATTGCTCTCCACACGTTCGGTTCGAGTCCCATTTAGCGACTCTGGAGCTCAAAACGCGACTGGATTTTTGTCCGCCTCCACCGGTCTTCTGGCCCACTGTGCGCCGCCCGGGCCGTGTCGCTCTTGTCCCACCGCCCGTGCAAGTCTCCGCCGCGCCGCCTTGCTCGCGCACTCGCTGTCGTAATGGCGATTCGAGGATTCGCCCGCCTTGTTGTTGTTGTTGTTGGGCGCCGGCGTGACGTCGTTACAGTGTCCTGTATTCGCCGCCTCCCTGTTTTTGCGGACGGCCCGGCCGGCCGGCCCACCAGGCTGCTTTCCAACTACGCCCCGTCTCTCTCTCGCACGCCAGGGCGTGCGAGGCGTGCGAGAGAGACAGAGCGCCGAGCTGGGAGGCGGTCTGCGGAGAGGTGATCTCCAGATAGGGGTCCTGGGCCCCTGATGGATGAGCGCGCGCCCCGTATACCGCCCTGCCACCGCCTGGTGTCGGCCCCGTCCCGTACCGGTTCGCGACCCAGTGCTCTGTCTCTCTCGCGCCGCCGTGGAACGCCCCCGAGAGTGCGAGAGAGACAGGGGGCGGCGCGGTGCCTTTTGGCGAGACGGAGGCGAGACCGGCACACACCTCGCGTGCCGACCGCCGCCCACCACGGGACGCGTAACGCCTAGTCTTGTTGTTGTTTTTTTCGTTTTTACTTTTCCTCTTATTTTTGTTGTTTTTATTTTTGCTCGCGAGTTTCACCCCGCCGTGTCTGATTCGCCATTCACGCGCCGGGTAATCTTCATCCTCGCATCGCGATGATCGTTCTCAGCATTTCAACTCAGTTTCGCGGACGCTCCATTGTGTTGTGTGGTGTCTCCGGGTCGAGAAAGTACCACTCTGCGCTCGTGTGGTGTGTGTGTGTGTGTGTGTGTGTGTGTGTGTGTGTGTGCGTGCGTGTGTGCGTGTGTCGGAGTGAGTGTTCCTCATTGATATGATAGCATCACGATGCGCGAAGTGCGTTATTCGCGGTCGGCAGCCGAGAGATTCCGCAGAGTCCCGCCTCGTCGCTACGTCTCTCTCGCACCCTTGCGTTACGCCCCACGAGTGCGAGTGAGACAACACAACAGCAACAACAGCCGGTCGTGCGAGCTGGCACACCGTAACCGGTGCGGCTTAGCGCGGCACTTGCTGGCTTCTGCGTCGCCGGGCCGGCCGTGCCCCAGTGCTCTGCAGTGTGCCTCCCCGCGGACAATCCCTCATTGTGTTGGCATGCAGATTACAGTGTGGGGCACGCCGACTGCGCGCGCACGACACGTATATTCGCACTTCCGGAACGAGTAGTGCACCAAGCACTGTTTGCTTTCGACCGCCATTTTGAAAAAATTGCTGAAGGTAACTTTTTTTTTGCGGCGTTTGGCAGAGTGAGTTGCGAAACCACACGTCCCCCAGACGAAACACGGCGGCTGTGCGACCCGCGGCAGCAGCCGGACTAGGCGTACCGCGTCTAGCCTCGCGCCAAGCCGAGCCCGGGGGGCAACAGCCCTGCGGAATGCTGTGAGAATGGAAATCGTGAGGACCGCGGGCCGGGCCGGGCGGCCCTGCCTGCCCGCCGAGCGTCGCCGAGCGTCGCTCTGTCTCTCTCCCACCCCTGCGGGCCCTGGGGCACGCTCCGTGAGTGCGAGAGAGACAGAGCGATGACGTGACGGTTCGAAATCGGCGCGCTCTCTGGCGGTAATCGCGGGAGACACAAAATGCGAAGCGTCGTGATGGGCACGCCCCCGACCAGGCAGCCGCCGTGCCGCCGTCCTCACACGGTCTCTCTCTCTCTCTCTCTCTCTCTCTCGCACTCGTGGGACAAAACCCTTCTTGCAGCACTGCCGTCGCCGGTTTGTTTTAGGGAAACAAGTCGCTCTGCCATAGGCGGCGAATGTGTGCCAACCTCATGCCTAGTCGTGGCGGGGCGGGGCGGGGTGGGGCGGGGCGGGGCGGGGGGGGCGGGGCGGGCGGGGCGGGCGGGCGGGGCACGCCGCACTCGATCACGCGCTCGCGCCTTCGATCCGCTTTGACATCAGTCCGAACGGGACCGCGCCGTTCCACGTCGGTTCCACGCACAGCCGGCCGACGCCGTCCCTGTCGCACTCACGGGGCGCGCTGTGAGCGTGCGAGAGAGACGGAGCGATCGCTCGGAACCGGCCGGAAAGTACCACCTTGGCAACGATACGGCACCGACTGGGTGAAGGTGAACCTCCCGGGACCGTTACAGGCGGAATCGGTCCCATTATTGTTTCCGACTCCGTCCTTTCCCCCGCAGTCCGCGGCGTGGCTCGCTTATCGCCTGGATTATCAGTGCCGGCCCAAAGTGAGACATAACCTTTGGGATAAATACGGGTAAAGTTGGAATTAAATGCCGCATTGACTCCGGCGGCGCTCGTAGTCACGTTGCGGGGGGGGTGGGGGGGCGGGGCGGGGGGGGGCGGGGTGGGGCGGGGGGGGGCGGGGGCGGGGTGGGGGGGGGCGGGGCGCTACAGCCGAACGCCTCCCTTACTAACGGGGCCTCCCCGGCCGGACGGTGCCGGACGAAAAATAAACAAAGAAAGGGTTTTTTCTCGGCCCGCGGCCACGGACTCCACACTCAAAAAAAAAATCAGTACAGAATTTTGTAACATGGTTACGCAGCTTTTTCAATAACAGGTTACAGAAATTTGTATCACGATGGATAAAATTTTTTTTCTTTGTAACTTGGTTACAGAATTTCGTAACGGTTACAAAATTTGTAAACAGTCGTTATTTTTCCCAAAATCAAGCTTCAAAATGAGAATTTGTTCGAACGTAGTCTCCGTGGGTCTGATTAAAGGGTTTCTTATGCCATCCTTCGAGTCACAACTTTCCCAGAGTACTCTGAGAAGTCGGGAATCGAACCCCAAACTCTGGGTTGGCGGCCCGCCACGCTACCAACTGCCCCGTGCGGACGCCTGGGGGGAGCGGCGCAGGTAGCCGGTGACCTGAGGCGCGCGTGGTAAGGGACGGAGGCCTTGCCAGCCAAGCATACACGAGACTGAATCTCTTATTCAGAGTCGGGAAAAATAAAAGCACATGAAAACTCTAAGTTTAACTTGTCTCTATGGGCACTGCTGTTCAATTTTGCCGTTAAAACATTATGTTTTAATCTCTGATACAGAATTTAGTATCCAGTTACAATTTTCGTATCAGTTATGTTACAAACTAATATTGTAACCTTCATGTAACAAATTTCTGTATCAAGCCCAAAATGATTCTTTTTCTGTAACCGCACATCTGATACAAAATTCTATATCACTTATACAAATATTTGTAACCAATGCAGGTGATACAAAATCCTGCATCAAAAATGATACAAAATTCTGTAACTTTTTTAGAGTGCACACTTAAAAAAAATCAGACAAAATTTTTGTAACAGGTTACGCATTTTTTCAATAACATGTGTTACAGAAATTTGTATCACGATGGATACAGTTTTTTTCTTGTAATTTAGTTACAGAATTTCGTAACGGTTACAAAATTTGTAAACAGTCGTTATTCTTCCAAATCAAGCATCAAAATGAGAATTTTGGTCGAACGTAGTCTCCTTTGGTCTGATTGAAGGACGTTATGCCATTCTTCGAGTCACAACTTTCCAGATGTACTCTGAGAAGTCGAGAATCGAACCCCAGACTCAGGGTTGGCGGCCCGCCACGCTAACAACTGCGCTGTGCGGACGCCGTGGAGGGAGCGGCGCAGGTAGCCGGTGACCTGAGGCGCGCGTGGTAAGGGACGGAGGCCTTGCCGCCAAGCATACACGAGACTGAATCTCTTATTCAGAGTCGGGAAAATAAAAGCACATGAAAACTCTAAGTTTAATTGTCTCTATGGGCACTGCTGTTCAATTTTGCCGTTAAAACCTTATGTTTTAATCGCTGATACAGACTTTAGTATCCAGTTACAATTTCTGTATCGGTTATGTTACAAACATAATATTGTAACTTCATGTACAAATTTCTTTATCAAGCTCCAAAATGATTCATTTTCTGTAACCGGCACATCTGTTACAAAATTCTGTATCACTTATACAAATTTGTAACCATGCAGGTGATACAAAAATCCGCATCAAAAATGATACAAATTCTGTAACTTTTTTTAGAGTGCACAGACTCCAGCGCGCGCTGCCAATTAGACGGCCGTTTCGCACATTCCAAACAGCGCTTTCGTCGCTCTGTCCCGCTCGCACCCGCGGGGCGTGCCGTGCGCGTGCGAGAGAGACAGACGGCAGGGAAAGAATAATAAACTGAAACTGCGCGGCGCTAACGTCCCCAAAACGCCGGGCTGGCTCTCCTCCCCGCCGGCGGCGTCCTCGTAACGGCCTGCCTGTCAGCGCCGCGTCGCCGCGTCGGCCCCGGCGTCTTCATCGCGTCGCGTGACGCCGCGGCTCTCGTCCGTGACGCGTCCGTGACGCGTCCGTCGTCGCGCGCCTTCACGACTGACTGACTGACTTTTGGTGCGGGCCGCACCGCTGTCAGTGGATGGGCGCCGGCGGTCAAAACGCCAGACGCGTTTTGAGCTCCAGAGCCGATAAACAGGACTCGAACCGATCGTGTGACCCCACCAATGGATTCCTCGTTCAGAGAGCAATCCAAGAGGTCTGGCCGCCTCCACCGGACTTCTGGCCCACTGTGCGCCGCCTCCCGAACTTGATCCCGGCCTTCTTGGCCACCGCGGCGGTGATTTGCAGGCCGAGGTCGCCGCCGTGGCCGCGCAGGTGCGCGTCGACGCGTAGGCGCCGCGGCAGCTGCCGGCCAGCTGTCAAAGTTCGCGGCGAGCCAGGATTGCAATTTGCTTATCTCGAAAAGGAGTTGCCTCCACTGCAGGCCGTTCTTTACTGCGCGGGTAATGGTGTTGAGCGGGGATTGCCAAGTGCGCCTCGCTTCGCGCTCGGTTCGTCCGCATCCCTTCGTCGATCGACCTATCGCCGCGGCTTATTGAATGCAACGCAGTCGGCACGACCTGACGAGTGCTTTTGCACGCCGAGTGTACCAGGGCCCCGCGGGCCGCGCGCGGTGAGTGAGAGAGAGGTTAACTCAAATGGGCCGGGGTCAACTCGGTCAGGGCGGGAAGGAGTACTGATTTGATTTATTTCCAAGCAGCCTGGCTCCTTTCGCACGACCTGCAGAATGATAAAAACAATCATCATTTTCTCGTGTGGAGCGTTTTTTTTTTCGAGTCTGTAAAGCGCTGGGCTATCGCTCCGCTCGCGGCCACGCCCCCTGGCCTCGTTTATTAAAAGTTGATTGCGGAGTAATGGAGGCAACGAGGCTGGCGGCCTCAGAGGCGCGAACCGTTTAACACAATAACGAACCGCCTTTTTCGCGCCCAGGCGTCCGAATCCATCGCGCGATCTTCGTCGTCATCGCCAACCAACCAGGAAGCGCCGCGGCGGAACAGTGGCGGAGGCGGTCGTGCACTGCACCGCGCACTGCACCGCACTGCGGTCCCGTTGCCTCACCTTGGCCACTGTAATCGGCGTGGCCACGCGTGTGGCTGGCGATGACGTCACGCCGGCCAATCAGAGGGAAGACCAGCTGCAGCCAAATGAGCGAGCAATTCCGAAGCAATCGGCAGCACTGACGCGTCTGTTTTGAGGCGGATGAAACAAAGGGTCTCGGGGCGAGTGGAGCATTGCTCTGTCTCTCTGGCACCCGTACGGGGCGCTCCATGAGTGCGAGTGAGACAGAGCGACTCTCGGAATCAGTCTGCTGGGGCGGCAGTACCGTAATTAGGACCTTTTGTTGGGGCGGAGTGTGTGCTTCAGTTCCGTGTGTGGTCTTGAAGGCCTTGCGCGTGAGTGCAGTGCTGTACTCACTTTCCCCTTGATCGGCTGCTTTTCCGATTCGTTTTTCTGTTTCGAGTCGATCGTAGGGTGAAAGAGGTGTCAAAAATGCGCTAATATTCAAACGGACCTCATCGTTTTGCCCCAAATAACCCTTTAAAAATCTCTTCAAAAATGCAGTTTTTTTTTAGAAGTGGGTATACAGCATCAGATCAGAACAAACTCCCCCTCGCTCGAGTCGATCAAAGGACTCCTCGCGACGCAAAGCGTCTCGTGCGTCGCGGCCGTTAGACACGCAAAGCAGACGACGAACGAACGAATCAGCCGGAATTAATCGCTTCGGTAACGAGTTGCTTCGGCCTAGGACGAATTCGGCGGTGGAGAGCGTTCCAACCGCGTCTGATGCAACCCGCCGTCCCCGGGGACGCTTAATGACATTTGCCTGACGCCGTCCCGCGCCGTCCCGCCCTGTCTGCACTCCCCACGGCCAGACCGGCGGCGCACGCGAGCGCCAGTGGGAACTGTCACATGGCGAGGGGTTGGCACCACCGCCGCAGTGTGGGCAACGGCCCCTTTGTTGCACCTCAGCACCCCTCTCGCTCGCTCCCACCGCCGTTTGCATCATCGCTCACCTTTTACCGCATCCATGCCTCATCTTTTGTTTTGTGGAGCAGCCCGCCTGGGTGGGCTTCGCTTTCGCAAGCCCTCTCCTCCCGCCCCGCAGTGCTCGCAGTGCCGCCAACCGGGCGGGCACTTTAAAAAGAAAATGAACGGGGGTTGGAAAACGGAGATAAGACGGCGCCCTTTCCCTTGTTGGCTGACAGCGCTGATTGATTTGACCCATTCCGCCCGATGGAGCTCATGTTTGGGGTCTCGGGGGTGCAGCGCACAGTGCAGGCACAGCGCAGCGCCAGACTTAATGTCGGCGAATTTGTCATCGTCGTTCGGGTCGCGTGGCTCCCGCCCGCGGAGGGAGACGAAAAAAAAGAGATCGAAACCGGAATGGGAAAAAAGTGCATCACGAAGTGACTCTCTCTCTCTCTCTGACGTCTGAATCTCGCATCCGTTCCAGTGCTCTCCAATCTAGCGCATCTTTGGCGTGATTTCTCCCGAAAACGGTCTTCGGGCCGAGGCTTCCCCATCGTCCATCATGGTGGTGTTGGTACCGAGGCGTGACTCCGCCGTTCAACTCCCGCATTATCCGTTTAATCCCGCCTCCGAGTGCCAATGAAGGGATTTATGGGACAGGTTTTCTCATGGGCGATATTACTAGGCTAACTACTGGACGTGAACCGGTGCACTTTGGTCTGCAAGCCGTCAGCCCGAGCGTCTTGAATGGGCCTTTTTTCCCGATCTGAATCTGTGGCGGCGCACCCTGCTTCTCGGAAGGCACCCCGCGGGGGGTCACGGGACGCCCAGCCTCTTGCCCCGGTGCCTATGGTCATGGGCGGGTACCTTAATGGGCTTTTGTTAGCCCGGTAGGGACCCGCGGCGCTCATGAAAGCTTCTTATTCCCTTTGCCATGCATGCTCTGTGCCATGAAGGCCATGAAAGGCCCCCGCCTTGAAGGCCTCTGCCGCTGGAAGCCTCAGCCATGAAGGCCTCTGGCATGAAGGCCTCTGCCATGAAGGCCTCTGCCATGAAGGCCTCTGGCATGAAGGCCTCTGCCATGAAGGCCTCTGGCATGAAGGCCTCGGCCATGAAGCCCTCTGGCATGAAGGCCCTGCCATGAAGGCTTTGGCCCCAGCCTCTGACTCCAGGACAGACTTGAGTTACTGCCAAATCTCGGATTCGCTGCAAGTTCCCGTTGTCCGTTTCTTCTGCGCGGGGGAGGCTGATTTACCGACGCTGGGCATATTTGGTTTTAATGGAGCTCCCCAGGGACTCCAGGGACTCCAGGTGCTCTCGTGCAGCGGCGTAAAACCCACGGCGGGGATCCCTCGGGATCCCTACACCTCACCACGCCCCCGGGCTCCAGGCTCCAGGCTCCAGGACACTGCACTGTCGCGGCCATCCTGGAAGTCCCTCCAACTATTGTGCTGTCACAACTCTAATCGCAAAGCACTCCTGTCACGCTCCCGTACCGCGGCTCCCGTGGGATTTCCTGGAGCCCACAGATGAATCTGCTTCGTTTTTAGCCGTCAGCTATAACCAGCAGTGTCGACAACACCCTGCGCTTTCCCTCAAACTCGCACACTGTAGCCATGTCCACTGTTCAAACGAACTTCAAATCCTCTTCAAATCCTCCCGGAAGCTCGTTGTCGTGTGCGCACTGTACAGTAATCGCAAGTGCGGCGCGTCACGAAAAGTGGTCCTCACTGTACAGCACCGTCATTAATGCAACCTATTTTTATCTCTTTCCAGGTGAGTATCCCGCTGTCCGAAGCAGCTGCTGCAGTCATCACGCGAGTGAGTAGCGTGGCGAGATGACGCTCGGCGTACTGCAGACTACTGCCTGTGCCTCTCTCGCACTCATGGGGTGTGCCGTATGGGTGCGAGACAGAGAGCGACACAAACGTCTCTTAGATTCAGTCTACTGGGGCAAACTTACAGCCAGCAAGGACAAGGGCGCCAGGATCTCCCTTTTTTCTCTCTCTCTCTCTCTCTCTCTCTCTCCCTTTTTTCCGGTGTAAGCCGCGCGTGTCAAGCCTGCTTGTCTGATGTAACTAGTATCCGTTTATTGTGGGGCCGTCTCCCACTTACGAGGCGGTCATCCAGCCAGCCGCGCGCCGCTCGGCCACCGGGCGGCGGTGACCATAAGTCGAGCCCGGGCCCCGGCCAGCCCCGGCACTGTATTGCTTTCGAGGCGCGGCCGAGGGCGCGTCCCGCACTGGGCCTAGGGGCCGCCAGGGGCCTAACGCACGCTGACACACTCCCACACGTGCCCTACGCCCACACCGCCCTCGTGATGAATCGCTCCCATTCTCGGCCCTTCCTTGTCACGGTCGCGGCCGTTACCGCCGCGTTACCGCCGGCTGCAGAGCTCTGCGGGGCTCTGCAGGGCAACGTAATTAGAAGATGCGCCGATAGAGGGCGCAGGCGGGGCGCGTCGGTCAGACACGCCCCTTCTTCGCAGCCAACCCCGCCCACGGGTTATGGAGGGATGCAAATTCGGCGCCGTGCGCTTTCTTGGCGGGAATTTCATCGTCTAATCACTCGGGGCGCAACTTTCCTCGGCCGTGGCGGGGCGTGGCGGGTAGCACACTGTAAACGTCCCGAACGCCACGAATTATGCCATCCTGCGGCTTTTACTGCGGACGCCCCGCCGAGGTCGCAACCGCGCTCCTCCTGGACCTCTCTCTCTCTCTCTCTCTCTCTCTCTCTCTCTCTCTCTCTCTCTCTCTCTCTCTCTCTCACACACACACTGGACGCCCCTTGGGTGAGAGAGGGATACAGCGATGAAAAACGATCCTTCGGACGGAGCCGGCAGCACCCCCTGTACGCCTCTGGGGCTCTGCAGCAGACTGATTCCGTAGGTCGTTCTCGTCGCTCTGTCTCTCTCGCACCCATTCGGCACGCCCCATGAGTGCGAGAGAGACAGAGCGCCGAAAACGACTCTCGGAATCAGTCTGCAGTCCAGTATGTGCGCGTTTCGCCCGGGATATTTGAGTGGTCATCGGACAGAACAACCTATTTTCAATGGGTTTCCCATGTGACTTACGTCCTTATGCCCAACGGCCGCTGATTTACAACCGTCGAAAAACGGGCGGGGCAACGCCTTCCTGCCGATAGTGTTGCGTGCGAATAGCTATGCCGTCTCTCCACTCGGCTGGCCGTCGCGGTTTTCGGCCGAGCGGTATGCTGTGCAGTGGAGGCCACCCATAGTGCGGCTACCGGCGTGCCCCGCACTGCATGCGGACTGCTTTCTACGGCCGCCTTGCACGGCACTGCTTTGCAGCACCAAGCCTTGCACCAAGCGATCCGTAAAACGGCCTTTGTAACGATTCGACTGTTTCTTCTTTTTGTCGGCGCGAGGGAAGTGCATGGCGCTGTTACGGGCGGGAGGCGCGCACCTTATGTCTATTTAATAGCGGTTGGATCATCCGCTGCCCGGCGTGGCGCGGCGCGGCGCGGCGTGGCCCCTTTCCCTCACAAAAAGTAAATAACGTCGCGGCGAATAAGGAGTGTTACGTCACGGCGGTGCGTGGCGCGCCGGATGTCGTCCGGGAGGGACATTTCCCTCGTGGTGGCGGGACATTTCCCTCGTAGATGCGGGGCGTTTCCCTCGTAGAGGTGGGACATTTCTCTCGTAGAGGCGGGACATTTCCCGCCGGGCGATTTTCCGCTTGATGACACCTCGCGGACCTTGGAACGGACTTTCCCCCAGGGTGCCGCTTGGCCCCGGGGGAAACCGGGGGCCCGCAATGCCCGGCGTCCAGACGGCCTGGCCGGCCAGGACGCCCTGGGCCCTCGGGAAGTACCGTAGAGTACGTTTAGCTCGTTGGCCCCGTTTTTTTGGGGCAGTTTGTTTCAATTTTCAATAGTATTTTAAACAAAAAGTGCCGAAGATTTTGTTTTTGACAAAGTCAAGTTTTTGGGTGCAGTGTCCCAAAGTGATAAAAAATGTTTCTTTCGAGGTAGGGTGGGGGATGTCATAAACAGTGAATATTTCTGCGCCTGAGTGTATGTAAATTCGGGGTGCCGCACGGCCCCTTGGGGGGCCCTATCAGGTGGTCCCTATCAGGTGTCCCTTCATCGCCCGTGCACTCCACCCTATCGCACGCCCAAACAACCCCCCGAGAGAGAGAGAGAGAGAGAGAGAGAGAGAGAGAGAGAGAGAGAGAGAGAGAGAGAGAGAGAGAGAGAGAGAGAGAGAGAACCAGCGGGACTCGAACCCCGGACCTGGTTGTATCGATTGTCTCAATGCGGTTGTGCGGCGCTGCCGGGAGGAGGGCTGCTCAACCCGGACAAGTACATGTGCGCGACCCTTGGCCGGCCGCTCCACTGTTATCTGGCTCTGGATAAGGTTCGCGTGACGGCAGGGCTCTCTTAGCGGCGGTGACGCTGCGCTTTGCCTGCTGGAGGCACTGGAAGTGCCGCCAAAAAGCCACCAGCGCGGCCAAAAGCGCGGCGGCATGTCGGCGGCACGGCGCGGTCGCCGAGCGGAACGTCCCCCCCCCCCTCTTCCGCCCCGCAGTTGGCCACCCCGTGGAGTTGGCACGGGTACGGGTTGGCCTGGCGGCACGCCTGCTGACGAGTGGCTGGTCTGTCACTGCTGTACTTTTTCTGTTCCCCAGGACTTCTTTTTTCCCCTTTTCGGAAGGAAAGTTTTGATTGCCTCGCTGCGCTGTGGAGCTCGCGTTTCCGCGGGGAGCGAGTCGGGAGCGTTTAGCGCGTTCGGCAGGGCCAGTGACCCGCCGTGTATATTTTTCAACGGCTTCTAGTGGGAGGAGTTTGGGCTGACGTGATCGCGGCACTCGTGTCAAACCCTTTTTCGTTTCATTTGCCTCTTTTCCCCCGTTTTCCTCGTTCTCTTGTTGGGTGGCAATTGGCACGCGCGTTGCGTTGCGTTGCGTGCGCGGCGGCCGTTGCAGTGCAGTGCACGCGAAAAGCACGCCAAGCACGCGCGCAGCACGCGAAGCGCACGCCGACAAGCACTATCATTGCTGCAGCGCGGTGTCCCAGCCGTCCCGGCGTCAGCCTGGCCGTTGTCATGGCGACGACATGCGTGGCTTAGCGTGGCGTGGCGGCGTGGCGTCACCGGACGGAATTATGCCCATGATTTGCGCAGTGTAATTGCTAGGGTGCTGACTGACTGGACTGTCCCTCCCACTGCTTTTATCTGGCCCTTTCCTACCCTGCTGCATTCGTTTACATTTTTAAAAGAATTACGTTCGTTTGTTTCGGGTGGCCGGGATAACGAATGACGTTACGAATCCATGAGAAAAGTAGTCCTAATTGTCATTCAAAGCAAAACATAGTGGTCCTAATCGTCATTTAAAGCGAAACGCAGATACCTCCGCGAGAAAAAAACAATGTCAGGTGTGGGGTTCGAACCCACGACCCCATGAGGGGATCAGAGCTTAAATCTGACGCCTTAGACCACTCGGCCAACCTGACTCATGGTGGGGAGCGCGCGCTGCGCCGCTACTGAGTTGTCGGTCGGTCGGCTGGCGAGCGGCGTGGCCGCAGTTCCCCCTCCCCGTCTGCTCCCCCCCCCCTCGGCCTCGCCTACTGTGTTGGCAGTCAGTGTGTGTACGTACACTCCACTGTAGCGTGGTCGCGTATCGCGCTGCTCCGCCGTTTGTTGTTATCTGTTTTATTGATTGCGAGCTGTCGTCGGCCGGGCGGGTGCGGTGAGTTTTTTCGAGACTTTTTAATTCACTCTCGCGCAGACAAGAATCGATCAATCGGGACCCGGCGGCGGGGCGCGGACGGTCGCGGCGCCGCGGTTCGGTGTTTCACTCTCCAGATCCACTTGGCGATCTTTCCGGCCTTTTGGTCGCACGACTTGTCCCCCCGAGCGGCACTGCGCCGGGCTTTTCTTCCGGGTGCGCCCCGCCCCGCCCCGCCCCGCCCCGCCCCGCCCCGCTCGGCCACGCTTTGGCGGGAAAACGTTACGGCGCCAAGCGGCATGCTAAATGCAATCTCTACTGCAAACCCACGGAAAGAGGCGCCCGATGATCGGCGAAGCGCCACTCCACCGCCAGAGCCGCCGATACTGGCAGGGACTGACTGCCCAGCTACAACAAACTTCATTTCAAACCTTCATTCATGTGTTGAAAAGAATGTCCATGACGGTGTGGTATACTACTTGAACCTGGTTGTTTTGGGGCTAAGTGTAGCGTTTCGTATTTTTGGGACGGAAGGGCAGGATTTACATTCGGAAATTCTCTTCTTTTATTTATCTTTCTTTCTTTGGTGCGGCGGGCATGTGTCCTTTGTGTCCACTCGCTGCTCCCCCTGGTCGGCGCCTACATCCCTCCGTCGTCGGACATTCAATATTGAATGCACACACACACACACCACACACACACACACACAGCGCGGAGGCGTATAAGGAAGGGGGTGTAGGTCCCTATCGACGGCAGGACATCTGCCTCAATAAAGAAGCGCCCCACTGTCCCCTTCTGGGCGAGCGATACATAGTCGCGGCAGAACAATACCGATGCAAGCCTGCTGCCTTGCGTAACGTTGGCCGCACTGCGCCGCACACTGGCGTGGCGGGAAATTCGAACTAAGGGCGCGCGCGCGGGAAACGGGAAGCGGCCGTTAAGTTGGCAACCCTTTTGGCCTCGTTTCGCGCGCGCGCCGCCTCGCCGCCGCACGCGCAATGCATACCGGCCGGTGAGGCGTTACTTGGAAAAAGCCATTACCGCGTGGGCGTGTTCTGGTTCTCTGACCTCTTCGCGCTCTGCTCTGACTGACCGTATCTGACCGCAGGGAGTGTCGCTTCTTACGAGCAAGCTTGTGGAACGGCCCCGGGCTGTGGGTCGAGCCGGCCGGGCCGCGGCGGGCCGCCTAGTAGAGACCACACAGCTAGGTTAGGAGGCGCCGCGTTGCTGGCGGCCACCACACTGCTAGCGCCGCCAGCTCGGCCAGCACACCGGAAAGACGAGTACTAAAATCGCTTCCCATTAACGCCTGCCTCTATTCGTTTGCAAACGTCATTGTCGCCCGGAGCTTCGAATTTGGGTTAGGTTCAGCGTGTCAGCCGCGAGTGGGCCGCCTAGTAGAGACCACACAGCTAGGTTAGGAGGCGCCGCGTTGCTGGCGGCCACCACACTGCTAGCGCCGCCAGCTCGGCCAGCACACCGGAAAGACGAGTACTAAAATCGCTTCCCATTAACGCCTGCCTCGTCATTCGTTTTGCAAACGTCATTGTCGCCCGGAGCTTCGAATTTGAGGTTAGGTTCACCCCCCCAAAAAACCCCCAACCCCCCCTTTTTTTTTTCCCCCCGGGGGGAATTCCCCTTAAAAAAACCCCCCCCTTTTTTGGGGGAAAATTGGGGGGGGGGGGTTTTTTTTTCCTTGGGGAAATTTTTTTTTCCCCCTTTTTTGGGGGGGGGGGGGTTTTTTTGGGGGGCCCCCCCCCCCGGGGGTGGGGGTTTTTTCCCCCCCTTTTCCCCCCCCCCCCCCCCCAAAACCCAAAAAGGGGGGCAAAGGGGAAGGGGGGGCCCTTCCCGGGGCCCTAAAAAAAAAAAAAAAAAACCCCCCCCCCGGGAAAAACCCCAAACAATCCCGGGGGGTTTTTTTGGAATTTTTTAAAAAAAAAAAAGGGGGGAAAAAAAAAGGGGGGGGGCCCCCCCGGGGGGGGGAAAGGGCCGGGGGAAACCCCGGGGGGCCCCGCCCCCGGCCCCCCCCCCCCCGGGGCCCGGGGGAAAAAAAAAACCCCGGGGGGGCGGTTCTTTTCCTTTTTTCCCCCTTTTCCTTTTTTCCCCGGGGGTTTCTTACGAGCAAGCTTGTGGAAGGCCCCGGGGGGGGGCCCCCGGGGGGGGGGGGCCGGGGAAAAAACCCCGGGGGGGGCCGGGGTTTCCCCCGGGACCCCCCCGGGGGCCCCCCCAAAAACCCAAAACCCAAAAAACCCCCCCCAAAGGGGCCCCCCGGGGTTTTTGGGGGGTTTCCCCGGGGGGGGGGCCCCTTTTTTTGGGGGGGTTTCCCCTTTTTTTTTGGGGGGGGGCGGGGGAAAAAGGCCCCCTTTTTGGGGGGGGGCCCCCCTTTTTTTTCCCCCGGGGCCCCCCCTTGGGGGCCCTTTAAAAAAATTTTTCCCCCCCAAAATTTTTTAAAAAGGGGGGGGGAAAAAAAGGTTTTATGGGGAAAATTTTCCCCCCAAAAGGGGGGGGGGGGGAAAAGGGGCCCCCCCCAAAGGGAAAAAAAAAGGAAAGGGGGGGGGGAAACCCCAAAAAGGGGGGGGCCCGGGGGGCCCCCCGGCAAAAGGGGGGCCCCGGGTGTTTTCAAGCCGGCCGGGGCCCGCGGGCGCCCGGGCCGCCTGAGGGGAAAAGGGCCTAGGTTGGGGCCCGCTTTTTCCCCCTGGCCCAAAACCACAACTTTAGGGCCAGGGCCCGCCCCGGAAAGGCCCCAATCAAAACCCTTCCCTTAACGCCCTGCCCCATTTTTTGCAAAATTTCGCCCGGCCCCCTTAAATTTAAGGTTGGTTCCCGTTGTTTTCAAACGGAGGGTGGGCCCTTTAAATTTTTTAATGCGGGGAAAACGGGTTGCATGAGGGTTCCCCATTATAGATTGGTTTTGGCTCCAAACGGCCCTTCCGCTCCCCGGGCTTTTTTTTGAAAAGGCCGCCCAAATTTTGGGGGGTTTTTTCTTTCCCCCGGGGATGGGCCCCTTTATGCGAAGGGGGAAAACCGAGGGAACGTAGGCCCCCCTTTAAATTTGGTTGTTGGGCAAAAGGTTTCCCTCCCCAGTTGGGGGCCCCCCGGATTCCCCGGAAAGGAGTTCTGGGGGGGCCAACCCAAAAAGGGGCCCGAGCCAAAGGTTAGGCCAAAGGCAAAGGCCAACTACCCCAAAGGAGCCAAAGGCTAGGGGCAAGCCAAAGGCAAGCCAAAGGCTAGCCAAAGGCTAGCCAAAGGCGAAGGCGCACGGCGACATCCGGCCATACAAGTGTCAGGCTTCGGCTGGCCGGACTGGACGTCGACTCGGCGCTAAAAGAAAACACGAGTGCCATTTTCCGCGTCCCATTTTTGCACTTTGCGGCGGGTATTTTTCTCCCTGGCACACTTTACGGGTGTCCCGAGGCGAGGCCTACCCACTGCATCCCGCCGCATCCCGCCGCATCCTGCATGGCGGCGGATTTGAGCTTATCGCGATGTCGCACCACTATATATACTTCTTGTTAGTGTCGCCGCGGGGTTGGTGACCTGTCAGCACCTGGCGTGGCGTGGCGTGGCGTGGCCCATTCGTTGCGGCAGCACCACCAGATGATGTGTGGCTGCGCGAGGAACCCCCGATGCTGTTCGTGGCGTTTTATTTCAACGGACCGAAAGTTTGAAAGCTAATTTCGTCAAATGAAAACATTCCATGCGGGGAATCGAGCCGTGATTGGTCCGTAAGTCGACACCGCCTCCAGCACGCTGGAGCTGTGCTGGAGCAGCCCGCCTAGGCCGATGGGGTGACAGTGATGCAGTGGGGTGGGCGGGCGTTTGTTGTCCTGGAGGCCCTGGAGGTCGTAGAGTGGGTGAGCCGCCGCGGGCCGCCTACATCAAGCACTCCACCTCGGCCGTTTTCTCCGGCAGCAACCTGAGCCCGAGGCCCGCGAGGCCCGCGAGGGGTGGGTGTCCCGCGGCGCCTCCAGGCCCCTCTCACGCCCGCTTTGCCCGCTTTGCCAGGCCACCTGATCCGTCCAAATCCAAGCGGCTGTGAGTGAGCTGCCGGGCGGGTAAACACTGACGGGATGAAAGGCGCGTTTTTCAAGTGCCTCCGAGTGTGGGCGTGCGCAGCTAGCGCGTGACGCGTGGCAACTGCACACAGCAGCGCACGCGTGCGGATATTAGCGTTGCCAACCGCCTTTTAGCGTCCACCAACTTTACTTTTTCCTACCCAACAATCAGGCGCCACCGAGATTGTGTGTGTGTGTGTGTGTGTGTCGGCCACTTAGCATCACTTACGCCTAGAACGGACTGTCCCTTTGTGCCGGCCGGGCTTCAGCTCGCTTTAGGTCGCTTTAGCGGCTTTAGCGCGCGTGCAGCGGAAAACGCTTGATTCCGGTGGCGTGCGTCCCGCCTTCTGCGGTGGTGTGTGTGTGTGTGTGTGTGTGTGTGTGTGTGTGTGTGTGTGTGTGTGTGTGTGTGTGCACTGGGCATAGGGCTTATCTCCGGGCACCAGAAGCTAGCATGCTCGCTGGCGGCTCGACCATTCCTGACCCGCCCACTGCAGCAGAGGGGCGTATGGCGTGTCTGCACATCCCCGCCCGTGTCTCGTTAACCTCTTAAACCCGTGTGCCGTGTACCGTCGTCACGCTGGTGTCACACTCTCGTCACGCGGTCCGTCACGCAGTGTGTCACGCCAAGGTCTGTCCGGCGACTGCGCGCTGGCTACGGACAAGTGCATTTTCTCTACCTCGCTGCTGGCCAGCTGCCGACGGTAAAGGATAAGGCTGTTTTCCACCCCCTCGGCGGTGTTCCGCGTCCACTGTGCTGTTCCGGCTCGGCTCGGCTCGGTTCGGCTCGGCTCGGCTCGGCTCGGCTCGGCGCCGCGCGGTCCGTACCACGTCCCTCTATCCGCGCGTCGATCTGACGGCGTCGCGCGACGACCCCGACGCTGCCCTTGTCGTCGGCAGCGGGGGTGGGATCCACACTGCAAAAAAAGAAAAAAAAACTCGACATTTACAATTTTCTCTTATTTCTCGTAAAATATCTGCTTTGCTTTTTATCCAATGATGGTGAAACTAATTGCGACGCGGGCGAGCCCGGGCAGGCTGCCGCCGCGGCTCGTAAAAGAAAACGTTAGTAAAAATGTTGAGGTTCCAGCCGCGCGACGGCGAACTGCAACTACACTGCAACACGGTGGCGGCGCGGCGGTCGTCCCGCATAATGGCTTTGAACGGGATTTATGGGCCCTGGTCGTAATTAGTCGTCCCAACCCTTCCCTTTGTTGCACCACTCGTCGCACTCATTGCACCAATCGCACGCACGGTCTACCCACTCTCCGCACTTAGAGCAAGCAAAGCACACATGGCCCTTATTTTCCTATCATTTTCCTCGACAGAGCGAGGGGGTGGGGTTTTTATTGGTTCAGTGTGTGTGTGTGTGTGCGACTGTGTGTGTGTGTGTGTGTCTCTCTCTCTCTCTCTCTCTCTCTCTCTCTCTCTCTCTCTCTCTCTCTCTCGTTGTGTGTGTGTGTGTGCACTCAGTCAGTTTTTGTGTGAGGGAGAAAAGTGTCGTGTCAATTTGGCCCCGTGTGTGTGTCTTGGTCGCGGGGCGCGAGGGGACGCGACGACCGCACGTCCTCAAACAGCAGCGCCAAACAACAACAACAACAATTCGCGCCGCGGCTCTGGAAAACAAAAACAAAAGCGTGTTGACGTTGGCATCGTCGTGGCGCCGAGCCAAAACAATGCTCGATTCTGAATTGGTCGCCCCGCCCGCACCGCACCCTCCGAGCGGGTCAGTGTGTGTGTGTGTGCACCCGCGGCACCGCATGTGGGTTAGGGTGGGCCTTCCCCTCGCCTCGCCCGGCCCCTCTGAGTGTCGTCGCTCCGTCTCTCTCGCACCCACGCGGGACGCATGCGGGACTAGAGGGACGCCCCGCGAGTGCGAGAGAGACGGAGTGCTGGAGGTCAGGGCCGCGAATCCGGCTCGCCAAGGCCATTACCCGGCTCGCTTTTAATTACGGGCCTCCCGGTACCGTATGTAGTAAAAGCACACTGCGAAAAGCGGCGGCCGGATCTCCCTCGACAAGCCAATCCGGGGCGTTTCACAGTGGACCAGAAGACCGGTGGAGGCGGCCAAAATCCTAGACGCGTTTTGAGCTCCAGAGTCGCTAAGCAGGACTCGAACCGAGCGTGTAACCCCACCAATGGATTGCTCTCTGAACAAGGAATCCATTGGTGGGGTCACACAATCGGTTCGGGTTCGAGTCCTGCTTAGCGACTCTGGAGCTCAAAATGCGTCTAGAATTTGGGCCGCCTCCACCAAGTCTTCTTCTGGCCCACTGTGCGATATTTGCGCGCACCCCCTCGTCCAATCTCCAGCCCCAGCAAATTCCCCGCGATGTATCGACCGATAAATCAATAACGACACAATCAGCTGCCGGGGTTGGCCTTGCTGCTCCTCCTCGGCCTTGCAGTGCAGTGCCTTCTCCCCGCTCTCCTCCATCGATCGCGTTCTATGCTAAGTGCGCGCGCCGCCACCACGCTGTAGGTTGCGCTGCTATCCCAATTTAATTTATTTATGGGCCACTCTTTTATTGATAGAATTTCTGGTGTTATTTGTCGAATCGTTTCGGTCGAGCGTGAGGTCCCCGCGGACCGGCGGAGGGTGGAGGGGTGAGGGGAGGGGGAGGGAGAGGGGAGGGGGAGTGCACGCACTGCGCGCATCCGCGAGTGCAATGGCGTATCACGCCGCTGATCAAATTATTGCCACCGCTTCCATATCGATGATTGGGCTTCCCACGCTTCCTGCGGACCGAGGTTCGACTCCCTCCCGGGGCGCTCGAAAGAAAAACGAAGGAAAACTTGTTGCGAGAGCATGGCGAGTAGTCATCTTCTTAAAAAAGGGGAAAAAGAGGGGGGGGAGGTTCCAGTGGATCGGAACGTCTTGTAGTGGAGTAGAGCGCCACGCCCCAGTAACTCCCCAAGGCGAGGACATTGACAATGAAAGCAGCGAAAGCGCCTCGCCGCGCGACGAGGCCGTGACGAGGCCGTGACGAACGTGTCACGAACTCGTCACGACCCAGTCACACACGAGTCGTCTGCTCGTCAAGGGCGCTAAATGAGACTACAATGCGGGGACGTCGCGAGGGAGAGAGACAGACTCAGTCACGGCTGCTGCGACGCCGTGGCGACGCGGCGATGCGGGTCAGACAACACAGGGCTGCAGAACTCCCATGGCGGCATGGCGGCACCCACGGCTGCTGACTCCGCGCTCGTCGCTCTGTCTCTCTCGCTCCCGAACGGGACGCCCCGCGAGTGCGAGAGAGACAGAGCGACGAAAGCGCGTAGCCGCGGCATGGAGATGCGGTGTAGAGCCTTTCGTATTAGCGAATGGGAGATTTACAGTGTGTAAGTAGGCCAGCCGCACCGGCCGACACGCACTGCGTAGGTTAGCAGGTCCCGGAGTTGAGTTATGAAAAGGCCATTAAGGCGGCCCAATCCGGGTAAAGGGTGCGATCCTATACGGCCGTCTGTCTCTCTCGCACGCCGGGCTGGGCTGGGCTTTCCCCCGTGGTGCGAGAGAGACGGAGAGAGCCGCGCCGCGTGATTTGCGGGATTGCCTTTTCCTCGCGCGATCGCTCGTTGAAATACGATCGCCCGGTAAAAGTGCCGCGATGACGGAGCTGGAAAGTGAATTTCATGGCCGTTTTCGGCCCACGTCTGAATCCCGCGTCCCGACGCCTCGGTGTGGGCGTGGTGCGGCGTCAATTGGCCAACACACTCGCAAATGGGTTTCGGTTCGGGACGAGTTCGGGAAGGCCTCGGCACGTTTCGCCTACTCGCCGAAAAGTACCGAGCGGCGGCCAAAGCTTCGCATCCTTGCATGCCAAACGAATTTAATTCCAATTTGGAACTAATTTTGAACGACATTGGACTCTGCAGTGTAGTCACAGTATATAGTCTCTTTCCGAACCTCCTCTGCGCGGCTGCGCGGGGGCGTGTCGTTGCAGTGCTACACCGCAGGGCACAGGCAGGCGGGCAGGCGTGGCGCAACGTGACCCAATGCCCTCGGCTCTTCAGCAAAACGACGCAATGTACCTCCAGTGTACCTACACGCCGATGACAAGGCTCAGCGTCAAGCAGGTGAAGGTCGGCTCGTCTCTGATGTGTGTCGTCGGTTCCTTGTTGCAGCAGCCGGCGCCCAGCCAGTCCGACAGCGACGAGGGCCCCGCCAGCAAGCAGCCGCGACTGTCCCTGTCGCACGATGAGGACTTGCCGCGCCAGGGGCGGGACCAGCGGGACCAGCGGGGTCTGCCGGACCAGGGCGCCGCGGCCGCGGGCTTGATGGACTCGGCCCAGCAGCGACAGCAACGACAGCAACTCAGGAACATGGTCGGAGCCTCCACTGGAATCAAGGTGCGTCCGCCGAGTAGAGTGTCGTCTCTAGCGCTCTCTAGAAGTACCGCGACAGGCAGGTCCATTAGCTTGAACGAACGAAATCGAATCCACTGAACCCTTGCCTACCAGCAGACACAGTGTTTGTTTGCCCTGTCTCTCTCGCACACCGGCAGAGCGACGAAGACAAATTCAATCGGAAGCAGCGACCAGAGAGCTGTCAAAACTGGTGTGAACTTACCGGAGCCGGAGACCTAGATGCGCGGTCGAGTCGGTGCTCGCGGCGGGTCCGCGTCCGTGCCCCGTGCTGCAGTCGGCCCCTCTCGTGGGTAACTGCGATTCCGAGAGTCGTTCCCGTCGCGCTGTCTCTCTCGCGCCTACACGGGCCGCCCCATGAGTGCGAGAGAGACGGGTGATGCCGGCCCGGGCACAGTGGGCCAGAAGACCGGTGGAGGCGGCCAAAACTCTAGACGCGTTTTGAGCTCCAGAGTCGCTAAACAGGCCCCGAACCGAACGTGTAACCCCACCAATGGATTCCTCGTTGGGAGAGCAATCCATTGGTGGGGTCACACGTTCGGTTCGAGTCCCATTTAGCGACTCTGGAGCTCAAAACGCGTCGAGAGTTTTGGCCGCCTCTGCCGGCTTCTGGCCCACTGTGCGGGGTGGCGCCTCAATTCAGTCGTCAGAGGCGTCACCTTCTTGCCGTGCGTCGTAAAGCCCCTTCCTGCTGTCTCTCTCGCACTCACGGGGCGGCCCGTGGTGTGCGAGAGAGACAGAGCACTGTTCGAAAGGGCCGCGCAGCCCTCACTCCTAATGAGACCCGCACGGTCTGTGTTTAATCGCTTTCAATCAAGAGTGTCCCGATAGTAATTACCCTATCCGCCGGGCGGGATGTCGCTCTGTCTCCCTCGCACCGGTGTGGAGGGACCCGCGAGTGCGACAGAGACAGAGCGACGCGAACCTCGCGGCCCTCGCGCCCTCGCGTGCCAAGCCGATTATCTCGTCCCGAAAGTTGGAGTTGGCGCCGTAATTATTTGGCGGGGGGCGTCCGGCGCGCAGGTCACCGTGCCCGCTCTCTCTCTCTCTCTCTCTCTCTCTCTCTCTCTCTCTCTCTCTCTCTCTCTCTCTCTCTCTCTCTCTCTCCCCCTCGCCGGCCGCCGCGTGGCGGTGCGAGAGAGACAGAGCGACGCCGCGAATCGCCGAGCGGAATCAGTCGGCCGGCCGCGCGAACCCCCGGCGAGCACCTACCTCCTCACTAGGCGGACGTACACTGCAATTAATATGCAAAGCAGGCAGCGGTCGCGGTGACAGCTGCGTGGAATGGGTTCGCAAGCTGGGCGGTCGGAGACACCCCGCGCCAGAGCGACTCCCAGTGCTATCAGTCGTCCGCGTGGGGTATCGCCAGGGCGTTCTTTCTGGTGCGCGCGGGGTATTGACAGCGTCCCTGTTTAAGGTTTAAGGTTTAAGGATGGACGCTCAACGAACGGCTCTGTCAAGCATGAGCCTCTCACTGTTACTTAGTGAGGTTGATGCAGGCCGCCATCAAGCGCCGCCGCAAGCAGGGCAACCGTCCGCGCGGGGTATCGCCACGGCGGTCTTTCTGGTGCGCGCGGGGTATTGACAGCGTCTCTGTTGCAGGCCACCATCAAGCGACGCCGCAAGCAGGGCGGCCGTCCGCGCGGCAGCCCGCCGCCGCCGTCCCCGCCCTCGCCGCCCCCCGACACGATGACCGCCGCCGCCGAGCCCGAGCTGAGCGCCGCCCCCGCCACGGCCTCCGCCACCATGATGACGACGTCGGTCACCGGCCACGCCCCCGACGTGAACCACAACCTGGCGGTGGTGGCCACCAGCAACAACATCAACAAGAGGACGCGCAACGACAACGGCCGCTTCAGCAGCCGGTGAGTCTCTCCGAGTCTTGGCGGATTTCGAGCGCCGTGCTTTGCAGTCGAGTCGCACTACGCTGCGAAAAACGCCACGTCAGGCGGACTGATTCAAACCGTCGCTCTATCTCTCTCTCGCGCCCCTGCAGTATGCCCTGGGGGTGCGAGAGAGACAGAGTGACGGCAAAAGCCCTGTTCGGAATCGGTCCGCAGGAGGCCTTGGCAGATTTCAAGTGCCGTTATTCGCAGTCGAGTCGGGTTTCCCTGCGAATAACGCCCTCTACTCTGGCGGCCCCGGCCGAGGCCCCGGCGGGGGCAGCGCTCTGACAAGCGGCCCCCCGGGAACCACACTCGAAGTCAGTCCGAGACGTAGAGCCGAACGGGGCCCCCGCGGGCGTGGACCCGTCAAGGGCAGGTGCCGGTGTGTCGGTGTGCCGGTGTGCGGGTACACGCCGGGTATCTGGGGCGTGGCAGTGTGGGGCCGTGGGGGTACCGGCCGATCAGCTAACAACAGCCCCAGATCAGCGCGATGCGAGAGGGAGAGAGAGGGAGGGGGAGAGACACGGCCGCTGGCGTCACTTTGTGCCACTGCCACAACCGCCAGTTTGTTCATCAATCACTACTCGGCTCCGCTCGCCGTCCGGACGGACAGACAGCGGCGGAGAAACCCGCCACGATTTCCGCGAACTTTGTGGGACCCGAAACCTGGTTCGAGACACCACCCGTCAGCGGCAGGACAATGGCCGCGGGCGGCCGCGCTCCGATTCGCCCCCGAAATTCCTTTTGAAAAGCGCGCCAATATGTTTGAGCAAGTGATTGTTTCGGTTCGGGTCGGCCGCTCCTTCACGGGGCCTGGTTACTTAGGCCCCGGGGCGCCTGGCTGGGCTTCGCCCGGCCAGTCCTTCACCGCATTCCCCTAGCACTGTGGCGCGGGGCGGCACGGCAGTGCCTATTGTTCACTTCCGAAGAAGACGGACGAACCAAGGCGTCCTAACCTACAAGGACTGCACGTGCCCCGAGGGGGAGGGGGAGGGAGAGAGAGGGAGAGCGGGACTTGAGATGTGGCTCCATTTGTAGCAGCCACGCGGCCAGGCAGAAATATGCCCGGGAAGTGAGTAAAAATGTTTCGAGGAAAAGGAAGCCCGGCGGGGAAAGTCATAGACGGGTATGTTTATTGAGACATTCGGGTAGAACAATACAGCGCCGCTGCTTTCCTGTCGCGCCTGGCCCGGCCGGGCGAGGCCGAGCGAGACCGAGCGAGACCGAGGCGAAGCTCGGGGAAAGAGGCAGAGACGTTGTGCGTGCTGCCCGGGGAGCACTACTTGAAGAAGATTTTAAAAATTGAATGAAGTACTTGTCAACACGGGCTGGCCTTTCGAAGCTGCTGCTGCTGGCTGCCGGAGAGCCCGGAGCCAATGCACGGCGCGGCCGGGCCGGCCAGGCTGCTATTCTCCTCAATCCTTTCAGTCATGGTTTATGTTGTTTTTTGTCGCCCCTTTGTGCCCGGGCGATGCTGGCCATACTGGCGATGCCACCTAGCCTGGTGAAAGTTTCCCTCCGCCTCCTCGTATTGGCTGCATAATGAAAAGGCAGTGCATTGCCTTGCCATTGCCTTGCCATTGCCGGCACGCTATTTCGGACTTTGCTCGAAGAGGGCTGCTTAGGAAACGATGGTCGACTTGTCGCTCAGGGCTTTCTAGGGCACCGCTGTCCCGAGCTGCACCTCGCTGGGCCGCCCCGCCCCACCCCACCCCACCCCCCCCGCCCCGCCCGCCGCCCCGCCACGCCGCGGCGTGCACAAGTACGGTATCGGCCTGCAGGATCGGATGGCGACTGCCTGTGGTGAGATGTGTCCCGTCGCTTGTAGACAAGTTTAGCGTACAACAGGTAACCCTGGCACTGGTACACCGCTGCGCCGACAAGACCGGGACGGGCTCGGTGGAAACGGAGCCGCCTGCACTGTTATTGGGGCATCGGGTGCCGCCCCTGTGCCCCACCAGTGGCCCGCCCCCGTTGGCTTCTCATTTCGAGATGACGCGTCCGCTATCTGTCGCTCTGTCTCTCTCGCACCCCCACGGGACCCCTTGAGTGCGAGAGAGACAGCCCCCTGTCGGCGAAAAGGAACCCACGCGATTCGCGCTGCGTTCGATTAAGTCTAATGCGCCGTCTTCGCCTTGTCTGCCCCCCAGGTTGGACCAGTCCCCCAACGTCGCCTACTACCAGTTCCGCTACACCGACATGGACTCAGACCGGCAGGAGCACCCGGGCAACTCGGACCACGCCGACGACCTGTCGCTGGAGGACGACGACGAGGACCTGCTTGACCACGACGAGGACCTGCTCGACCTCCCGCACGACATCGCGCACGACGACGACAACAACAACAACAACCGGAGGCACCTGCTGAGCACCACGTCGGCGGGGAGCCTCTCGGACCTGGCGCTGTCCAGGCCCACGGAGGCGTCGGCGTCGGACTCGGACGAGGAGTGGACTTACCACGCGCAGGGCCACGGCAACGGCACCATGAACGGCAACCTCAACGGCAACCTCAACGGCGGCAGGCACTTCAGCGAGAGTAAGTCTCAGGGCCCCGTCGTGCTGCCGAAAGGTTTCAGACTGGCCTCTACAACACCCGCTGTTTTCGCTTCCAGATGCGAGCGTGCCCAAGATGTCGCCGATGCGGAGCAGCAAGGAGTGCATCCAGCGCTTGGTGAACCAGGCCGAGCAGTTGGTGCGGTGCGGCGCGCAGGCCGAGGACCTCCCCCGCGCCCCCGAGACCGTCCTGGTGTCGCCGGCGGGGCCGCCGCTGCGGGTGGGCGGCGCGGCGCGGTGCTTCGAGCCGCTGCGACTGGACGGCAGTGTGGTGGCTGGGGCGGCCGGCACGGCCAAGCGCTCCGCCAAGCTGGCCCGCACCAAGCAGTGGCTCAAGCTGCACAGCGAGTCCGGCCAGCACCAGGTACGAACGGAAACAGCAGTCTGTGCCTCGCTGCGGCTGCAGAAGCTGGGCCAAATGGACCAACAAATGACCGCCTGTTCTCTTCCAGCCTCCGGACAGCTGCGACGCGAGCGGCGAGTACACCGAGGACTCGTCTGACGAGGACCGCGCCTCGCTCTCCTCCGAGGACGTGCACAACTGCAGCGTGGCGACGTACCGCGAGGTGACGACGGCGTGCTCGCACTCGTCCGTGTCCGGCTCCAACGAGGCCATCCTGGACCAGGACACGCCCGGCAGCGAGCGGGCGCCGCGGCTGCCGTTCGGGCTGGGCATGGGCCACTCGGACTCGGGGTCGTCGGCCAAGGTGCGTCGCCGTTGTCTTCTACACGTGCCAAACGCAGTCAGTGGGACATCGGAAATGACTCCTGTGCTTGTCCCCCAGGTGATCCTGCGCAACAAGCGGCGCGGCTTGCTGACGGGCGACCGGCCCTGGAGCGTGTCGGGGCTGCCGCAGCTCATGGCCATGTCCGTGGGGTCGCTGCCGACGGGCGTGGCGGCGGGCGAGCTGTCGCAGTTCTCCATCTCCGAGTCGGCGCTGCACCAGCTGGCCTCGCCGGCGGCGTCCACGCCCGGCAAGGCGGAGGGGCTGGCCGAGATGATGGCCTCCTCGTCCACCGTCGAGGAGTCCGTCGCGCACACCACGTGCGCGGGCTCCAGCTCGGGCGCCGGCTCGCTGCGCAGGAGGAAGATGCGCTCCAGGAAGCGGACGGTGAGTATCCACCAAATTTGTAGCTCGATAGTCCCCGCGATCAGGAGACACTTACACTGGGCCGAGGATGAAAATAACTCTTGTTCTCCCTGCAGCAGTCGCGCAGGTGCGACAGCGGCTCGGACGGCGTGTACCCGTTGCCCGACTCGCCGGCGCAGAGGACGCCGTCGTCGAGGACGCCGTCGTCGCGGCTGCTGCCCTTGAAGACGAGCAGCCCGCTGTCGTCGCCCGGCAAGCAGCAGGCCGGCGGCATCGTCAAGTCGGGGTCGTTCTCGGGCACGCCGGCCGCGCGCGTGTCTTCGGACCGCGCGTCGGACCGCCTGTCCTGCAGCGACCCCGCCTCGCACCGCCGGTCCGCGCGCGTCGTGAGCAGCACGGAGACGGACGAGGACGACGCCGTGCTGGCCGGGCAGGCGGTGGTGGGCGCGGCGCCCGGCCTCCCGGTGCCCGTGTTCCGGCTCGGCCCCGAGGAGGGCGGCATCTCCGTGGCGGCCATGCGCGCCAGGCGGAGGGCCGGCGGCGGCCTGCAGGGCCCGGGCAGCGACGTCGAGAAGCTGAGCATCCACAGCACGGAGCAGGCGTCCTGGGACAGCTACCAGGTGGGTGGCCGGGGGCCAAAGGTCGCTGGTTCGAATCCGGCCCGCGGCGCGGGTGCGGCAGTCGCCTGCAAAGCAATGCAGAGCCGCCAACTCACGAGGCGGAAGTGTCGCGCTTTCCTTGCGACCGCTGCACTGCTAGACGTATGCCTTGCGCGCCGATTCGTGACCACCCGAGAATAATTTCGTCTCCGTTGAGTTGGCACTTTCGGTCTCTGGCGGGGGCGGGGCGGGTCGGGGATCTGCAGGGCTGGATCGTCTCATTACCCTAATGCTCGTATCACGACACGGCGCGGACACTGCTGCTCGCACAATGCTACACGGCAGCGCATGGCACTGCAGCACAGCCAGCGCAGCCTAGGCTAACAGGACCCGGCTCTGCAGACCGAGTCCCAACAGTGCCTCTGTCCCTCTCGCTCTCGCACGAGTGCGAGAGGGACAGGCCGGCCGCTGCAGGCCCTTTGGGTCCGTCCCTTCGGTGGCCCTTTCACTTCGTGCTGCCTCCCCGCCCTTTCCCTTCGCCGCCAATTTTGACCAGCCGATTAATTGGTTACGGTCCTACTCTGGAAAAAAATATTTATAAATCCAAGCCAGCAAATAAATTATTTATGAGATTTTTTTGAAAAATTTTGCCTAGTGTTCCTAACGTGTGATATTTTTTTTTTCAGGAGAAGTACCTGAGCGAGCCGTACAGCGAGGACCCCCCGGACCCCGAGGCCGCCCGCCGCCTCCTGGACTGGGACGACTACCGCACCTTCCTGGACAGCCAGTCGGACTGCGCCTCGTCGCTCAGCACCAACCCCAACAACGGGTCCCCCGCAGTGCACCGGCGCCGCATTCGCAACCCCGTGAGTGCAGTGGTGGCCCAGTGCCGAGGTGAAGTGCAGTGACTTTGGCGACGTGGAGTTGTAACTTTGTTTCGCCTCCCCGCGCAGAACGGCCTGGAGATGGAGGAGGGGGACAGTGACACGGACCTGGAGGACCTGCGGCAGAGGATACAGCAGTCGCAGACGCAGTACGCGGAGCACGAGAAGATGTTCGAGACCGAGCTGGCCTCCGTGGCGTCCAGCATCATCCTCGGCAAAGACTACGTGAGTTCCCGATCGCTGGACTCGAGTGCTCGGCGTGCTGCGGCCGAACTGACGTCCGCCTTCTTGCAGGCCGACTTCCTGCAGACGTGCTCGGAGAACTGCCGGTGCCTGAACGCCATCCTGGAGGACGTGGACGTGCGCGCGAGGCTCAGTCCGCAGGAGCGCCGTGACATAGCCGGTGAGTCGAGTTTGCTGTGTGTGGCGCTTCTGGCGCCAGAGCGCCGGGATGTAGGCAGCCCATTCGACGCCGCGCCCTCACCGCCCGGGCGGCACGCAGCCCAGCGTGCGGCTCGGTCCTGCCAGCCGAGGAGCGAGTCCGAACCGCCGGCCAGCGCACAGTGGGCCAGAAGACCGGTGGAGGCGGCCAAACTTCTAGACGCGTTTTGGGATCCTGAGTCGCTAAATGGGACTCGAATCGAACGTGTGACCCCACCAATGGATTCCTCGTTCGGAGAGCAATTCATTGGTGGGGTCACACGTTCGGTTCGAGTCCCATTTAGCGACTCTGGAGCTCAAAACGCGTCCAAAGTTTTGGCCGCCTCCACCGGTCTTCTGACCCACTGTGCTGCGCCTCCCTCATCCCCACGCTCCACGAGTGCGAGAGAGACGGCGGCGATACCCTCTTGGGATTGGGAGTCAGTACATGCTGTTGCACTGCTGCCCTCGCGTGGCGATACCCCTTTCTCCGAGGGACTCGCGTCAATACCCCGCGCTCTCACTGCACCGCCACTGTGATTTGGGCATCGCGCTCCGCCATGTGTTGCACTCTGGGCCTGGGCCGCCTTGGGCTGCAACAGGAGCGGTGCATTTCTACATAAGGCGCGTCTGCATCGCGTGAGTGTGCGAGTGAGCGCGCATTTGTTGCGTCACGCCGGCGCGCTGGCCGCGGACTGCGGGCTTTGCCTTATACGGCGGACAAACGCGTCTGGAACCGCGGTCCCTGTGTCGTTCCGCGCCTGCGGGCTGACCACGAACAGTGCTCTGTCTCGCTCGCAGCCCTGCGGGACGCCCCTTGAGTGCGAGAGAGACGAAAACACTGCCCGCAATCGCCCCGCGCTGGTGCACGCTTTTTCGCTCGGCATAATGGCGCTGGCGAATTTGTTTAAAGTTGGCGCGGCGAGCCCCGCCCCGCCCTTCCGCCGCCAAGGCCGGCGTCGAAGGCGTGCAGCACACTGTGTGCCGAAGGTGGCGCCCGACCGCCCCACCCCGCCCCGCCCGGCTCGGGTGGCTGGCGGTGCTGGCCGTGAAGGTGACCGCGGCCTGGCCAGGCCAAGCTGGCACCGAAGGTGTCCACATCTGCGTCATCGTCCTGGCCGTGTACCACACGTGGGCGGTGTGGGTGCGCCCGCCTGGGTACGCCCCTGGTACGCCCCCGCGGGGCTTGCGTGACCGCGCCGCGCGGGTTGCCTAGCAACGAAGGGCATGGACGTCACGCCACCCGCCGCAGCGCCGCGCCGCCGCCCAGCAGAGGGTCTGGCTGGCGGTAAGGGCGGATGAGTATTTTCCCCGCTGTCATGCTGTCGGCCCAGCCGGTGCGCGTTCTGTCTGACGGTGTCGTGGATGCACCGGCGTGCGCCGTGGGCTGCGCGTCGCGTCGCGTCGTCTGCTCGCGTCGTCCGCTTCTGCTGGTGGGGCCGCACGCGGCGCGCGGCGCGGCCGGCGGGGCGGCGGTGTGTTCCCCGCTCCCCGTGTGCAGTGCACTAGTCTGGCTGCGGCGGTCGCGCGGGCCTGGCCGCCTCGTGGTTCCCGCGAGCCGCGTTCCCTTGCCGCTCCGCGAGTCGGACTTCGTCGTGGCGGTGATGTCGGTGTGTGCGGTGCACAGTGTGGTGGCGAAGCTCGGCCGCTTTGTAGTGTAGTCCCCACCGGAAGCGGCCATGCTGTCGGCGGAGGTTCCGGTGGCCGCGACGCCGCGCGTCCGCATGGTGGTGCCGCCCCCGCCGCCTCCAGAGGGGGCGGCGCGGCCCGCCAAGGCCAGCATCGGCGTCAACGTGAACCTCTGCGACCTGGTGGACGAGGGCTTCGCCGTCGACGACGCCTTCGAAGTCCGCGACTGTGACGACGTGGAAGGTAAACACCCGGCTGAGTGGCCTGAAGTTTCAAGCCACGATGTTGAACCTGTTGGCAAGCTTAAGCCATGGATACGACTTTCTTACTGTTACATTGCCTAAAACGGTTATGCCACTCATGCGTACTTCACACCCAGCAGAAGCTCGTTGGCCATGCCCGACGCCCATCTGACCAGAAGCCGAGTGTTTCCCAGGCTGCTTCCCAGAGGCGGTTTGGAGGCCGAGGCGCCGCATCGCTCCTCGATCGCACGGTGGCGGGGCTGGCGGGGCGTGGGTCGCGCGGGGCGGGGCCGCGGTTCCGTCACGGTGGTTGTCACTCCACTCGTCAATGTCTCTGTTAGTTTCTCCACGCCGGAGGTCCTCCCTTCCCCGACTCGTTTCTCCTCCGCTGATTGGTATCCGCCGCGAACACGTACTTATTAGCCGCCTCCATTGTCTTTCCCGCTTTTTTCAGTCGGCGGCGGGTTGAATCGCCTGGAACGGCGCAGCACGGCGCGTCGATTTGATTACCTTTGTTTCGCAACCACTCGACCGTTTGTTTGAGGAAAGTGATCGGCGCTGCCCGCGGCCACGGCGGCCCTGGCCCTGGCCCTGGCGCCCACCCTTGCCGTGCCGCCACTGCCAGCCACTGCACTGCAAAGCTCGGCGCACTTGTGCGAGGAGAGCTTCTGCAGGCGTCCGCCAAGGCCGGGCAGAGCGCGCTGGCCGCGCTGGCGCTTCTCTGAGGGGCGGCCTACGCACCTGCCGCCGGCCTTCCGCTGGCCCGCCGCGCCCAGCAGCTCGCCCTGTCTCTCTCGCCCCCGTGGAGCCGTCCCGTGGGGGTGCGAGAGAGACAGAGCGCCACTGCAGTGGGAACCCGCTGCTGCGCGGCCTGGACCGCTTGACTTGCAGATGGCGCCGTGTCAAGCAGTGGAGCGATCCTCGCTCCGTCTCTCTCGCACCCTTACGGCTCACTCCACGAGTGCGAGAGAGACAGGGCGAGGCGAGCGTCGACCGCTCGGGGCGGCCGGTTGCTGGCCGCCTCCAAATGGGGCACCGTTTAGCTCGGACGGCGGCGGGACAGGCGAATCGACACAACAACGACCACCCCGCACAGTGGGCCAGAAGCCGGTGGAGGTGGCCAAAACTCTAGACGCGTTTTGAGCTCCAGAGTCGCTAAACAGGCCTCGAAACGATCGTGTGACCCCACCAACGGATTCCTCGTTCGGAGAGCAATCCATTGGTGGGGTCACACGTTCGGTTCGAGTCCTGCTTTGCGACTCTGGAGCTCAAAACGAGTCCAGAGTTTTTGCCGCCTCCACCGGCTTCTGGCCCACTGTGCCCCGCCGCCGCCTGATTTGCGCCTCGCCTACCTGGCCGCTGAATTGGGACGGCGAAAACCCCCTGTAAGGTCCGTCTCGAAACGCAGAGCGGCGCCGCGCCGTTTCGGCCGTTTCCAGTGTGGGCAGCGCACGCGGCGCGCGGACTATCAAACCGGCATCTCCTCGCACTAGTGCACTCGCTCGCACACGGAGTGCACGGACCAGTAGCTGCAGGAACAGTTAGCCACTGTGCGAGTGAATTAGACGAGCGCGCGCGTGTGCCCGTCTGGCCTGTCTGGATCGACTGCGCCACTGCGAAAAGAAAAAAGCGAAACGGGAATTCGCTGTTTGGATTCTCTGCAGCGTACCGCGGGTGCTGGGTGACGGCCTTCTCGGCCGCGAGCGAGGGGGCGGCGAGGACGCGAGGGACACTGGCTCGCAATGAGATAATGCCCTTTGTACGCCGGGATATGCGGGCTTGCAATGAGATGCGTGTGCGTGTGTGCGTGAGGGGGGGGGGGATGTAAATTTCCGAACAAGTGGGTGTCCGCACCAAACGGGCCGGGGAAGACACCAAGTGACATTGCCCGGCCTCGCGGAAGAAAGCAAAGTTTCTCTTGTTGTGGCTCGGCCGCGCCACGCTATGCGACGCCGTGGCTCCGCGGGGACACAGCCTCACCCGGTGTCGGAGAGGTCAGTTTGACGCATTTCTCTTCCTCGCGCTTCCGCTGTCGCGATTGGCCACGAAACACTAGGAACAGTTAATCCTTCGCGGATTTTTTTTTTTGCGATGCCCTGGTTTTTTAACGGTATGGAAACGCGCACTCTCGTTTGCTGCTTGTTAAAAGGAAAGTAGTTACAGTGCCGCCGCGGCGGCGGCGGGCGGTTTGATCGTCGTTATATTTCCCGGGCCGCGTGTGTCTTTACATGGCAGTTCCGGAGACGCTGTCGGCGTGCGTGGATGCTGGGCTGGCGCCGCGGAGACGCGGAGCACCGGAGCCGCGTCCAGTCGCGACAGATTGTGGAGTCGTTTTCTCGTGCCGACTCACACAGTAACACACACACATTCACACACACACACACACACACACACACACACTCGCTCCTCTGGCGTGCAAATAATAATGCCCCGGGTCGCCTCGTTTGTCCTACCTTTCGTTTGTCCTACCACCTTTTTTTAGGATATTTTTAGATGCCCTATTTTAAGACCTGAATTTAGTTCCAAAAATAGAAACAGATCCCCAGATTAAGCTGCTACTTTTTCCATCTATTTTAGATCCCCAAATCAAGATAAAATTTAAAAATTCCATTTTAAGACCTATTTTTGGAACCTATTTTTAGCCCCTTATTTTAAATACCTATTTTTGGGTTCTTTAAGATAGGATCTATTTTTGGGATCTATTTTTAGAAACGACCTTTTTTTTTGGATCCAAGACCCTATTTTTGGGTAATTGGAAGTCTACTATTTTGAAAGGCTGTCCGGGGGCTCTTCTCAGAGACCGGAATGGGCTCACTGCTCGCCCGAAAAGGAGCCCGACGCTACGGAGCGAGCAGCCCGAGCCCGGCCCGGCCCAGCCCGGACTCAACCCAAGACCCGGCGCAGCCCGGGCCAGCCCGTTCGGGCTGAGCAGCCCGTAGGGGCGGGGTGCAGGCAGGGGATGCTGCCTGCCTGCCGCGCCACTACGTCACTACCGCGTCGCGGGCTCATGAGCCCGCGGCCGTGGCCAGGCCCGAACCCCACCTGCCACCTGTCTGACCGCTGAGCTATCCGTCTGATTGTCGCGGGGCGCACTGGCTGTGCCTAGAGGAAAGCAGCACGACGGAGTGACCCCGTTTCCCGGTCTCTCCCCCCCCCCCCCCCCCCCTCGTAGCTCTCTCCCATTCGTAGCCCCTGGGTAGGCAACCCTGTGGGGGTGGTGTAAGGGGGGCGGGGAAGGTCATATATAAAATGATGAGGGATTAGAGACGGATTCGTTGATGGTCTTAAAGCATGCATCTCGGTTGCGCCGACCTATCTTTTCTACGACCAGCCTGTGGTTGTGGTAGTTGGGTGCAACAAGAGATTTGCGAGCAAAATTTTTACAGTAAATCATTGACCAATTCTTAGGGTATCGCTTTGATCAGCGCGCTTTGAAACGCACATCGGTACCGGTTAAAAAACGTGAAATTTTTGAGCCATTTTAATGCACTTTTCTGTTTTTTCGCCGTCGGGCTCAAAATCAGCTGGAACCGCAACGCGCTGGAGCTAGAGTTAGGGTTAAATAGCTATCCCAGACGTCAACAGCTATTCTTTCTTCGTCTGTAACGTCTGTCACTGCATGCGCCAGAGACAATGTCACAGCTCCAGACGGCCGGGCGCAATGGCAGTCTGGCAGTGCAGCACAGTTAGAGGAGGGTTCTACTTTGATTTGGATCTGTCTCGAGAAGACAAACAAAAAATGTCAGTACATGTCATGAGTTAAAATGGTTGAAAGAGTTTTGAATTTCCTCTGTTTTTTAAAAGCCAACCAATAACTGTTTCATTTTCCATTTTAGCCCATGGCATTGTTGATATTTTTTCTTTGTCTTCTTCAGACGAATCGAAATCTGTTTGGTAATGCTTGGTCGTTTAAAAATTTTACTGTAGGCGCTATCCTGCGAAAGTCTGCAGAGCCGAAAGCCGGGGAAGCGGTCGAAAATCGAACCCCCCGTCTGATTAGGCCCCTTATCTAACCCGGGGGAGAACGAGGACCGCTCTTCACGGTTCGAAATTCGAATCCCCTTTTAACAGTGAGGTCGGGCGGGGCGGGGAAGGGGCGGAGGGGCCACTTCGGGACCGTTCCATTGATCAGGCCTGTTTGCTTGCATCCAGCCTTTCTTCGGCGCGCCACTCGCCGAAAAGTTGCGGTTTTCGTCTCGGCGTTCCCCATTTTACGGCCACACCGTTCAAGATTTTGACTTGAAATTTGGAAGGCGTTTGACTACGAGTAGGACTACGCCTGTACATTGGCCAATTTTGGTATCGTGCCCAGGAGCCGAATACGGCGGTCTCTGTTTTCCGAGCCAATCACGAGGCAAAGGGAATGCCGGGCCGGGTCTGACCCGGACCGGGGGGGAGCCTAGTCTTTTACCAGTCTCTACCGATTTTTAAATCTTTTGGGCCCCCTTCTTTAGAAACTGCAATTTTATTTCGGTCTACATTGGGTCCCCGCGTGGAGGCATGGCCGGTGGCCGACCTAGAGTTACGTAATCCCAAAAAAAGGGAAACTTCTTCAAATTAGGATGTTTCTAAAAGTAAAACCCTTTAAAAAAAGAGGCCTAAAGTTGGTATTAAAAAAAGGGGCTAAAAATAGGCTCAAAAATAAGGTCCTTAAGTAGGTTATTAAAAAGGTTTCAAAAATGGTTTCAAAAATAGGTTCTAAAATTGTATTTTTTTAGCTCTTTAAAATTTGGGTGCAAAAGCGGTCCCTAAATTTGTATTCTGTCCCTATATTTGGGAAAAATTTTTTGACACTAAAATGGGATATAAATTTTGCCTAAAAATAGCGGTAGGACAAGTGGGAGTAGAACAAACGGAGCCGCCCTAATGCCCCCGTGCCGCTTGTCGTTACTGCTTCACAGTGTGGCGACAGCAGAAACCCCCACGGAGCGAAAGCGCGCGAACGGACGAACAAACCGAGAGAACCGAAGCTGCACTCTTTTTATTTTTTTTCGCCACGCGTAGCGCCTGCGAAGTGCAGGGTAGGCCGACCCGCCGAGGCCGCGCGCTCGACGGCACTGCCTACACTGCAGGCGCGCTGCCGCCGCACAGTGGGCCAGAAGACCGGTGGAGGCGGCCTAAACTCCAGACGCGTTTTGAGCTCTAGAGTCGCTGAACAGGACTCGAACCGAACGTGTGACCCCACCATTGGATTCCGCGTTCGGAGAGCAATCCATTGGTGGGGTCACACGTTCGGTTCGAGTCCCATTTAGCGACTCTGGAGCTCAAAACGCGTCCAGAGTTTTGGCCGCCTCCACCGGTCTTCTGGCCCACTGTGCGCCGCCGCCGTCTCTCTCGCGGGGTGTTCCGGAGGGGTGCGAGAGAGACAGACGGCAGCCTGGCGTCGCTGGACGTGCCCGAGCTGTCGCCACTGATCGGAGCCGGTTCGGCTCGGCCTGGCTTCGGCCTGCAGCGCGATGACGCGGTTTATATCGCTGAAGCACCTCACCGGTCAACGACTCTAGCAGCACCTCCCGGCCCGTCCCGGTCGCGGCCAGCGGGCTGAGCCCAACAGTGCTCCGTCTCTCTCGCACCCCCGCGGGACGCCCCGTGAGTGCGAGAGAGACAGAGCGCGTTGCTCCGTGCAGTGCGATACCTTTTTCGGGCGAATCGTGGCGGAGGCCGGCGTGCCACAGTGGGCCAAAAGACCAGTGGAGGCGGCCAAAACTCTAGACGCGTTTTTGAGCTCCAGAGTCGCTAAATTGGACTCGAGCCGACCGCGTGACCCCACCAATGGATTGCTCTCCGAACGAGGAATCCATTGGTGGGGTCACACGTTCAGTTCGAGTCCTATTTAGCGACTCTGGAGCTCAAAACGCGTCCAGAGTTTTGGCCGCCTCCACCGGTCCTCTGGCCCACTGTGCGTGCGCCGAGTCGTGCCGCTGTGACCCGCTACTCGGATCGCTCCGTCTCTCTCGCACACCCGCGGGGCGCCCCGTGAGTGCGAGAGAGACAGAGAGGCGGAAAGCAGCGCAAGGACTTGTACGGGGAAACAGTACCGGCCGGTGCGGCGGGTCGCGGCGGCGTTTGGGGAGGCGAGGCAGGGCGAGGCAGGGCAGGCTGGAGAGAAAGAGAGAAACCCAGACGAGTGCTTTGTGGAAACGGTTGCGCTAGAGCGTGGACGAGTGCGTGTAGAACACACTGAACAAAGCGGAGCGCGTGGGCGGGGACGGCCGGACACACACACATATATTCACACACACACACACACACACACACACAGCGCCGCCACGGCCGATAAACTCTCTGGCATGGACCCAGAGCCACCCTCCCGTGTGTGTGTGCGTGTGTGTGTGCGCGTGTGTGTGTGTGTCTGTGTGTGCGCCCCACGCGCGGTTCAAAGGCTGAAAGACGAAGCGGGCGAGGAACGCAACGGGCGATTTAATTCGTAGCGGTGGGGACTTTTAAACGTGATTTGCATCTGCCGCGACGCGTGCCGTGCCGTACACTCTGCCGGCGATCGCTGGAGAGCGGCCAAGAGGCGAGTGGGCCGTGCGGCGCGTTTGGAGCCAAAACCCGCAGCGGTTGTTGTGGCGTTTTGGGACACATGTCGGTCGAACACGGGTAGTCCCGACGCGCAGGAAAGGATTCATCATCGAAGCCCTGCGCTCGGGTTTCCTTCTTTTCCTCTGTCGTCCCCCAAGTGCGGCAGGAGGCACCAGTCTCGTTCCGCAGCGTGTCTCTCTCGCACTCGCGCGGCGTGCCACTGAGGTGCGAGGGAGACGGCGACGAGAGCGCTGAAGGGGAGCGTGTAATTAATTAACGGGTCGTCGATACCCCGCGCTTCCGGCGGGTAAGGCACGGCGTATTTCCGACGGTCGCGTTGCACTGTGAGCGCCCGGCCCCGCCCCGCTCCTCACACTCATGGCGCATCCGCTGCTCGTTTGTAGTCAAGGATGGAGGGGACGCTCTGTCTCTCTCGCACCCCCGTGGGACGGGCACAAAGGGTGCGAGAGAGACAGCGAGGGAGACGGCGGCGGGGCTTCGTGACCCTCCGCAACATCCGTCCCCTCACTCGGCCAATTAACCGTGTTTCAAAGGGGGACGCCGCGCCGCTCATGCGCCGCTCGCTGGAGGCTCCAGAAACCGCGCCTCGTTTTACAGTGGCTGCCCCGAAAGTGGAAATTAAAGCAGGCCAAGCCTTGCGTTCGATCATAACCGCGGCCGCTTACTGCTGGACGGCGCTACAGAGCGGCCGAGATGCGCTCTCGGTGGCGCGCCGCTTGTGTTGCATATGCACAGCCGTCGCTCTGTCTCTCTCGCACTCACGGGGCGTCCCGTTTCGGTGCGAGAGAGACAGACACGACTCTCGGAATCGAACCGCAGTTTATCGGATCGAACGCATCGCGGCCACAACTTGTCACTTTCTTCCGAGACTGTACCGCGATCATATCGGCAGGGAAAGGCCGCCGTGTCCAGGAGATGTCCAGAGTGTCTCTCTCGCGCGGAGTACCGACAGCTGAGGCCCTTTTGAACCGCTGCAAAGGTCCACCAGCGCGGTGGAGACCGAAACGCCCTGCTAGAGCGCAGTCTGGCAGTGGCGTGGCGAGGGGCGCGCTGAGGCAGTGGTGTGGCAGGAAGCGGGCTCATTTGTTTCCCTGTCCTTAAATTAGACGGAGCTGCTTCGGCCGAGTATGGACGGCCAGGCGCGGCGGGGCGGCGCGCCAGTCGCATCCCGAAACAGTGTGCCGTCGTCGTCGCTCTGTCTCCCTCGCACTCGCCCGGCCTGCCGTGGGGGTGCGAGAGAGACCGCAGGCTGCCGCAGGCCCTATCGAAGACTCGCTTTGATTATCTGCCCGATAAGGCTTCGCTGACGCGCTGCTGCTGCTGGCGGTGTCGCGGGTCGCGAGGCAACACCTGGCGGAGCCGGCCAGAGCGCACCTACACTAGAACGCCGCCGCGCCGCCGCGGTGCAGGCCCACTGGGAAAATAAGCCGTGCTCACTCGCTCTGGCGCGCGGGGTATCTGCGGCGAGCGGGCGGGAAGCCCCGCTATGTTGCTGCAGTCGGTTTCGCCTTCGCCGTCGCCCTTCGCGGCTCTCTATCCTGTTTGGGCACGGCCTGCATGGCGGCGCGGGGCGGGGCGGGGGCAGGGTCACGGCAGTAAAACGGACCAAAATGCAGCGCCGCGGTTTACGGCCGCCGTGTGCCTCCTTGTGCCACTCCGCTGCCACTCCACTGCCACCGGTCGGCGTGTGGAAAGCTTGCGCCAATCACCAATCGGTCATAAATCGCAAGCCTGATGTTGTCGCGCGGGGCTCCGTGGAAGGACGTTGTCGACTGAAGGCGTAGGTGTGACCCTGCGCACTTCCCGTCGGGCCTACCTGCGGGCAGCAGGCTGACGACGCTGTCTCTCTCGCACTCGTTGGGGGCTCCGCATAGCTCCGCATAGCTCCGCATGGGTGCGAGAGAGACAGCGCTGTGCGCTGGAAAGCGTGAATTCAGCCTGCGATTAATTAAAAGCAGGAGCTTTACTTTCCTGTTGGGCGATGGCGCGTACTCCGCCGCTTTTTGAGGCGAGTGAAAGCTTCGGCAGTTTGGCCTTCGTTAACGCGGGCTTAGCGGCACCAACGACCAGCAACGACTTACGGCCCCCTGGGCCGCACTCTGTGGCGATACCCCCCGCGCGCTGAGACTTTACCGCTGTGCTTTTCTGCCCCGCAGGCCTGGCCAACAACTGGAGCTCGCTGCAGGACCGCGCCCAGGAGCTGCTCCGCCTCAAGAAGGAGATGGACGCGCTCAAGGACGACCTGCTCAAGACGCGGGGTATCGCCCTGTCGTCGGAGCTGGGCGACATGGACCAGCTGGACGAGCGGATCCGTCTGGTGAAGGTGAGTGCTGCGAGGGGTAGCGCCGCGTGTACTCCGCGCTGTCCTGTCGGCGCGGGGTAGCGCCGCGTTGCGGCTGAGGGCGGGAGTACCCCGCGCGCGAGCGCCGCCGCCGTGGGGGAAGACGGAGGGAAGACCCCGCGCGCGAGCAGACTGCCCGCTGGGAAGGTGTCTGACCGCGAATCAAGCCAAAAGGTGTTCAAAACCCGGAAAACTCGAAAAAAAAGAAACAATCACAGTCAACTATAGACGCCGCTTGTAAAAAATATTTTTCAGTGTATTCGCAGTTTTGTTTCAAACTGGCCTGATCGCATTAAATTTGGCCGGCGATTCCCCTGCCCCGCGGCGAGAGAGAGAGAGAGAGAGGAGAGAGAGAGAGAGAGAGAGAGAGAGGAGAGAGAGAGAGAGAGAGAGAGACGCCTACTTATACCCCCTTCTCCTTATCTGCACCTCTATCGGTTCTATCCCCGACTTCCGGCGCGGTCCCCGCCGCCCTCCGCCAGGGCGCGCGCGCGGCGCTGGCGGGGCGGGGTGCGGGGCCGGGGTGCGGGGGCGGCGGGTAAAAGCGTAGTCATGTCGGGGAGGGGGCGCACTGGGAGGGGAGGGTCCGTACGTGCCCGGAATAAGCGAATTTGACGTAGGATATTTTGGCCGCATAAAGTAGAGAGCCGGCGGGGCCCGGCAGCGCGGCAGCGCCGAGGGCAGCGCGGCAACGCAGCCAGCAGCCGACGGAACGGCAACGGGCAGCCTTAAAATCCGTTTCAACATTTCTCCATTTTGCCGCGGCGCCGCGGTGCCGGGCAGCACAAGCCTATATCCGATATATATCGGTGCATTTCGCTCGCGGTGCAGAGAGAGAGAGAGGGGAGAGAGAGAGAGAGAGAGAGAGAGAGAGAGAGAGAGAGAGAGAGAGAGAGAGAGAGAGAGAGAGAGGGCGGGCATTGTTCCGTCATTAGACGCAGGGAGTTATGGCACAACTTGCGGGCCCGCGCGGCGCTGCCCCGCCGGACCCGGCGAACCGATGGCTGCCGATGGCTTCCACTGGCCGGGGCGCAAATGCGGGTAATGCCTGCTATGCCTGCCAGTGCGCCGCGCGTGCCATTACGCCCTCGCCGCGTCGCGCGGTGCTCTGTCTCTCTCGCTCTCGCGGGGCGGCGTGGGGTGCGAGCGAGACGGAGCGATGCAGCCGCAGTGTCGGCATGCATCCCGCCACGCATCGGCCGCTCTGACTGATGGCCTGTTTGAGTAATTGCAATGCGATGCCCATTGGATTTGGGGCTTGCTAGACTCGCCAGTGTAACGTGGTGGCCTGGCAGCGCCTCTTGGAAATGCAAGATCGGTGGCGCCGAGCCGCGTCCCGGACACTCGGCGGCCGTGTTGACGAGTAGGTGCTGGCGGTCGTCGTGAGCCTCCCTCCTCCTTCCGGTCTAATCCCCCGGGGATGGCTCCGCGGCGCGCACTTTAATTGCTCCGGACCTCCCTTTCTGGCCCGATGGACACCGCGGACACGGCCACGGACGCGGGGGGCGCCGACGGCATCCTGGCTGCCGGACATTGACTACAGATATCAGGATTAATTCTTCATCAGAATGGGATTAATGCCTTATCACTGGTCTGTCTGTCCTTCCTGTCCGTCCGTCCGTCCGTCCGTCCGTCCGAGCGGTGCCTCGGAATGCGCGGAGGCCCTGTTCGGTGGCGCCCCGGCCGAGGCCCTGGCCAAGGCCCTGGCCGTCGTGGAAGTGCGCGCCCCTCGCCCGGATTGCGGCGCTGGGACGCGGCGAGTCGCTTGGCTGTAAATCTCCAGTAGATGGACATTGATGCAGAGAGAGAGGGAGGAGAGAGAGAGAGAGAGAGAGAGAGAGAGAGAGAGAGAGAGAGAGAGAGGGTGGGCGGCCCGGCGGGCTTTCAGCGCGGCTTGTCTTTACTGTCGGCGAGGCCGGCCGCGGCGCCGCCGTCCGGATGCCTTCCGTCCGAATCCTCGGCAGCTGGCCGTCGTCGTGCCCGTCGTAACGGCGAGGGGGGACTCGTCCTCCGCGACGTGCCCGTCGACGCCATGCCGGCCAATCTGTGGAGTGCTGGGCCGCATTATCCGCGTTTGAATTTTGCCGCGCTGTCCGGCTGCAGCAGCGCGGTACCGCGGTGCGGCGCCGCCTGGAGAGACTGGAGCACTTCTTGGGGCTGGCCGCGCGCTCGGCCGCGCCGCCGCCGCCGTTGCGTGGCGTGACTGTGTCGGTAAGCTCATGCGTATAAATTATCCACTGGACGTTGTCCGCGCGGGGCTACGCGGGGCGGGGCCGCGAGGGGCAGCGCGTCGTACTGGACTCCCAGGGGGCGGCGGGGACTCGGCCAGGACGACGGCCTGGACGGCGGGCCGCCCCCGCTCCACTGGAAAAGGGCGGCACGGCGATTGAATTGGTGAATTGGCGCGGACGGCGGCCTTGATGAGGGTGTTGGCCAGCGCGGCCGGGGGCTGCGGGGCACTCCACGGCGTCGCGGTGTTGTCATCGGGGACGCGTCTGCATCGGAATGGCTGTTTGTCGCGCCCCGCCGCGCTCCAGGCCTCGCTCCAGGCGCGCGCTGGAATTTCACTCGTGGTGTTGGTGGGCCTGCGGGGACCTTTTCCAGCCGGGCGGTCAGTTTCCGGGGAAGGTCGAAGGGCGCCGCCGGGGCCTCACCTCGGCCTGCCTCGGCCGGACCGTCCGCCGTCGGCCGGGAGAGATAGGTGGAGCAGCCCGCGGCCGGGCAAGGCTGGGAGGCCCCCTCCCGCACCGTTTTCATCTCACGACAAGTAAAAATGACGTCGGGTGCGAATACGTATGCGTACATCTGCGATATGGTGTTGGTTCGGATCGGGTAGGGGATGGAACGGGGGCGGTGGTGGGGGTGATCTGATCGACCGTGGTGAATAAATTGTGTTGTGGCGCTGCACATGTGATCGCTGCGCTAGGGCGAGCCGTCTCTCTCTCTCTCTCTCTCTCTCTCTCTCTCTCTCTCTCTCTCTCTCTCTCTCTCTCTCTCTCTCTCTCTCTCTCTCTCTCTCTCTCTCGCACCCCCTCCCTCCTTGAACACATGCGCGGTGCCGCCGCAGCGACCACTGCTGTTGAGTAGACCCTCCCCGATTTAAATTCGCCGCCGTTGTTTGTGTTTATTATTTACAGGGGGCGCATGCGTTATTTGCAGTGGCCGTTATTTACAGCTGTTGTTGTTGTTGTGTCGCAGGCCGAGCACGAGTCCCTGCAGGAGCGCAAGAAGCTCAAGCTGCCGTACCTGAACCACGCCGTGCACCGCTTCCGGCAGCAGGCGCTCAAGGAGCAGGTGACGGAGCTGTACGGCATCTACGACGACACCTACGACATGTGAGTACGGGACGGGACTCTCTTTCCTTTCCCTTCTTTTTTCATTTGGCCGTTGGGGCATGGGGCGTCCCTGGGGGATGGGGGTGGGCTGACCCGGTGCTGGACCGGCCGGAGGTCAACCGTGGCCAAATCTCTCACCGCACTGACCGCGCTGCGTCGCTGCGTCGCTGCGGTGGGCTGTAAGCCCCGACCCGCTCCCCGGACACTGCCGGGGCACGGCCAGGACACTGTCAGGACACACTGGCCGCCCGTTTGGTTCCGGCCTCATTTGCATCTTGTAATGTGGGGGCAAGTGGCGTGTGGTCGCAAGGCTTAACGGCACGCGCCCGAATCACACTCACTCGCACACCGCCGCACACACACACACACACACACACACACACACAGACACGCACGCACGCCGAGGGGATACAATTTTCCGACTGGGCCATGAACCTGGGGATACAGCCGTCGCAAAGGGCGCTGCGCGCGGAATCTCTCTCTCTCTCTCGCTCTCGTTCGCCCTCATAGCTGTCTCTCTCTTTTAGTTTGGCGACGATAAATTATCGGGGCCTAACTGCTGGATGCTCTTATTGTCCATAAAACATGTTGTTGTCCGGGCTGCGCTGTGCTGGACGCTGCGGCGGCCGGCCAGTGCTGGCGACAGGGCGACGGCTGCTGCCGGCGAAGTTGTCCGAGTTAACTCGCCGGGAACGTCCTCTAATTGAGGGCGTCTTTGGGGATGCAGAGGGGCGGGATGACAGGGGCGGCGCTTCTTTTAAGGGGGATTATTTCGCGCCACTCTTTGCGGCCCTGGCACCCTTGAGGCTGGCTGCCCGGCTGTCCGGCTGGCTGGCGCTATGTCTGTCTGTCTGTCTGTCTGCCGGCTCCGCTGGGCCGGCCAGCCCGCCGTCCTGGCGGTCAGATGGACTCTTCCCGAGATAAGCTCATTGATTTCTATGGCGCTGTATTTCTCACGCCTCGCCGTGGTCGGTGGGGCTGCAGGCAAGTCTGCAGGCAAGTCTGGAGGCAATGCTGGAGGCAGTGCTGGAGGCAAGGCGAGGCTGGAAGTGGCGACGCGGGGCGAGGCGGGGCGGGGAGGCAATCGACCTGCAATTACATCTGGAGTGGGAGGGTGGCTGCATTTGCTTTGCTCTCCGCGGCGCGGCGCGGCGGAGAGCCACGGGGAGTCAGAAAGGCGCGATGAGGCGGAAAGACTCGCCGATGTTTGTGCGTCGTCGGCAAACTCGGCCGAGGCCGGGACCGAGCCGGGACCGAGCCGGGGCGCTCTCTTTCATTACCTCTGCCAATAAACACCATCACACTCATCGCCCCTCGACCCTCCGGTAGTGTCCGTGTTTGCCCTGCTGGCCTGAAGGGCAACACCACCGCGAAAAAAAAAACCCGCGACCTGCTGGTATTTGAACCTCCGTTCCTTGTGTTTCCAGGGTGTCGCAGCACCTCTCGGACCTGCAGCAGACCAAGGTGGCGTGGCAGCAGTTCGAGCAGCACCTGGCCGAACTGCAGCGCGCGCTGCGCAGCGACCAGGACACCCTGAAGCAGGTGGACCGCGCCCTCCAGGGCGGCCAGGTGTCCACGGCCGTGGCGTCCTCGGTGCGCGAGGTGGCACGCGCGCTGTCCGAGAAGCAAGAGCACTCGTCCGTCACCATGGGCCAGGTAAGGGCGACCGAGGGGAACCGACGCACTGTGGGCCAGAAGACCGGTGGAGCGGCCAAAATTCTAGACGCGTTTTGAGCTCCAGAGTCGCTAAATGGGACTCGAACCGAACGTGTGACCCCACCAATGGATAGCTCTCCGAACGAGGAATCCATTGGTGGTGTCACACGTTCGGTTCGAGTCCCATTTAGCGACTCTGGAGCTCAAAACGCGTCTAGAATTTTGGCCGTTCCACCGGTCTTCTGGCCCACTGTGCGACGTCTGGAGTAACTATCCGCGCCAGGCGCCTGGCGTGGCCGGGTAGGCCGTCCCGTTGAACACGGCTGTCGTCGGGTTGCCTACCCGCCAGGCGCCCGGCTGTCGGACTGAGGCTGCTCCTCCACCGTTAAAAGAGCCGCTTTGGCGTTGAATGTTGGAACTGACCGCGCCGGTGAAAGGCGCCGAAGCCCGGGCGCACGCGCAGCGCCGGAATGGGCCGAGTCACGCCGTCTCTCTCGCACTGCCGCGGCGCCTCGTGCGTGTGCGACGGAGACACTGTGCAGAATGTGCGTTCCGCTCGCGCGGTCCGAGGAATCCGAATTCGTTTCCGCGTTGCCCGCCGCCCGTTTCTGCGGTTCTGGATTCGCCGCTGGAGTGCGCCGCTCGCGCTGCTTTCGCCCCGCGGGCCTGCACTGGTAGTGATCTCCTTTCCAGTGGCGTGGCGCTGCCAAGATGCCGTCCGAGTAGCTCACCTTCTCCGTGCGGCGGGCGCGGCGGACAGAATCTGCCCCGTCACCAAGCAGCAGGGCGTGGGGCTGTTACGAGGCTGGCGCGCTGCTGATTGATAGACGTTCCTGTTTGACAAGGTCGGGGTCGCTCTGTCTCTCTCGCACCCGTACGCCACGCCCAGTGAGTGCGAGAGAGACAGAGCGATGCTCGGAATCAGTCTGCTGCCAAGGCGCGGACAGCGATAGTGCGCCGGCCGACACCCGTCCGCCCCCGACCTGTCGCCGGCTCGGCTCGGCTCTGCTCGGCTCGGCTCGGCTCGGCTCGGCTCGGCTCGGCTCGGCTCGGCTCGGCTCGGGCGGCGCGCGCGTTAATTGGTCGGTCAAGGGGTTAATGAGGCGGCCGCAAGGGCGAGCCACACGTCTCACTCTGGTTCTGCCCGCCTTCTGGAAAATGAAGGACTCCGCTCGCGACGAAATGGGGCGTGTAAAGGCGCATCACGGCCGTTCCGGAAACACACTTTAATTTCTTCCCGGCGCGGCCCCGACACGCACTGGTCGCGACACTGTACCCTCCATGATTCCCCCGCCAGACGCGGTGCAATAGGGCCGCAGCCTATATGAGTCACGCGCGAGGAATGCTCACCTCTCACCGCGCGGCCCTAGCGGCGCGCTAGCTCTCGTTCCTCCCTGAGCTCCATGCAAATGCGGCTGCTCCGCAGGTCGGCCGCGGGTTCGAATACCCGCACTGCCAAATTTGTTTTCGCTGTGTGCTTTTTTTCTTGTTCCGGAACTTAAAGCCGACTAAGCTGCTGCAGCAACCTGAGAGGGTACATGAATCAGACGAAGCCAATAACCGTGGCGCTGCTCGGCGTGGCCCGGCGCTCTCCCCGGGGAGCGATTTAGCGCGGCCGCTAGGTGTGTGACGCGAGCCGTCCGGAAAAGAATGAGACGGATTGCTTCTTAAACGACGTTTACTTTACATGCAAATGAAGGGGGAGGGGGGAGCGAGGAAGGGCAGAAGACGAGGAGGTGCCCGTCAAGAGTGTGGTGCGGTAGCGCATGACGGCTTGGAGGCTTCGCGCGGGGCTGGGGGGCTCCAAGGGCGATTGCGACCACCTTGGTTGGACTGCCCCGGGGTGTGTCCCGGCCGTCACACATTTGTCCCTCCCAGCCGCTCGGCGCCGTGTCGCCCGCTCGCCGCTCACCTCGCCCCACCCCCTCAATCCTTCGCCAATAAATCTTGTAGAGGCCCAACATATTGCAGGGAGCCACCCCCGCACTGCAAGCAGTGGCGCTGCCGGAGCTGGCGGAGCTGGCGGACCGGGGCAGAGAGCCTCTCCCGCCCTCCGCTGCACTTCACAAATTATCTGCGGCACGTCTCCGCGAACACCCCTCCCCCCCCCTCCCCCTCGCGCAACCCCCGCAGGCCGACTCTTTCTGGCCGCAGGGACGGCCGGGACGGGGCGGACTATATTTTCTTTTTATTTCTTTCGGTCGGACAGAGCCGTATAGTGATGATGAAGATGGAGTGAATGTTTGAATTTTTACTGGGGTTGTTTTATGGAAGTAACCACGCGCTCAGGGCGTCACTCTCTCTCTCTCTCTCTCTCTCTCTCTCTCTCTCTCTCTCTCTCTCTCTCTCTCTCTCTCTCTTTACCAGCGCACACGCGGCGCCAACTCGGTCCTCCGCTGGAATGCTCGGGGCAAAAAAATGCAAATTAAAAGTGTAATTTTTTCTCGACTTTACCACCTTAATAAACTGGAAGGGTTAGGTTAGGGGCGAGGGTGGTTTACGCGCCATCTCTGATTGGGTCTTGTGAACCAGCAGCCCTTTTCCATGAAAGTGGGCGAGAGGTAAAATTTTTCTGAAAACGTAACGCGCTCTTTGAAGGCTTGCGCTTGAATTTGCCCGTGCTCGCGGCATATGGGGCGCAACGCCGCGGCGGGATGAGAGGGGCGGGGCGGGGCGGGGCGGGGCGGGGTGGAGTGGCATTGTGAAGGGGGCGTCGAAGGATCCATCCCTAGTTTGCTATGCCGGCCACGCGTTTCATTATGTGCTGGTTGTGCCACCCGGCGGCTGATGCCCCCCCCCCCTCTCTCTCTCTCTCTCTCTCTCTCTCTCTCTCTCTCTCTCTCTCCCGAGGTGGGGCCGGCCCCAGCCAGCCCCGTAAAGCAGGGGCAAGGTGGGTTACATCTGTTTGTCAAGGGGACAAGAACAACAGCCGCGCTACCGCCGCTACCGCTCTAATCAAGTTGTGGGGGTTCTTGGGCTCGGCCAGGCTCGGCGCTGGCTGGACGAGACCGACCCTTTGGCGGCGCAAGTCCACCGAGCCCACCGGTCCCTCAAGGCCCGGGCGAAAGGGACTGATGAAGTCCGCCTAGGCCTCGGAGGGCCTGGCACCTAAAGTGACGCTGGACGCTGACGATACTCTTGTTGTGTTGCAGAGCTCCCTGGTGGTGCTGGCGGACGCGCAGACGGCGGCGCTGCGCTGCTCCGAGGGCGGCTCGCTGTCGGACTCTGGCATCTCGGACACGGGGTCGGACCAGGAGCCCTCCGAGCGCGAGAGGCGGCTCGCCAACCTGAGGCGCCTCGCGCGGCAGCTGGAGGCCGTGCTGGGGCCGGGGTCCCGCGCCCTGGACAGCATGCGGGAGGTAAGCACCTGAAATAAAAATATTGAAAATTTGGCAAAGTCGGTATTTGAACCCACGTCTCTTGGCAGAAAATCCAGCAGACGGAGAGCGAGCTGCGTGGCCTGCAGCGCACCTGCAGGGACCTGATCGTGCGCACGGCCGTGTGCGTGGGCGCGGCGTCCCGGACGGCGGCCGTCGGCGCGGCGTCGGGCGGCGTGGCCTCGCCCTGCCTGGAGCGCGTCGCCGGCGGCGTCCGCCTGGCGTCCCCCAGCAGCAGAGCGTCGCCCGAGCCGCTGTCCAGGTCGCACCGAGGCTCCAACGGGTAAGCGCTGTCTTGTTTTTTGCGGTGTGATTTCTTTTCTGCAGCATCGGTGCATCCCGTCGGCTCCCTTTTCCCTGTGGTCGCGGCGCCAGGGCTCGCCGGGGCTGCCGGCGGTCAAGTGTCCATTGGAGGGAGAGCCTTGACCACAGCTTAGGCAACATCGCTACCGGACAGGACCGGCGGCCGGCCACCGCAAAACATGTGGACTGCATCGGGAAAAGGGAACTCGCAGTGTTGCAGCCTCGCCGCCTTGCCGCTCAAAAGCCTTTGCCGCGCCAGCAGCTCTCTCTCTCGCACTCACGGGGCGCCCCGCTAGGGAGCAACAGGGACGGAGCAGCGGAGCCCGGCTAAAGATGAGTCACGGCCGAACTAACTCCGCGCTGATGAGTATTCCGTTTTAGTGGGCAGCGTCTGTGGCTAGCGCGCTGGCGGCGTCGGCAGCACTGACCACTGTGAACCTCGGCCTGGGCATGGCCTGGCCAGGGATCCCTCGGGAAGGCGAAGGAAGGGTCGTGGAACCTCTCGAGTGGTTAAATGTTCAATGACAGCCGTGTTTTGCTTTTCCTGGTCCACTCTCGGCGCGGTGCGTGATCCAGATGGCTAATCGGGTTTACATGCCGAGTGGGGCGGGGCGGGGCGGGGCGGATCCTCGGCCAGCACGCTATTAGTGGTTCATTGAATCCGCAGGCCCAGCGGACTGATCTGTATGGCGGCGGCGTAGCCACAGTGTGCCACACCACCCTCATGCACCGCCATCCACCCTCTCTCTCTCTCTTCTCTCTCTCTCTCTCTCTCTCTCTCTCTCTCTCTCTCTCTCTCTCTCTCTCTCTCTCTCTCTCTCTCTCTCTCTCTCTCTCGCAACATCCCTCCGCCGCACCTCGCCTCCACAAGGGCCTTGATTCAGCCTCAGCCAATCGTTCACCAAATCCGCACCGACCCCAACTCAACCACTGCGGCCACTTTCAGAGACCTTGAAACCGGCGTCGGAATCCGCGGAGTGCGGCACCCTCTCTGTCGCACAGTGGCGGGGCGGCGGGCCGAGTGCGACAGAGACAGGCGACTGTTTGCTTTGCAGTGTGGCCGACGGGGCGCGGCCCGCGGGCTTCATTAGGTCCGAGGTGATCCCGCAATCCCTTGGACAAACATAATCTGGCAGGACAGGAGGCTGGGCTGGCTGGGCCGGGCTGGATGGCCAATCAAAGTGCTGGCTTTAGTGGGAGTCGGCGTGGGCCCGACCTGCTGCGCTATGCACTCCATCGACACTTTTCCTGTAATTTGATTCTAAAATTTTGGCCCGTATGTGTGTGCGAGTGGGTGTGTGTCTGTGTGAGTGTCCGATTAGCAATTAAAGCTGCGGTGGCAGGCGGTGGCTTTAGCAGTGGAGGCGGCTGGCCTGCATCCTGCACTCGTCGATCTCAATCGAGCCGGGCGATTCCCACGCAGTCGGCGCGTCGCTCACCGATCGGCCGCCACCTTTCGGTTTCCCTTCAAAATTGACACTTTCTCGCGGCGTCGAGGGACGACCGAAAGGTCCGAAAGGCTATTTGTTTTTGAATCGGGGACGGTGCCCGCTGGGGCTGCATGCAGCATCCATTCACGCCACTGCCTGCGGGCACTCCGCGAAGTGCGTTATTGAAAGAGAGCAGGCAAAAAAGAGGCAAATTGCAATGTGTGCATTGCTCCCGATGGCTGGTGTTGTTGTTCTCACCCCCACTCTCTTCCTCTCCCACACCGCTCCCTGCGGTCAGCGCGGCGCGGTGCGGTGAGCGGCCCTTCGCGGCTCCCATCGAATCCGACCAGGAATACAAATACTTGGCGCTGATTGACGTGCCGAGGTGTTCAGTTGTCGAGGAATTAGTATTCAGAGCGCCAGACTGCCAGGCCGACGGCCGCTGCCAGTCGCGCCGTCTCGCTCGCACCCGCGGGGCGCTCGCAGGGCACCGCAGGGGTGCGAGAGAGACGGACTACCCGGCGCGGAATCGGTAGCCGGCGCACAGTGGGCCAGAAGACCGGTGGAGGCGGCCAAAACTCCAGACGCGTTTTGAGCTCCAGAGTCGCTTAACAGGCCTCTAATCGAACGTGTGACCCCACCAGTGGATTCCTCGTTCGGAGAGCAATCCATTGGTGGGGATCACACGCTCGGTTCGAGTCCTATTCAGCGACTCTGGGGCTCAAAACGCGTCTAGAGTTTTGGCCGCCTCCACGGCCTTCTGGCCCACTGTGCGGCGGCGAGGCGGGGCTGGCGGGGCCGGCAGCGCGGTCACAGACCGAGGTGTGAGATATGCACCGGCCTCTCGTTCGCCCAGGCAGGCCCAGGGCCAAGGTTGGGAACGGGGGCAGCGACGGACGTGGAAAATCAATCAATAACCACCCATTATCGACTTATCGATAAAGAGTCCAGTGTGGGAGAGAGGAGAATGAGGCAGCACCGGCGAGTTGGATTTGTCATCCCAGAGCAGCTCGCAGTAAACTCAAACCGTTAATGTCTGATATTATTTTCCTGTGTGGGCGACTTTTTAACACACAATCGGAAAGGGGTTGACGTTGCTGGTTTTCCCGCAACAGCCTGCAGAGCCCCGCGCCCGCCAGGCACGTCCGCCAAGCGGTGCCACCGTGCCACCCCCGGCCGCTCTGTTCTGCTGAGAGTAGTTTTCTTGGGTCAGAGAGAGAGAGAGAGAGAGAGAGAGAGAGAGAGAGAGAGAGAGAGAGAGAGAGAGAGAGAGAGAGAGAGAGGTCATGTCTGCCGCGCCCAAGTTAAGAAGACCCCGCGCCGGTGTCACGTCATTTCAGCGAGTTTTGTAATGGCCTATAAACTTACTTTTCTCTCGTCTTTTTTCCCCTCTGGCTCTCTCTCGCTCTGCCGGCCGTCGCGCACGCCGGCCTCGCTCTGTCTCGCTCTGCCTACAACATACAGAGTGTGTCGTAAACACGTGGTTTGATGGCCCTAGAGATGCGTGTGAGCGCTGAAAAGGCCGCGGTCGGACGCCGTTGCCGTTTTCGATTTGGCAAGTCGAGTCTTCGCCGCCGCCCCTGATTGCGAACCGTATTGCCCTGGCCAGACGAATTCAAACAAAACAGAGGGACTGGCGGCGTGCCGACCGAAGCCTCATTGCCCCTTCACCGTTTCGGGCTCGATATTTTTTGATTAAATTCCATAATTAATCAGGATGGCTTCCGCTGGGTGGGGCCCGGGTTCCCACCGCTGCATCGCTCCGGGACGGCCCCTAATAGGGCGGGGTGGGGTGGGGTGGGGTGGGGTGGGGCGGGGCGGGGCACCGCGTGGAGTAGCGCGCAATGTCCACCGATATATGAAGCCCGTAATTATCGGTTGGCGCGGAGAGGACCCATCAGGCCGGGCGGGCCCACGGGCGGGCCCACAGGCTGGCTGCCAAAACACGTTGTACCAACATGACAACGGGGAAAGCACACACACACACAAACACGCACACACATACACACACATATACACACATACACACACACACATGCACACGCGGCTGGTTGTTTTCCTCGCATCTTCGTCCTGGAGTCCGCCGGAATCTTCGGAACAAAACAGAGAGAAACTAGAAAAGACCCCCTCATTTTGCATATTGTGTGTCCCCGTTTGAAGAATGGCTTTCCAAAATGATCCAAAAAAATGATTTTTTTTTTCACTAATTCAGTGGCATTTTAGTCTTTAGTCTTTGCTAAAATATTAATTTATTAAAAATTTGAACGCAACATCCGTAGCAAACGCATGGAAGGTTGGTCGGCCCTCCTATCCCCTGTCAAAGCCAAACAAAGTGATTCGTCGCGCTCGCTGATGGCAGACGGATCCAAAGTGCTGGTGGTCTGTGTTCCAGTGTGTTGCAACGGCCGAAAGGCCCACCGAACGGATTATGCGTTTCGGAGGCGGGGCAAGGCGGGGCCCGGCCGAGCCGACCCGACCCCGGCGCACATCCCTGCGACACGTTTCAAACGCCGTCCCGGCCGGCCGGCAGCATGGCGCAGCACGGCGCAGCGCGCGGCCGCGTTTACCGGGCGTTCCGGTGCAGGGCGGGGCGGGGCGGGGCGGGGCGGGGTGGGGCGGGGGGGCGGGGCTGCCGGTAGAGGAGTCAAGCGCTGCCCAGGGTAATTACTGCTCACACACACAGAGGATGCGTTCTCTGTGGGAACGTGCCAACGCGACACACACACACACACACACACGCACACACACACACACGCACACACGCGATATCGCTTGCTTTTCGATTCATTCATTCTTTCCAGCCATTCATAACGCACCGGCCGTGTAATGTTCCTGTCCGAGTGAGAGGGCTTCTAATGAGAGAGAAGGCTGCCGTTGTTGGGGGCGGGTGTACGCCGTGTGCAGCGCCGCGCGCCTTTAGGTGCACCGGTACAGTCCGGTCCGAAAAGGGCGGAGGCGGGCGTGTTTTAGAAAGCCGACTTTGTCACAGGGGCTGGCCCCGCCCCCTCGGCGCGGTGATGCAGGGCTACATCCCGGTCGGTACTCGCGGTGCCCGCCCGGCCCGGCCCGCCCCCGAGATTGAGCCCCCCTCGGCCCTCGGCTCGGGGAGCGGCCCCCGGATTGGGCTGCACTGGGCAAATTAAATGATTATGTACACGGGTTAATTATTGACAGGATGGAGGATGAGTCACGCGTGATCGGGGGCGTCTGCCAGGGTCTGCCGGCCGGGAGGCTTCTTTCTCGTTTTTTCTTGTTTATCTTTCGGCCGCGCCGCGACGTGCTGGAGTGCGGCGGCTCCGGGTCGCCGTTTGTCGTAAAAGGCGAAAAAGTTGGGTGAAACGCGGAGGGCTGCCGCCGCACAGTGGGCCAGAAGACCGGTGGAGGCGGCCAAAACTCTATACGCGTTTTGAGCTCCAGAGTCGCTAAACAGGACTCGAACCGCAAGTGTGACCCCACCAATGGATTGCTCTCCGAACGAGGAATCCATTGGTGAGGTCACACGTTCGGTTCGAGTCCTGCGTAGCGACTCTGGAGCTCAAAACGCGTCGACAGTTTTGGCCACCGGCGCCGGTCTTCTGGTCCACTGTGCGCCGCTGCCGCGGGCAGGGGCAAGCCATTGGGGCAAGCCCTGGGCGAGCCGGCAAGGTCAGAGGTGCGGCCATCAGCGTCCTGGCTGCCCGGCTGCGTTGCGCGGACAGAGCCAGGCCGAGCGCCGCGGAGTGCGGGCCGTTAAAGTGTCGGCACTTAATTCGATACAGCGCGAGTACCTGTCCCTCTCCCGACAAAGTACCCGTTCGTACACTACCTTGTGGCGCGGCCCGCGCGGCGCCGCGGCGCGCAGCCTTTATGCCCCTGCACTATAACCCGTAACCTGTGTGGTCTATTCGGGCGCCTGCCCGGCCGGCCTGCCCCGCGAACCCCGCGAGCGAGAGGGCGCGACGACCGCGGCGGGGAGGGGGAGGGAGAGGGAGGGGTGGGTTTAACAGCGCCGGATGCACCCCGTCCCCGGACTCTCATCTTTGCGCGCCAGTTTCCGCCATTTCTTCCTAATTTGGCCGGGTTTCGTTCATTACACGTTGCGGCGCCGTGCCGTGCCCTGCCGCGCCGTGCCGGACAAATCAGGTGATTCCCATGCCAGCCGCCAGGCCGCCTTGCGCGCCGCCTCCATTACTGACTACTTAGTCGTCAACTTCCCTCCCGCGTCAGCGCGTCCGTCCGTCTGTCTGTCTGTCCGTCCGTCTGTCTGTCTGTCTGTCTGTCTGTCTGTCTGTCTGTCCGTTTGTCTGCTGTCCGCCCGCCTGCCGGCACCAACAGCTGAAAGAATTGTCAAGCTCGAGCAGTGCCCCGGCGTGGCGCCGCGCCGGCCGCTTGCTGTGGTCCCTTTCGGGTCCCTTTCGGGTCCCCTTCGGGTCGCCTTCGGGTCGCCGTCGGCTCCCCCGCCCCGGCCCGCTCGGCCAAATTTGATTTATACGGTGCAGCGTGCACTTTAATAGCCAGGGGCCCACACTGGAGAGGGGTGGCCCTAATTGTGGTCGGGTGGCTCGCTGTTGACGGCGCACTTGTCCAGGGCCGAGGCCGCCAGGACGCCGTCGAGGACGCCGTCGTGGACGTCGATGTTGAGGACGGCGCTGCAGGCGGCGGTCCGTCGGCGGCACGACGTGCGACACGGTCTTGTCGAAGCGGTCGTACTCGCGTTTTGGTACGTGTGTGCTTGCAGCCGGGCGGGGGGAGCTTTTCGTCTAGTGGACCCACCTGGCTGGCCCCTCGTCTCTATGTGTGTGTGTTGTTGGTGAACGTGGGTGTGCTTTGGGATTGTAATGCCGGGTCGTAACTCGTAAGCGGGGCAGTTGCTCGCGTTATGGATCTGACTCCATCTCGACGCCTGTAACTGTAACCGCTTTACGGGATGGGACACATGTCCCAGGGAAGGAACCCTAACTGCCCGGGCGACCCCTCGCAGTTACGATTCTTTCCTCGATGATGGGCTAACTGGTGAGTCGCTTTTGGGACCGCTTGCTTTTGGGACCTTTGGGCGGAGACCGCGGAGACCGCGGAGACAGTGCGACAGGTTTACGCCTCCGATTGCAGCACTTGAAGGCCTTGAAGCCCTTCAAGGTGCGTTGGCCGCCCAGTGACGCGTCGCGGCCCTTTCCCCAGGGCGGCGCCCCGCAGGCGGCAGCCCTTCGCCCCCCAAGCCTCATTTCTTTAAGTCGTTTAAGCTCTCCCGAAGGGATTAGAGAATTTGTCATTTCTTAGACCGTCTCCGGACCGTTTGCGCGCACCGCGGCCTGTAATAAAAGCAGTCGCGTGCGCCGCGGTGTCCGAAAGGGCCTCCAAGGGGGCCTCCGAGACTCGTCCGAGACGGCCTAGGCTTTATGACGGACAAGTTTTTGTCAAGGGCCCTGCAGTGGCGTGGCGGCGCGGCCAGGCGCGGCGCCCTAACCCTGCACAATTAAAGTTGATTGCGCCCTAAACAGCTACTTAGGACCCAAACCACCCGAAGGAAGCAGGCGAAGCCACCCCTTTCCTTTTTCGCCTCCAGTCTCCTCCAGCAGAAGCCATTCATTATTTCGCGACACCACGGCCGGCCGGCCTCTGTCAGGACCTTTAAATTTATTGAAATTCTTACGCTTTTTTTTTCTTGTTTCATTATTATTAGAATTCTCGCGCTGTTTAATAGCCCGTTCCTTTTGTTTCTCGCGCGTTTTTTTTTCATGGACGTTTAATTGCCCCGGCAGCGTATTGGCCGAAACAGCCCGCCTTGCAGTGCAGTTGTCTTTCGCGCGGACACCCCCGCCCTCAGGCAGCCAGGCAGGCAGCCAGCCGCGCCGCAGTTTATTGCGAGCGAGGGGAAAACGCCCTCAACTTGTTGATCCGAGAGAATCCGAGCTGGCGGGGGTCGGGCTCGAGTACCGGCCGGGCGGCAGGTGTTAATTTTTTTTTTTTATTTTTCAGTAGACTGCTTTTGTGGGCTCTCGCGCGAAGCGCGCTCTGTCCTCTGCAGAAGAGATCACGCGCGGCTAGGACTAGAACTCAGGGTGCTGCGACGAACTTGTGTCGGCTGAGGATTGCGTAATCCTCGGAGCACGCATGGGCTCGCTGTAACTCTGTAACTGCTTGTAGCGAGGGCGGTCGGCGCGGAGGCAGGCGTGGAGGCGGCCAAAGTTTCTCGATGAAAACGGCGGCAAAACAGCCAACAGGCAGCGGGCACAGCACACGCGGCGGCTAAGTGTGCGCGCTAAGCCCCCGCGCGCAATCGCGTTTCCCGAGCCGGGCCCCGTAGCTCTGTCTCTCTCGCTGCCCCACGGGACGCTCCAGCAGAGCGAGAGAGACGGAGCCACGTGCAGTACACCGTAGGACCGAAGGCAGCCCGGCGGAATGCGGTATTGCTGTTGGGTGGCAGCCAAGTGCGGAAAAAGTGATGTCGCCTTGGCCCTGCCTTCGCCGCCCTCGCGGGCCCTTCCTCCTACAGCGACACTCTTTGCTATGCAGATGAACCATTAAAAGAGTAGGGGGTGTCTATTATGCCGACTTGCAGACTCCGCGCGCTGCCGGGGAGGGCGGGGCGGGGCGGGGCGCACCCCGGTCAGAGGGTGTGAACTCTGATGTTACAACCGCGGTCAGGACCCTCCACTTGATACCCCGAGGGCGCCGCGCGACATATGCCTGCCCAACCCCAACATTTCAAAAACATTTCCTTCTTTTTCGGCGCGCGCCGCAGGACTCTGCTCTTATACTAAGATTCAGGATGGAAGGCGCCGCTGGCCCGATTTTCTGCTGGCTACGCCTCCCCAGCTACCGCAACAACATTTCTGACCTGGCCATTGACACAGACCCCGGAGCCCCCGCCCCATTGTGCGGGTGGAGAGCTACCCTCGCAGTCGCGACAAAAGGCCGTCGAATAGCGATGAGCTTTTTACTCTGGCACCAATTCAAAACTTTAATGATTAGAAATTTTTAGAAATGGATCGGTGTTTTGAAATGACCCTAAAAATTTATGAACTTTTGTGAAAACGGCGTGTTTCTACGACAATTTTGACCTGTTGAACCGGTTTATCACACTGGCAAATAATAATGACTCAAACCTCCAACTTTTTTTTAAATTGCTCAGATTTTTCTTGTGATTTCGAATCTGCATTGACTTCATAGCAATTCTAGAATTTTGAAGTAGTACTAAGAGATTTAAAATTGCTCATTATAAATGCAAGGAGACAAAAGGACTCCAGCCGGGCCCCGACCCGGACCCTCCCCCACACCAGGGCGGAGTCAGGTAGTCGGCCGTCATCTACCACCGCGCTACTCAGCGGCGCCTTCCATCCTGAATCTTAGTATACATGCAGTGCAAGAGCAACAACTTACCGAACTGAAAAACTCTTCAAGCAGTTTGTCTCGAATGTCACCCAGGAAATGATCGCTCGCGCCATCATTCGGGTTGCGAATTTGAAAGCGCGGCTGGGCGGGCCAAGTTTTAACGCGCCCAAGTTGGCGGGGCTTGCGATTGGCTGCAGCCGCGGCAACGCCGGCAACCCGTTCCCCAGGAAAATAAGTTTGAGACTGTATATTGCCCTTGTGCCCGCCGGCTTAAGTGTGATGACGTAATGATAGACCTTCCAGATGGTCGCGAGGTCCGAGGGGAGCGAAAGAAGGCGAAAAGAACGCGGACTCCCCTGCAGCGCGGGCAGCGCGGGGGCGGCAGCCAGCTTCTGGGAGGGCGGTGCAAATTTGCATCAAATACAATGTGTCTCGAGCAATAAACCTTGACTGCGACTCTTGCCTTTTGTTTCGTCGCTTTTTTCTTTTTTTTTCTCGCCTTCCCGCCGCGCCTTCTTGTAGCTCTAATTCCTGCCATCCCTTCGCGGGGAGGGAAGTCCGCTGCAAAACGAATTGACGCGTCTTTTCGTATTACGTGCCACTTTTTTTCCACCCTCTGAACCCGACGCCCCTAATTTGAGAATCTCATATAAGGCGCCGGATAAGTAATTACCGCCATTAGTCTGGCTCGGCGAGCGAGAGAGAAAGAAAGAGAAATCGCCGCTGATTTTGGGCAGGTTGACGAGTGTTCTCGTTTTGTTGCATCATTTGTCGCTTTTTTCCGCGCCTGGTGCAGCGCGGTATGTCTCCGCAGTGCACCAGTCTCGTTATTGGTCGCGATGGATTCGTTTGGCTAGTGTGATGGAGCGAGGGGCGGGGCGCTGGGCTGTGGCGGCAAGACAGCGGATCAAGTGGCCTTCGGTTTGCATGTCGGGGTGGCACGGCACGGCGCGGCACGGCGCGGCCTGCCTTGGGGGAAGCGAACATGATGGGACGGGGCGTTGCGGTGCCTCCATGAGATTTGTCTCAGAATCCCCTGGTTGTCGTATTTGTTTCTTGTGCTTGTAGGGGTAAGTTGGGGAATAAAAGGGAAGCACAAGCACACACCCGCAGACATTTCGACAGCCATTGGACAGGGATTTCGTAATCATATTTTCGTTTTTACTTGAAGTAACTGGCCGAGGGCCAAGATATCAGCTCCGTGAGGCTGTGCTTTTCTTACCCTGTGCTTTCCTTCCCTGACTTACCCCTAGCTCCCGACTTAGCGGTGTTTTGCACAGGGCGCCTTGCACCGTTGGGGGTAGTTGCAAGATTGGCGAGGCCTGGACGATCCAGCCCACCATGTTGACGTTGTCCTTGTCCTGTTTGTAACGGCACCCCTTGTCTGCCCGCAGGAGCACCAAGTGGCGCAAGTCCCGGAAGCGCGGGCTGCGCGAGGCTGACGAGGACCCCGACGACCCCGAGGACCCCGAGACGGGCAAGTCGCGGCCGCGGCACTGGCTGTGGAGGGCCATGCGCGCCGCGCTGCCCTTCCAGATGGCCATCATGGCGCTGCTGTGCGTCGCCTGTCTGCTGGAGCCGCACTGCTGCGACGCCATCAACAACCTCAACCTGTCGCTCAGCCCCCAGCTGCGCTATGTCCGCGGCCCGCCGCCCGTCTGAGCCGAGGGAATGCCACCTCGTTGTTTGTTCTAATGTACCTGCGTTGTTGTTTCTGTTAGTTGTAAGCGTGGCGCCCGGGAGCGGCGCCCCGTCGGCAGGGCGACCCTTGCTCACGGGCCGGCGCTCCCCGACCGACCACCACCGGGACGTACCGCGCCACCCCAGCGACCGCTCTTCCAGAAAGTTGTTACTATTTTTCAAACAAAAATTTGTCGCGATTGTCCGACCTGGCGCGGTGCGGTACCTCCCTTGTACATGTAACATTCATGATTCCTTTCATCCCCGTTGGCCGAGAGTGTACGAGCCCAATCCTCTTGCATGCGCAAACTAACTGTGTTTGTACCTCTGACAGGACGGTGCTACTTAAAAGTGTTTCTCGTAGGAAGTGAGCTGACGCCCATACAAAAACTAAATTGTATGACAAAAAGCCCTCAGCAGTTAATTATGACCTTCGATTAACAGCCGATGAAATTCATGGTACAAATTTGAAAAATTAAGTTTTTTTTACCCAGTTTATTTTATTATCTAAATTTCTTTTCCGTTTTGGAGACAGGAATTTTATATGATTTATTAAATATCTAGATATAGGCTTTGCTAAGCAGTTGTTGAATATTTTTGATTTTATATATCATATTGATATGAAGTTATTTCTTTTTTGTTTATACTCCAGTGTTCGTACCATGCTAACAGCAGGTACTATGTCGTTTCCGTGAGTAACGATAACTCCATGAGAAAATCGTCTCAGAAAGAAACAGATGAATGCAACGATTTAATTTTATTTGTTTTGCTACCAACATCAGTAGTTTGCTACTTAAAATGAATTCAGAGCACTTTGACAGCGTGCATGAATCATTGAGACTTGAAGTAGTTGTGCTCCACACGCTCCAATTTAAAAACCGACTCGCGAAAGCTTTCGCTTCGGCTGAGAGAAAATCTTGTGAAAACGCCCTACGCCTCCTCGGACTCGATTCCGAGGTCGAGGAGGCAGAGAGGGTATGCGGGACTTTCATCGTTTGAATGAAACCCAGCGGAAGCTGTGGAGTGGAGAAGGATAACCCGATTGTGACGAAAACAGCGAGAAATCGATTTGATAGTGACATCCATTCCAGCTGCGATGTGTGACTTGTCGATCTTCTTCAGCCATGCATTTAAAGCATGCTGAGAACGGCCTACGACCAATTTGATTATATAGTTTGTAAGGTTTCCGAATTCGAGCCAACTGAGGCAAATTCGATGATGCTTGGGTTCTACTGGAACATAAATGTAAGTGTATTTTTTGCTTAAAGTTTTGCCAAATTTTAGCCGTCTCATGCATCTGATTGGTCTCAATTGGTTCGTTGCTAGTTTGTAACCACCAAGAATTAACTGTGTCATCATTTTAGGAAGTAGACGTTTTTGAGGCGCAAGTGTTCTTTGTTCGAAGTCAATGGCAGAGGATTCTGGCTGAAGTGTCAAAACACTACGGCGTTGTGACCTCCTCTCAACCACATTATTAGAATGAAACGTTAATGTTACTCTTCTGTGACATCAGTGCCATCGGCTTCGAATTATTAAGGGTTTCATAATTGTTGTTTTTCTAGGACGCCGGCTAGGACAGATGTCTTGTGCTCTACTGTGTTTCTTTGTGTTCGTGTGTTGTGTGCTGATGGAGGAGACAGTGTAATTTTTTGCCATATTTATGATTGTTGCTAACATTCAATCGAGGAATTATGATGTGACCTTTTGTCACTGTTCTCTCCAACGGTCCTCAGCAGATACTATCTGTTTGGGAATTTCATCAACCGCCGGTGAGCGGTGTTGAAAGTCTGAAAGAGTGCCTCACATGTAACGTAATTTGACTTGAGATCAAGACTATTGCAGAAAAGCAAATCCCTGTTCAGAATCATTGGTTTGGAATTGTAAGACTGAAATTGTTTGAAATCAAACGCTGTTAATTAAAAAATAATTTAGATGCCTTTCAAGAAGATGGTAAAACATGAAGTAACGTAGCTGCTCAATGCTGTTTGTAACTCTAGAAGTGGCGCTGCTGCTATATCGTGGCAGCAATAAGCGAATACTTGTAGCAGACAGGCACAGTATGCTTTTAAAATAAGTCACAATTAGAATTTCTTATGTAGCCGCGTTTCTTTATACTTATAGCATTGGGCAATTATGCTTCTGATATCTGCTGAGGTCGATCTATAGGATGGTAGCGTGTTGTTTATTTAATTTATTGACAAATATCTCTAAGTTGGTGCATTAAAGATTTCAAGTATAAAAAATGCACCTAGAACAATAGATCAGTTCTATTACTAACTGTATTTAATCCAACTCGATATGTATACATAGTTGTCAAATTGCAGTTACAGCAGTCAAATAAATTCAAACTATGGGCGACTGTCGTAGACATAAGCAGGGTTTTAGCATCTACCATAAAACAAATGGATCCATCATTTTAGATACTAACCACATCTTTTTACCAACATCCATACAGGGGTATCCTCCGTGTATTTACAGATGACGTCTTCTAATGCAAACCATGTGTCGTCTTTTTTTTATAACAGATTGTCAGCGTGTGTGAAAATTATTTTAAAATAAAGTTTAAAAACAAATGATCTGTGAATGTTTTTTCATTTTCCTTTCACTTTCACACTCACAAGGGGAGACAAAAGATCAAAACAGACCACAAATAAAATATGAGGTGAAGATGAATTTCAGAAAAATCTGGGGTGCTTGACCTTTGGTTGGAAAGGAGCTAAAACACAACAGTTTTTTTTTTCCATGTTGTGGTGAAATATTTAAAATGACCTAAGTTCCAATATGTAGTGCTGGAGCACTCCCTCTAGACTCCTGACGCTATTTCGGGGGCCATTTCGACTCTTAACCCTATCTTTCGGACGAAAAACTAATATGCTTTGAGCGTGCGCCTCGTAGGTAGGCAACCCAGCGCCCACACCTTCCTCAAATCAAGTAGCGCCACGGGAAAAGTCATTTGCACGCCAAATAAAATGGACCAAAGGCCATTGGGCACCGGACATCTGTTTCTTAGATCCATAGCAACGTTCCATACGAATTTCAGCCAAATCGGAGGAGGTCAGCCATTTTCATCGAAAAAATGTTAAGGCTATACATCATGGTTTTTTAGCGTTTTGGGCAAAAAATTTAAAATAGCTCAAATTTGAGCATGTAGTGCTGGAGCAGTCCCTGAAGACTCCTGACACTATTTCGGGGGCTATTTCGACTCTTAACCCTATCTTTCGGACGAAAAACTGGTATGCTTTGAGCGTGCGCCTCGTAGGTAGGCAACCCAGCGCCCACACCTTCCTCAAATCAAGTAGCGCCACGGGAAAAGTCATATTCACGCCAAATAAAATGGACCAAAGGCCATTGGGCACCGGACATCTGTTTCTTAGATCCATAGCAACGTTCCATACGAATTTCAGCCAAATCGGAGGAGGTCAGCCATTTTCATCGAAAAAATGTTAAGGCTATACATCATGGTTTTTTAGCGTTTTGGGCAAAAAATTTAAAATAGCTCAAATTTGAGCATGTAGTGCTGGAGCAGTCCCTGAAGACTCCTGACACTATTTCGGGGGCCATTTCGACTCTTAACCCTATCTTTCGGACGAAAAACTGGTATGCTTTGAGCGTGCGCCTCGTAGGTAGGCAACCCAGCGCCCACACCTTCCTCAAATCAAGTAGCGCCACGGGAAAAGTCATATTCACGCCAAATAAAATGGACCAAAGGCCATTGGGCACCGGGCATCTGTTTCTTAGATCCACAGCAACGTTCCATACGAATTTCAGCCAAATCGAAGGAGGTCAGCCATTTTCATCGAAAAAATGTTAAGGCTATACATCATGGTTTTTCAGCGTTTTGGGCAAAAAATTTAAAATAGCTCAAATTTGAGCATGTAGTGCTGGAGCAGTCCCTGAAGACTCCTGACACTATTTCGGGGGCCATTTCGACTCTTAACCCTATCTTTCGGACGAAAAACTGGTATGCTTTGAGCGTGCGCCTCGTAGGTAGGCAACCCAGCGCCCACACCTTCCTCAAATCAAGTAGCGCCACGGGAAAAGTCATTTTCACGCCAAATAAAATGGACCAAAGGCCATTGGGCACCGGGCATCTGTTTCTTAGATCCACAGCAACGTTCCATACGAATTTCAGCCAAATCGAAGGAGGTCAGCCATTTTCATCGAAAAAATGTTAAGGCTATACATCATGGTTTTTTAGCGTTTTGGGCAAAAAATTTAAAATAGCTCAAATTTGAGCATGTAGTGCTGGAGCAGTCCCTGAAGACTCCTGACACTATTTCGGGGGCCATTTCGACTCTTAACCCTATCTTTCGGACGAAAAACTGGTATGCTTTGAGCGTGCGCCTCGTAGGTAGGCAACCCAGCGCCCACACCTTCCTCAAATCAAGTAGCGCCACGGGAAAAGTCATTTTCACGCCAAATAAAATGGACCAAAGGCCATTGGGCACCGGGCATCTGTTTCTTAGATCCACAGCAACGTTCCATACGAATTTCAGCCAAATCGAAGGAGGTCAGCCATTTTCATCGAAAAAATGTTAAGGCTATACATCATGGTTTTTCAGCGTTTTGGGCAAAAAATTTAAAATAGCTCAAATTTGAGCATGTAGTGCTGGAGCAGTCCCTGAAGACTCCTGACACTATTTCGGGGGCCATTTCGACTCTTAACCCTATCTTTCGGACGAAAAACTGGTATGCTTTGAGCGTGCGCCTCGTAGGTAGGCAACCCAGCGCCCACACCTTCCTCAAATCAAGTAGCGCCACGGGAAAAGTCATATTCACGCCAAATAAAATGGACCAAAGGCCATTGGGCACCGGGCATCTGTTTCTTAGATCCACAGCAACGTTCCATACGAATTTCAGCCAAATCGAAGGAGGTCAGCCATTTTCATCGAAAAAATGTTAAGGCTATACATCATGGTTTTTTAGCGTTTTGGGCAAAAAATTTAAAATAGCTCAAATTTGAGCATGTAGTGCTGGAGCAGTCCCTGAAGACTCCTGACACTATTTCGGGGGCCATTTCGGCCGCAAACAAGCCGAAAACCAACCCTGTGGTGGAGGCTGGCGCCCGAAGTCGGGTCTCTGCCGACGTGGGGGTCTTGGCCGTCTCTGGCGCGGCGAGGGGCGCGGTCCGAGGCCTCGGGGCGGCGCAGCAGAGGGCGCAGCGGCACGCTAGTGGCGGCACGCTCCAAGCGAAATTACAGGTGAGGATGGCCGGCAAATGGCGGCATTACAGTGGGCTGGCCGCGCCGCCACTCGCGCCAAAACGCTGCTGTGCGATCGGGACTTTATTCCTGGTTCCGATATGCACAGGAATGTCTCGCAGCGCCGCGCACTAGCAGACCCAAGCAGACCCAGTCGTCTCGCAGCCGCTCCGTCGCTCCCATGGGGCGTCCCTTAGGAGTGCGAGAGAGACGGAGCCGACTCTTCGAACGGCTCGGCAGCAGCACCGGCCGGTGAATCATCGCCGCGGCACTTCACAGGGCGGCAAGGCGCAAGGCAGGCGCCTTAAGGCGTCTCGCGGGGGAATCTTCTTCCCACGCCGGATGCCGCAAGTTTCACCTACCTAACCTAGGGGGACAGAAGTCGAAGGAGCAGGGGTTGAGGAGGAAGGCGTGCGATTGGTCATCTCTTGCCGCAGTGACGCAGCCACACCTCGCTTACGATGAACCTCTACAAGTCACTGTCCCGTAGAGGTGCGAAAAGAGTCTCTGATAGACAAAAGTTGGGCAGAACTTGCCATCGCTGCTCTGCCGAACTTCTGTCTGCCTACCACCTCTGCAGGACACGCCCCTTGGGTGTGAGAGAGCCAGAGCGATCGGTGGAAGCGGTGGCTCGAGCAGGCTGTGGAACCTTATCACTTAATTCACAACCTTTATCAGCCAGCAGTACCGTCGGGTTGTTGACACGACACGCGCGAGGACGCGGCGGGGCCACTTTTAAACCGTCGGCGTGCGTGCCGTGCGTGCGGACAGCATGCCCGACCTACGCCTCGGCGCTGGGCCGCTGGGCCGGCGGGCACGTGTGGGGCGTGCGTTACGGGGGCGGGCCGGCGGCGGGCCGGAGGGGGCTTTGCCAGTGGAGGCCCGCAGCCGCCCGCAGCCGCTGGCCGAGGGCGTATTACCGCGCGGTGTTCTCTCCCTGTCATCAAGCAGCGGCCAGCAGCGGCACGGGCCGGCCTCTGTCCGTCTCTGTCTGACGCGCTGCGGCTCCCACGGAGTCTCTCTCGTTTTGTAGTGGCGGCCCTCACGGGCCCTCAGCACTCGTCATAGGGCTCTAGTCACGTGTCCCCCATTTCATGAATCGGGCGCCGTGTTCCGAGGGGTCGGCCTGCCTGCCCCTCGGCCTGGCTCCTAGGGAAGGTGGGCAGGTGGTTGACCGTGTCGCGAGGCCAGCACACTCACATTCTGTTTTCCACCCTTGTGTACTTCACAAAAATAAATACTTTTTCTCCCAACTTAAGTTTTCTTTCATTTTTTTCCCCGTTCCCTACATGAGCGGGCAGGTGCGTCCGGCACCTTTGTCGCGAACGGTCGGCACCGATTGAGATCCACATTGCAGTTGAGACAGCTGGCGGGGCGCGCGTCGTATATGAATTAGTTACGGCATCGGCCGGTCGGCCGGCCGGGCGGCGCGGCGGCCGCGGCATCGCGACACAGACCTTCCCGCCAGACTTCCAGTGTCGAGGCAGGTCACGTCAGGGTAATTACTCTCATTGCGCGTCCTGCGCGTATGACGTGACGGCGCGACGCCTGCCAGCCGCCGGAGTTCGGAAGCAACGAGCCGGACGAACGTGAACGCAGGAACAAACACCCAGTGTACGCACTGCCCGGGCCAATGGCAGCATGGAGCTTAAAACCAATTTCTTAAATTTGTGATAAAATTTTCATACAAAACTTATTGACTGTACTTTGTGCAGGCAGCGGCAAAAAAAAGTATTTCCCGGACTTAAGTGGTGCTCATATGAATACTTCTAGAACTGAAATATCGGGAGGTCAACTGATGCACCCGGTCCTTGCAAGGACCTCATGAGGCGTCACTTACACTGTCACAATGTCGACCGGCACACCAACATCGTCCGCGCTTCACACACGCGCACGCACGCACGCAGACAGCAAGCTGCACCAGGAATGCAACGATTTTGTTCGATGTGTCGTCCGGACGGCCGGCAGGACGCACTTGTTCGCCTCCGAAAAGCGATTAAAGCGGCATGCCGTCCTGGAAAGTCGTAGGGGGAGCACGCCGCCGTCGAGCACGCCGTCGAGGCCGTGAGCGCCGACACCGTACCGGTTGGAACGCGTTGTCACGGCGTCACGTTCTTCGTCACGGCGTCACGTTCGGCGTCACGGCGTCACGTTCGGCGTCACGGCGTCGCGAGGTGTCTCCGCGGCCTACCGCAGCGCGCTTCCGAAACGCGCTACGCAACGGCCCTTGGCGGTCTGGGCCTGCGACGCCAGCAACAGGGTCCTTGCCGCTGCTTTCGAAAGGCAGCTGCCTGCAAGGGGTTGCCCCGGGTTACCCGCCCTGCGGCAGGGTGCGCTGGAAATCATAAGACACGTCTCGGGCTCTCGGTCCTGAAAACGAGACTCGGCGGGCCCAAGACGCCGAAGTAAGACCAGTTCGGACCTGGAAGCTTGCGCACTGAACCAATACGGCTGCACGGCAGTGCATTTTTCGGAAGAAAAATTGACGTCGAAAAGTGGCAAGTCCACTGGTAAAACAAAGGCATAAAAATTACGGCCTTAAGGGCCAAATACTCTTACGCCCTGCAAGGCATAAATCGTTTATGCCCTGGAAGGCGTTGGTATGAATCAAGCAAAATTTTAAGCCCTTCAAGGCATTACGATTTGCCCTTTAAGGCGTAAAATCGTACGCCTAGGCATAATTTAATGCCTTTCTTTCATCAGTGTCGCAATCACTTTTTTGCCGTCAATTTTTCTTTTCATAAAATGCACTCCCCGACTGACGCGTCATTGCCGTGCAGCTGTATCAGTGCAGTGGACAAGGACGCGTTACGGTCTTGAATCTTTCAGTACCGCGGACAGTTCGCGCGGTTCGAATTCACGCGCTCCTCGTGGTGGAGGCGGACGCCGTAGCAGCGCGGTCTGCAGTCCCGTCGAGCAGGGCTGCGTGCGGGCGGCCTACCCGGCCTCCGTAAGGGGCCGTGGCTAGCCGTGGCCACGCGTGGCGCCGAGAGGGTAGGCCGTCGCGGACGCAGCCGCGCACCGCGTGCCGAACCCAGTGCATGAAGCTCCGACACGTTGAGGCCGCGGCCGCAAGTCCCGGCGAGTGCCTTGAGCGGTGCGCCGAGCGCTGCAGTTTCGGCAGCGCGCCGCTTCGCTTTGCGCCGCGCGGAGCGCTCTTTCCGGAAGTGGACTGGCCGATAAACAGCGAGCATGCCGGCACTGACTGGGCACTGGCCAGCCTGGCCCTCGAGGTGGTCCAACGCCAAGGTGCAGTGACCCCCGTCCACGCCGCCTCGCCGCCAAGCTGGCCGCCAAGTCGGCCGGCCGGAGTCGTCCGTCACCCATCGGCTGCTCGTCAAATCACTACGCCGCAAACAAAGAAACTCGCCCCCAGTCCTCAGTGCCCCTCCGAAATGAAACCAACGAGATGAAGAAAAAAAGGGCCGAGACTGCGGCGGCGGCCGAGGCGGCGGCGGATGCGGCAGTAGCAGTTCGTCAAGCAGGCGATCCCTGGCGCGGCGGCGCGGCCAGCCACGGCCGCCACGGCGTGGCGCGCGGCGGCGGAGCGATTCAGAGAAGTGTGTTTCTTCAGCGAGTTGGAAGGGGAATCGATTGGATATCGACATCAGTCTGTCGGTCGCAGGACTCGCAGGTCCTGCGTGGTCAAACTGGGGGCGGGGGCAGGGAGGGGGCGGGGGGCACCGCGACGGCCAGGCGCGGCAGTTGGCTGCAGTTTACGGCTGCAGTTGGCTGCATTGGCGGTGTCTTTCTGTTTACGGAGGAATGCTGCCGCTTCTCCTTCTTCGTCTCTCTCTTTCTCTTTCTCCTCGCGACTTTCTGCTGCTGGCTAGCCCGCAGAGCCCGCAGCCGCGAATCAAGAGTTACAGCTCTCCCGCCCTGCCGACCCGCCGATCGGAAAAGCATTTCTGCGCGCAATTTTTTCCCCCGTCCTGGTCGCTTGGTTTGGTTGGGCCTGCCTGGGCAGACACCGCTCGCTGCCAGTGGACGGGGCCGTCGCGCCGTTCCCTGCAGAGGCCAGTTTCCCCGCGCTCCCGAAGCCCTCGACGGGGACCCAGCTCCTGCAGGTGTCTCAGGGAAAGCTTGACGGTGTCCTCGCGAAGGAGCTTTACTGCCTCTCAAGTGTCTGCGGAACAGTACGATTCAGATCACAGGTCGAAGGGGGTGGAGTACGCTTGCAGTGACTGGTACAGCACCTTGGCGCCGGGCAGTCATCGTCGCGGACCTCGCGGGCCGCCCCCGCCTAATTTGGGGCCGGTGGCGTAACGCTCGTAGTACGCTGGGAGGAAGCGGGCGGCTTTGTCTGGGGCCGCCCCGGGCCGGGCCGGGCCGCCCCGCGTGGAGGCGCGGCGGCCAGAACCTGTTATTTAAATAGCGGCGCGGCGCGCAGCGCGCAGGTCGCCGCCGTCGGGCCGGCCGTCCGGCCTTTTCGCCCGCCGCCTGGAAGCACGCTGGAAGCGCGCTGGACGGAGCGAGGCGAGGCGAAGCGAAGCGAAGCGGGTAACTGGCGGCCCGGCCGGCGGCCGCCGTCTGGAGGCCTTCGCGGCGTTCAGCGACGACGCCGGCCTCCCTGGCCGCCGCGGCGCCGCGGGGGTGGCGCTTGGAGCGCGCTCGCGGCCCGTACCGGCAGGCCCACCGTGGGGCGCCGCGCTCATGAAAACTTACGCAGCCCGAAAAAGGCCCGAGGGGAGGCGCCACTGTCATTCGGCTTTTCACTTCGGCGATTGAAACGCACCGACTCGGTTACTCGCGATCCCCGAAGCCCATCAACCCATCCCAACGTGGACGGCCGCAGCAGCGCCTTTCCACTGCACTGCAATGCTTGGCGGCGCTTGGCGGTGTACACGGAGGCTCCCAGGGAGCTCCCAAATTCGATGAAGAGCGGAGGCATATTCGTCGGGGCATTATGGAGAGCGGCGCGGAGCGGCGCGCCGTGTGTTTGGCGTGGGTGGGAGCGCGCGGGCTGCGGCAAGGCAGGCAAGGCTGCGCTGCCGGGGGCAGGGGGAGGGGGCGCCGGCCAGGACGACGCCATTGGCCGCCGCGACGCCCCCCTCCACGCCCATGCTCCGAGGCCCCGCCCCTCGCCGAGCCCCACCCGTCCGCGCCGCGCCGCTCGAGCCGCGCCGCGAGCGCCGCGAGGCAGGGAAGGACCCCGAGGACCCTGGCGAAAGGCTGGCCGTCGTAGTGGACGCGAACTTCTGCCTCCAGGCCGGTCACCCCGCCGGCATCGGCGCCGGCCTCACATCGGTTCGACGACCGGCCGGCCCGAAAAACAACTCGCACGACACCGCGAGTTCGGAAGCATTCGGCATGCCGGTGGTCTATGACTTGCAGCGCCAGCGCCAGGACGTTGGCCCGCTGCTGCGGCGGTGAAGGAGGCCGTCGTCTTGGCCGTGCCCGAGGAAGTCGGCGGGGCAGTGCGTGATCTCGGTGAAGTGCAGGTGCAAGGTGCCACCTGTCCTACGGCCAGCACGGCCAGAGCACCCTCGACACCCGCAACCTCCCGCACCCCTGCAGCCCGAGCAACACGTTGCCACTGCACCCCCTCCTCTCTCCGCGGTCGCGAGGCCGCGCGGGGCGCGGCGGGGCGCGGCGGGGCGTGCCGGCGCCGTGGGGGGAGGCGGCAGCGGCGGGGCGGCCTCCACACTGCAGCCCGACGCGCTGACGCGCTGGCCGTCGCCGAGGTTCGCCGCGTGTAGTCCTCGCCGTGCCGTTCCTGCCGTTCGCCGACCGCCGCGTCGTCTGCTAATCCTGCGACCGCGTGCTGCGCCGAGCGTCGCCGAGCGTCGCCGAGCGTCGCAGAGTGCCGCGACGTCGCGGACCGTGCTAGTGGTGAAAGTGCAGTGCTTGTTGTGCGACATGGCGGCGCGCAGGACGACGACGGCGTCCACTGTGGGGAGTGTGTGATGTGATCAGGATGCACTGCGGCCTCGCGGACCGCGGCGGCTTCGAGCTGGACCACCACGGCGGCGCGGCCGGCGGCTTCGCGTCGTCCTGGGCGGCCGTCCTCGGCCATGCGGTGGGCGCCGGCGGCATGATGTCGCACCCCGGGGAGGGCCACCACGCCGGAGCCTTCCCCGGGGCCGCCCACGCCCACCACCCCCACCACCAGCATGGCGCCATGCCCATGGACCTGCACGTGCCCCAGGCCTTCCAGTACTACAGGTCAGTCTTGGCCAAACCGAATCTGCGACACCAAACGGAGGAAGATAACGTGAAAATGGTCCCAGCCGCCGAGTGGCATGTCAGAGCATCCCTGGATCTGCCACATTTCTCACAGCAATTGCACGCTTTGCGAAAATCTTTCGCCGTTTGCAAGAGCCCCTGTGTGCTGGACGAGTTAGCCCCTCCGGAGGCCGAGGCCGGTACTCCCGCCCTGCGAAGGTGTGGCCCTGGGACGGACACACTGGGCAATTCGTCGGGCAGTCGTGCCTCGCACAGGCGGTAGCGGCGGTGCGGTACGAGCCTCCAAATTAGGCTCGCCGACAGACGGCCCGGCATTACCATACCCACTATCCCGAGGATATCCGGACGGCGTTCCCTGAAGAAGGAGTTGCCTGGAAATCGGCTTCGGCGGGGAAACGGCCAGTTAGATCCACACTTGGGCTAGGCCTCTCGATTTCTCACAGGCTCGTAATGTATCGAGGCCGGCAGGACGGCACGGCAATTGAGCATCCCGCCCTTTGCTGCCCGTTTCGCACACTGTGGTGTCATAATGACGCAGCCTGAGGTTTGCGGTCTTTGGCCGCGGCGCTTCAGTGGCGGTGGCGGCGGTACACTGGTACACCGGCACGCATGGAGAAGCATTAGTTGATCTTGCTGCCGGCGCTGCGGCGCGCTGCGGCCAGACGACGGCCTTCCCAGTGCGGGCGTTGCGGTGTTGCTTTACTGGTGTGCTGGCAACGAACGCCAGATAAACTTTTCCCTTACGAACACTTTTGACACGGCTACTGTCGATCAAGCCGCCAACGCAGGCAGGCCTGCCACCGTACAGTGGGACAAAAGACCGGCACCGGCGGCCGAAACTCTCGACGCGTTTTGAGCTCCAGAGTCGCTAAGCGGTACTCGAACCGAACGTGTGACCCCACCGACGGATTCCTCGTTCGGAGAGCAATCCATTGATGGGGTCACACGTTCGGTTCGAGTGCGTTTGGGCGACTCTGGAGCGCGTCCGGGATTTTGGCCGGTCGTCTGGCCCACTGTGCGCCGCGCGTCCGGTCCATCCGGACGGCGAGGCGTCCGGGTTGCAGCGCCGTGGGCACAATGGCACTTCGCCGGATGGCCGCGCCGATATTCAAACAGCAACAAAGCCACACTGCGAAAGCGTTTCGGGCCGCGGCATCTCGCCATTCCTTGGGGGAAACAATGGAAGCGGTGCTGTTGTCATATCGTCGCACTCGTAACGTCACCCTTCCCGCCGGCGCGCCCCCCGGCAGGTAATTGTGCCAGATTGTGCAAGGCGGTGACAAGACGTCTTATTTTGCCTCTCTGGAGGCGGTGGCGCTGCGCTGCGCTGGCGCGCGGCCAGGCCGGGCCGTGAGATGTTCGGAATGTCTTCCAGGCGGGCGAAACACGTGAAACACCGCCGACATAACCTCCAAACGGCGCTAGGTCGGTCCGGCCCCGGCCAGCCACCCGCGGCGTGCCTGCCGGCGACAGCGCGCCGAATCAGTGCGACTGAGTCTACTTTACAGGCGGTCATTTCCCTAATGAATTACTCCGTCATTGTGGGCGACAGTGTGGCGACGGCCTCGTTCCCGCCAAGGGAGTGACAGGGAAGACCTAGCTCAACTAATGTGGGTTTAGCGTTGACACTAATGGCGGCAGGTTGGTAACACGCGGCCGGGCCGGGCCGGGCCGCCAGCAGACTGGCTCCGACTGTCTCTCTCGCACCTGCACGGGACGCCCCACGAGTGCGAGAGAGACAGACGGAATCAGTGTGCAGGCTGGCCACCGCCGGGCGTTGACAAGTTTGATGACAGCGTAGTGGTACCACGCGCGTTATCGCCGACCTGGCGCGCGTTATATATACTCCTCTTTTTCCCGGCGACTTTTGGCGGCATAGCGAGCCTGTTGCCCGCCGCCCTCCGTCGCTCCGTCTCTCTCGCACCCACAGGGGACGCCCCGCGAGTGCGAGAGGGACAGAGAACGACTCTCGGAATCAGTCTTTGCGATGGATGACTCGCTGCCATAATGAAGCGGGCGCCGTTTATTCCCATAAACGTCCCGAAGATGTCTTCTTCGCGCGCCGCTTCAACTTTGTTGTTTTTCACGGCCGGAGGAGCGTCGCCGCGCCGCTTGCAAGTGGAGTGGCACCTGCGCAGAAAGAAAAGGCCGAAATCAGGGAAAGAGCCTCTGCGACGAGGTGTTCACAGGAAAAGCAGAGGCAGTGGCAAGGAAGGAAAAGATTCGAGGTTCCAAATCAAACAGCTTCCACGGCTCGTGTCCTCCAGTACCACACCCTAAAAAGGCGTTTCTTGAACCAAGATAATTTTCTTGACACATCCAAGAAAATTCACTTATGACAAGTACATTATCTTGGTTCAAGAAACGCCTTGGGTGCAGCAGAGCAAGTATTTGGGAACGCGGGGTTTGTGGGCCACTCTCACCGCGTTTGTATTCGGACGGCCCGCCGCCAAAGTTCGTCGCCCTGTCTCCGTCCCACTCCCGGCGCGTCCCGCAGGGGTGCGAGAGAGACAGAGCGACCGCCAGTGCTCTACCGTCTCGACGCGGAAACCATTCCACGTGCGTGCGCACGCCGCCGCCCGCACGTAAGTGCGTCTGTGTGAGAGAGCGCTGCCCGACGTCGAACAGCGTTCCGGATTGTTTATTGAGTGCCGAATCGAAGGACTCGGCTCAAGAGTGAGATCGAGCGGCAGGAAAAATTTGCAATGTCTCAGCATAGACTCGGCGAGTTGAGATGCTCAAACGGCTATTTGAATACGCACCCTAGATTTAGGGTGGCGATTTCCGGGTACCGCTGGGAGAGACGGCAGAGAGACCTTGCAGTAGCCAGTGGGCTTGGCCGCGCCGTCGAGCGTTGGTCAACTGTGTCGTCCGCGGTCTAACTGCACAACATGACGGCCAGCAGAGGGGAGCCAGGGGCTGAAAGCCCGTTTAACCCATCATAGCGGGGCTTGCTATACTATACTACCGGGTCCAATCTAAAACGTGCCCTAAGAGGCCGACCATCACCAGACGTGACGTGACGCTTTGCATGTCTCTGTCTCTCTCGCGTCGTCTCTCTCACTCCGTCTCTCTCGCTATGACCGCGAAGCAGACCGCGAGTGGTCCGCGGTATGGCTCTTGTTCCTGATAAGCGCGGTAGATTTAAAATCGTGATCGGGCGACGCGACGCAAGCTTTGCGGGTCAGACACACGCATGTGCGCCACACACGCAGTCCGCCTCTCTCTCTCTCTCTCTCTCTCTCTCTCTCTCTCTCTCTCTCTCTCTCTCTCTCTCTCCCTCCCTCTCTCTCATCGCCTCTCCTCCGCTCCCTGGTCACTTATGTCGCGAGGCGACCCGTGTTCGCAACGTCCGCATGTTGCATCCACAGGATTGTAAGTTATGTGTCGTGATAAGAGCGGTGGGTCTCGATGTCCTAGAGGTACCGCTCTCGTGTGTGTGTGTGTGTGTGTGTGTGTGTGTGTGTGTTTTTCCCCTGTCGATACCGTCCGCGATCCAGCAAAGCGGTTCAAAAGCTCCTCTGTTCAAAGTTGTTCGTCTTTATTTATTTTATTTCTATTTTTTCGAGTCGCTGATTTATAGTGTTTCGTTATACACTGTGTTTCGCGGAGTCGCGCTTGGCCCCCCCCTCCCCCCTCCCCCTCCGCGCTTGCCGCGCTGATCCGCGATCAAGACGGATTTTCGAAATTACGAAAACATGTTCTACAGGGCCGTGTGATATCGTCCGCGCAGTCGTCCCCTGTTGCGGCGGCGCGGATTGAAAACGGGGAGGGCGGTGTGTGTGTGTGTGTGTGTGTGTGAGTGTGTGTGTGTGTGTGCCGGCGCCGGCCTCTATATAGTGCGCCTCCGTGACCAAAGCGGCCGGACAACAAAACATGACGGAGACGATTTTTCAAGGATCGATATTATTATATACTCGGACCCCCGTACGTAAGCTGTCGCTTGGCGCTGATAGAGCATGAAGCCCATTGCCGCGGCCGAAAAGCCGTGTGTGTGTGTGTGTGTGTGTGTGAGCGTATGTGTGTGTGAGCGTATGTGTGGCTCATGCGTGGAGCTTTCCACCGAAAACGCGAAATGAACAAAACACTAGAAACACCCTATTCTCCCTCCTAGAACCGCGCGCCCTCCAGAGGGAAGGAGAGGAGGCGCCTCTTGTTACCGAAAGGAAACTTTTCAGTCTTCCGTGTCTCCTCTATTTCCCCTTCCCAAAACTTGGCCCCGCATTTGCATGTGAAATGGTCCGTGCCAAGCGATGAGGTGCTCGGGGAATGAGGGGGGAGGGGGGGAGGGGTCGACGCATTTCTTTTTGATAGCCTGTATTGTAACGCCACGCGCCAGCGCGGACAGCGGCAGGGGGGAGGGGAGGGAGGGAGGGCAGCCGCGGCGGTACAGAGGTCGGGAAGGCGGTGAGAGGTTACAGGTTCGAGCTTATGCAAATTTTGTTGTTTCACTTTTATGGGGAATCACGGTGAGCACGGCTTATCCTCATCATTCTGCAATCCATATCCTGGAGGACGGGGAGCAGCTCAAGTGGATTAAGGGCGGAATCGAAGGAGTTCGCGCCAGGCCCTTGAATTTGCGTCTCTCTCTCTCTCTCTCTCTCTCTCTCTCTCTCTCTCTCTCTCTCTCTCTCTCCATAATCACCGTGCGGTTTCCTTCCGACGTCTTTATTTTCTTCTTGTTGTTCTTCTTGAACCGCCTTGTGTGGAATCTTTCTGAGGCGGCGGCGGAGGCGGCAGGTCTTCTTCTTCAGACAGACAGACAGACAGACAGACAGACAGACAGACAGACAGACAGACAGACACACACACACACACACAGACAGAGAGAGAGAGAGAGAGAGGACCTAAACACAAACACACACACACACACACGGCGGTGGGGCTTTTCACTTTCTTCCCTAACACGTTTACATATTCATGCGACAGTGGCCCGTCAGCGCGGATACCGGGACTGGACTTGACTGCAACTGTCCGCGGCCGTGACCTCCCCGGGGCGTGGCGGGGCGGGGTGTGGCGGCGCACATTCTAAGGACAACACGCACCGAGGGAATTCAAACAGACCGCGGCGTCCGTTAGCTTTCGAGCCGCACTTCTTGAATTTGGCTTGCGCGCGCCGCGGCGCCGCATGGCGCTCAGTCGGCGTGTGGTCTTGTAGTATTTAAATCGGGTTTGGCCTCCTTGCCCGGTTATGGCCCGACGGCCTGACGGCCTGGGATCCCCATCGGGTCTATTTGTACCACTCAGGGCACTCACCGGCGCCGGCCGCGCTCGGGCCGCCGGCTGCGACCGGTAGGCAGGGGTCAGTCACTTTCAAGAGGTTCCAGAATTGCGGGATTTTTCATACCCATGACGGCAGCTGCAGCATAGAGCAACATTCTGCCGTAGGTCAAAACTCGAATTTTTATAGAAAATCGACCGCATTATTGATTACAAATGTTAGTGGAAAACGCTCGAAATCTGTAATTTAGCTGTGACTCTTCGCGAAGCCGCGGGGTGGTCCCGGAGGTGTGCCCCTGTTGTCCCTCTGTCTCTCTCGCACTCTCGGGGCACCCCGTACGGGTGCGAGAGAGACAGAGCGACGAAAGCACAGTCTCCCTTCGGCGCGTGAAATCGGCAGGCGCTTGGCTCGCTGGGCAGCGCGCTTGGCTGTGCCGGTCCGTGCGGTGGGCCTAACTTATGGCCTCTGTCCGGCCGTCTTCGCAGTGCTGGCTGCTTGGCAGGGGGCACCCGGGCCGGGCCGGGCAGGGCCGGGCCGCCGGCCGGGCGGGACAGGAATTTGTTTCTCAAGGCTAAACAATAATCTAAAGCGCTCTTTATCCACCAATCGATCTTCGTCTTGTTCGAGACAAAGCGAAGCCGCCGCCGCGGTGCTCTACATTCCACCCCCGCGGAAAACAACAAAAATTCGTTTAAAAAATGTGCTTAAAAGGAAATACACAAATTACAAAATATGTATAAACCTGCAAAAAACAAGAGACAACCGTGCAGCAGTACCGCACGACGTTTGCAATGACGACGGGATTTACCGGAGGCTTCCCATAAATCTGCGCGTCTCATTACAAACCGTGTCCATTTAATTGAAATCCCGTGTCGGGTCAACACTATCTCCGCCTGTCTCCCTCTTTCTCTCTCGCACGCGCGGCGCCCTGCCGCCCTGCTGCCCAGCGACCTTGTGTCCTCTGTTGTTGTTGTTGTTGTTGTTGTTGTTGTTGTTTCTTCTTCTTCTTCTTCTTTAAGAAACGCGCGCGCGGGTAAAATTGGCCAGAGTCGATTTTTGAATTTCCCGCCAAAGGCGGCGCGGAAGGTGGGCGTTCGGTAGGATTGTGATAGCGGGCGGTGGGATTGAGATAGTGGTGCATCGAATAAATCAACCCAGCTGCTTCAAACGGCCTCTTACCGTCCGAACCGCGCGCCGCTCCCCGCGGCCGGCTCTCTTCGTCTTATTTTTCCCGCGATTGCTCATTTTGTGTCTCGCCGTGTTTCACTTAATTTTTCGTGTTGACCGCGTCGCCGGGGCGGAGTTGGCGCGAGGAAGATTTAGTATTAGTGTTAAAGCTTGTCGGACAGGCCCAAGTTGACCGGCGCCGCCAGGACTGGAGACCATTTTTTGTGTTTTTGTTTTTCGGTCGTGCTTTGGGTTCGCTCTTATCGATTCGAAGCCACGCGGGCTTTCTTCTCATGAGGAAAAAAAGTAATTTCATTAGAGCGAAAAAAGCTACGACAGATATGTCGTTTATGAAAATGTCTTAATCGAACCAGTTTATCCCACAGAGACACTAATGGGGCAGTAAAGCAGGCTAGTTCCGCCGCAGCGGCTCGAGATGGAGGAGGGGCCGGCTCCGATATTTTGCCAGTTTCAATGAGTGCCATTGGTTCGCCAGATAAGCGGTCTCTTTAATAGGTCTTTAATCAATGAGATCACAATCTTCGCCGCGATTAGCACGTCACGCTTCACACAGATGAGCAAAAGTTGTTGTTTTCGAAAAGTGTCGCGAGACGAACTCACGCAATCTCACACAATGTGGAGGAAAATGCCACAAGAGGGAGCCGGAATCAGAATGACCCCAGCTGTTGCCGCAGTTTGTCATGTTGGCCTCTATTGCGGTGTGTCTGGGGAAAGGAACTATTTGTGTTAAAAATGCAACGGCGTCTGCCCTGGCTGTCGCGCCCTGCCCTGCCACAGCACTGTAAAGGCCCCGCGGGGAGGCAGGGGCAGCCATGAATCTGCAGATTAGTGGAAGACCTACTGCAACAGCACCACAAAGCACAAAACCACAGTTTACGACCCTCGCGGAGCTGGAACCAGCAGATTGACGCCATCGCGCACTTGGTCTGCGTATTGACAATTTCTCATACTTGCGGCCGATGTGGCTGTGACTTTTCATCAACCCGAGCAGTCGAACCAAGTTCAATAAGAAACCGTCAAGACGGCGTGGGTGTGAGTGTGACCACCTCAGGAGCCATAAGATTCCTCTGCAATGCTCGGCGTAACAAGACATGCAGTTATTGCCGTGAAAACTTGTGAGAATGAAGGAGTGGGGGGAAGTGGACGGGTATGGGAACGCGGGGGAAAGACACAGAAGTTGGTAATTTATTGCCTCGGTGTATTTATTATTCGTTTGGGCTATCTGGTGCGCAGTCCCTCCAGTTTGGCGCGTCGACTTTTTTAATGGAAAAAAAAAAATAAAAAAAATTGACAAAGACAATTTGAGAAATTATTTGAAAAATTAATTTTTCATTGTAAGATGGATTAGTTTTGCACTGGTTGCGAGCCGCAGTTGGTGAGTCCGGAGCAAAAGGAGCATCGACCAGCAGTCCCGCTAATTTGGCGATCAAAGGCAACGCAGTACGGAGCCGTCCCGCCGTTGCACTGCTGTGCCTTGGCTTCGATTTGTCGCTCTGTCTCTCTCGCACTCGTGGTGCGTCCCGTTTAGGTGCGAGAGAGACAGAGCGACGACTCGCGGAATCGGTCTGCTGGGCCAGCTTGCAAGGAGCGCGCACCGCCCTCTCGAATAATGCAAACGTGTGAATTATAACAAAATAAAGAAGGCTGCGGTCATTACTCAAGCCGATGAAGGACCGAATGTGAGTTTCCCTTGCACTTCGAGCAACGCCAGCAACGCCAGCGACGCGGCAGCGCGGCAGCGCAGCGGGCCCATTTAGCATGTTTGCAAGACGCGCATAAGTTTCGCACCCAAGGCGGACAAAGGGGCGCTGCTGAGCCCCGGCCTCGGCCTGCAGCCTGCACTGCAGGAACCTCGAACGAATCGAGGAGTCGATGTCTGCAGCGCGCCGTGCTCGGAGCGGCGCGGCGCGGCACAGAGACACGCCGAGCCCTCCAAATCAATTGAAAGCGCAATAATTTTGTTCCAACATAATTTGGACCGAGCGGTTGGTATTAGTGGGAAGGGGGAAGTCCGGCGCGGCCGGGCGGCCAGGCGGGCGGCCAGCCGGGCGGCGGGATCCCCGGGGAGCGCGATAGGGGGCACGCCGGGCACGGCACTGCCAACGCGACCCACCGATAAATCCACCAAAATCGCCGTTCGTTTACCACCAGCTTTGATTTAAATTGTATTGTAAACACCTCGGCCTGTCGGGTACAGGGAAAAGAAAAAGAGGCACACTTTGACCGACTTTGACACTGCTCTGGAGTGCGTATCGTCAGTTTGCGCAGTGGGCCAGAAGACCGGTGGAGGCGGCCAAAATCCTAGACGCGTCCTTGCACGGTAAAAACGGTACCTGGTTTTCCCAGGAAGCCAATGGTAGAGACAAAGGCGATTTCCGGGTAGTGCTTCGGAAAACCAGGAACCGTCTTTACCGTGTGAGCTGCGGAGTCGCTAAATGGCACTCGAACCCAACGTGTGACCCCACCAATGGATTCCTCGTTCGAAGAGAAATCCAATGGTGGGGTCACACGTTGGGTTCGAGTGCCATTTTGCGGCTCTGGAGCTCAAAACGCGTCCGGGATTTTGGCCGCCTCCACCGGTCTTCTGGTGCACTGTGTGTCCTGCGGGCGTCGCGACGCCGTCCCGGACCTGCGAGGGAAGACGGACGACGCTCTGGGGAGCCACCCGGCGCAGCGCGGCACAGCAATCGGAAATTATTTAAGTGCCACGGTGATGTACGGCGTGTTGGCCGTGACGTGAAGCCAATTTTCCGAACATGATGCAAATAACACGCGGACTCTGTTTCGGCAACGGCGCGGCTCCATTTGTTTTGGTTGCTCGAACGTACGGGCAAACTCATGATCGGTTCATTAAGAGATCGTTTCGGCATCTTTTTCTTTTTTGTCTTTCTTCTCCTGCCCCTCTTAATGATCGGGACGGCGTTTTGCAGCAAGGCACATAACTTGGCCTTTGTTTTCGGGCCGGGGCGACCAAAATCGGAATTCAATAACCTGATGCTTTCTCTCTCTCTCTCTCTCTCTCTCTCTCTCTCTCTCTCTCTCTCTCTCTCTCTCTCTCTCTCTCTCTCCCCGCGTGTGCGCTCCAGGTCACGTGTTCGCGCCCCACTTGACAGTGTGGCAAACAGGGAGGAAGAAAGCGGAAATGCGAAAGGAAAACAGTGAGGAGAAATAAAATGGGGTGCCGAATATAAAAAGGAAGTCGGGAGGCGGCCGTGTCTCGCGTGCCAACTCGAAAATTATCGGAGGAAAGGTGAGGGAGTCGCGTCGCCCCGCCCACCGGAAGCACAATTGGCGCCAACTTTATTTAATTTCGGCGCGTTATATATTGAATAACACATGTTGCGCGGGAGTCGCATGTGCGTGTCTGGGACAACGCGGAAACAGGGTGTGCGAAATGCACGCGCCGCGTCGGAGACAGTTTTGAAATTTGAGTTTTTGAAATGTTGCTGAAAAATGAGTCGGTCGCACGGTTCCACAGCCACACAGCCTCCCGCTGTCCGCCCCGCGAGCCCCACCCTCTGTATAAACTCCGCTCACACCCACCCCGCCGCAGAAACCTCCCCTCGGACCGCGGCGAAAGTGGCCGTCCGACAAAAAACACGCATTAACTCCAGCCCCTAACCTCATTTTTACGATTTTCGACCTTTTTTCAGTGCAAAGTGCTGCCCGGGCCTTGTTACGCAGGGGAGGGGTGGCGAACTGATAACACGCCTCATCAATGCACGCTGTGACATGCGCGATTTAAAGCCAGATGTTTCGAGAGATCGATCCCGGTTCGAGATTTATCGTCGTAGCTGGGCGCGCGCCGCTGACGTCAGAGCGCCCAGCCGTCCTTACGTGGATGATGCAGCAACGCGGACGCCCTCAACAAGTGCACTCTGTTTCGGTCGGCCTGCCGGACTCGGCTCACCGTGCCTGGCGCCGTCAGAGTCGTTTTCGTCGCTCTGCCTCTCTCGCTTGCCATCCTGCACAGGTGCGAGAGAGGCAGTGCGACGCGCTGCGGGCACGTTCGCTGGCCCATGCTCGCGGATGGTCTAGACGTGCAGTGGCCATCGCAAGCAGGAAGGGGTGGGGGTTTCATTGCCGCGAGTCAGATGGGCCGTAATGGGCGCGGCTTGAGCAAGACGGGCGGTGCACTGCACGAACGGGGGTGGCTTGTCAACGAGTTGTAAACATCCATCCTGGCTCCGCGTTGTCTCTCCCCAAGTTGACTCCGCGCCAATAAAAGCCTAGGACAAATGCGTGGATATTGAAAGGGCCAAGAAGTCTGGCGAATGGGGGGGGGGGAGGAGGTGAAGGAAGAGAATTTTTCTGTTGCCACCCAGGGTTTAAAACGCGCTGGAGCACGTGCGTGGAAGTGGCCATATCCGCAGTCTGCGAGTGTGTGTATGTGTGTGTGAGTGTGCGCGGCGCTGCGCGGGGGTGGAGGACAGGGAAGGAGGACAGGGCTACTGCAGGTCTTGCGGTGGGGTTGTGTGTGCGCAAGAGTGTGTGTGTGTGTGTGTGTGTGTGTGTGTGTGTGTGTGTGTGTGTGTGTGTGTGGTGTGGTTTGAATGCGGTGGCCATGTGCGGGGAATGGTGCTGTGGTGAGGGCGGCAGTACGGCCGGCAATACTAATTAGAACAGAAGCGCCTAAAGGGTTGGCCTGTCGGCAAGCTCTCTGTCGGCCTGCATGCGGGACCGCTTGGCCACAGTGACGAACCGCCCGCGCAGAGACGAGAAGAAACTAGCGAACCACTTTTACCGCGTCAAACCGAAACGAAAATGACGCGCGGCCGGTTGTATAAAACGAAAAACGGCTCTGCCCCTTATATGTGGGTCGCAGCGATGGGCATCAATACCGCGAGAGAGGTCGTTGTTTCCGCCGTCGGCCGTTTCTCATGCCGCGGCTCGGCCATGCCTTCGGCTGCCGTCGGCTGCCTTCGGCGGGGCCTTCGGGCTGCGTACCGGTCCGTCGGCGTGGTCGCGCGGCCAGACGACGTCGCACTTCGTATAGGACCTCCTCCATGTAGGGTAGCCGCGCGCTGAGTTGGCGCGTCAAACCAATCATTATTTCATCGCTTCGCCCTGCAGTGTCTCGAGCTGTTGTTGTTGTTGTTTGCTTCCGCAGGAGCACCTCCGGCCCGTCAGAATATTTCATGAAACATGCAAGTGTCGTGCCGAGTTTGGGCAAAATCGGCCCCTCATTACCACGGCCGGGGCCGAGGCCGGAGCAGTATCGCGGCCAGCGTGCCGCAGCAGGTGCTCGCCAGGGAAACTGGCACCTGTTTGTCGCTCGGAGACGGCCGCCGCAGTGCCGGTTCGATTCGAGTTCGATTCGGTTTCGATGACTGCCGTCGCCGGCGGAGCCCCGCACCACCAGCCCGCGCCGCCCCGCACCGTGCGACGACGACCCAGACAATGATCCGAGCCAGTTATTTACTCTTTTTTGCGTCAAGGAGATCAAAACACGCCAACTGCAGCAGCATTACCCGATCGAACACAAGGGAATGCTCAGCAAGGAGACACTCAGGCATGTAGGGTCGTTACCACCACTTAAGCACCATAACGAGAAGCAATTAGAGCATGCGTTTCGATAAAACGATAGTTACGGAATGTCCACAAGCCGTTAATGGTATGTCCACCAGGTCGTTCGTTCGATTCGCGCGGGCCATCGAACTTGACACGTTTTATGCCTCTCGCGTAACCGATGCAAATGTCATGCAAGGAAGCGGCCATTCTACGACTCCTTTACGGCCAGAGTTCGATTCCGAGGCTTTAGAGCTAGGACCGACCAGGATTCCGCGTTCGATTTGGATTTGATTTTTTTTTTCTCGACCGGGCAGTAAAACACGACGTTGTTGTCGGCAGGGTACGGTGTGTGTCCTCAACACCGTCTGCACCCCCCCCTCTCTCTCTCTCTCTCTCTCTCTCTCTCTCCCTCTCCCTCTCGCTCCTTTCCCGGTTTCGCGCAGCCTCGGTATAATCGGTGCAAAGTGAGCACCGCGGCAACGCTGCATCCAACTCTTCTTTGAGGAGTCCTGCCGTTCGATCGTTTGGTTTGACGAAAACCTGTCGGAAATGTATGGGCGCGGCGTTGCCGGTGTTACCACACTGGCCGAAGGGGCTCCGCCGCGCTGCGGCCGTCTTGAACCGTCGGCCGCGGCGGTCGGCAGTGTCAAAGGCCCGCCGGAGAAATGTTTCTGCATTTCAAATCGCGCGGGCTACTTTTTATTTTATATCATTTGAAAATGGGGGTGCTGCCACAAGCCGGATTGCAAGGAGGAACGGCTGCGCAGTCTAGTACCCATGTCGCGAAGAAGAAGAAGAAGAAGAAGAAGAAGAAGAAGAAGAAGAAGAAGAAGAAGAAGAAGAAGAAGAAGAAGAAGAAGAAGAAGAAGGCCGTAGACACGGTCCAATCTCCACACACACATGTTGATACTTTTTGTGGCGGCCGGCCTATTGTGCCCTGGGTCCTCCTGTCTTGGTTTGGCGCCGCGCCTGGCTGGGCCGGGGGCTCCCCTGGGCTCCCCTGGGCTCCCCTGGACTGCCGGGGCTCCCTTTGGGCCCCCTTTGGCCCGTTTGGGCCCCACGTGGAGCATGCAGGCCCGTGACGAACGTGTCGTTGAAAGCGTGTCACACACACAAAGCCAGATCGGCGTGGTATGCGGCGTGTATGGCACTTGCATTATTACTATCGAGAGAGGGTTCCATTTTCTGGAGCGGCATGTGTCGGCTGCAACGAGTCATGTTGGTGTGACAGTGTGGCGGAACGCATCCAGGCTGTCTGTTTTTTGGCCGCGCAAGTCCGAAACACGCGTCTTAAAAGTCACACCTTCCTTCGATTAATGTGTGTTTTTGTTTCATTGTGAGAATCTGCATGTTGATTCCTGTACACGTTAGCACTTATTCTTCTCATTCACCACCATATCGAAGGAAGTGAAAAAGTCAGGTCGACTTACATTCTCCCTCTACTGCCACTGCTTGACGCGGTGCCTCCGTCCAGTGTAGGCGCACTCCGGCTGGGTGTTACGCGTGCAGGACGTGCAGCAGGCCCTGTGTTCGGCCTCGTGCGCGACACACGACGGTGACGCCCGACCGGCGGCAGGCTCTGTCTCTCTCGCACTCACGTGGCGTCCCGTCGGGGTGCGAGAGAGACAGACCGGGCCCTTCATTCCAGACAGTCTCCATTGTGCTCTTTTCTCTTCCCTAATCAAATTAGTCGGCACACGCGGCGCCGACGGCGGCCAGAAATTCTTGCCGGAATCTCAAAAAACAACAACAATATTCCGATATTAAACCGAATGCCAAACTGAATCCTTTTACGGAATTCCTGAGCTTGGCCCCGTCCAACAAAATCAAAAGTTCTTCTCTGCTAGTGTAGCTGGCATGGTCCCGCCAAATTCCGTTGTACGAACAGTATCGAACCGCAGCGCGTAATGGCTGCCCTTTCATTTCTCAATGTAGGTTGTGGGAACAGCCGCTGAGCCGGCCGCAGAGCGCCGCACGGCACAGCACAGCCAGCCACGAATCGAGACGCTCCACGCCACGCTCCGCGCTGCGATGTTCATCTGTTCATCGCGAAAGCGCGGGAAAGTCCGGCCTGATGGCCCGGCCGCAGTGCTGCCAACCTCCGCCTGCCTACCAAGAAAATTCTGGCGGGAATGCCTGGTTTGTCCCGCCACGCAGGGGCGTTGCGCGGGACTGCCTGCCCTCCGGGGGCCATCGCCCCTTACGGCCACGAGGTAGGCCGTCCCGCTGGACACCGGAGCGCGACGGGACAGCATCGCAGCCGAGACGGGGGCCCTCCACACCAAATTAGTTTTGAATGTGTTACTGCGAGAAAGCAGACGCTCAAAAGTGTGAGAAGGATCCCCCTCAACCACACTGCTATTGTTCTATTCCCTATGGTGGCCCCGGCCCGGCCCCGGCTCGGCCCGGCCGCCGAATCCAGGCTGCGGTCTGGTCGGCCTGATGGAGGCGCGGTGCGCGCGCTTTCCAGCCAGCTGGATGTAAAGCACTGGTCCACGACCAACAGCATCCTCTTGCAAGGCAAGGCATTTCTTCGCTCATTCGCTCGTGGCAGGCGTTAGACGGCCGTTGTAGGGGGTCTACTCCACTCTCTCGCGAGACTGTACGTCCGAAGGGCCCCCGCAGCCCCCTCTCTCGTAATCGACTCGCGCTACCATCCCATGGATGATACAGCGTGTAATTAATCCGTCTTTTGCCTTTCCAGATTATTTTTGGTCCCGCGGTCGTCCCGTGGCGCCGCGGCTGCTTTTAAATATTCCCCTTTTTCCAGTGATGAGTCACCGGCCGCGCTATTGACACGGCACGGTCGATAACTCGCGAGTGATTACGATAGTTGAGGTTATGGCGCCGAGCCAGCCACCCGGCTAGCCTGTAGCCAATTAGCACTGCCGTGTTGGATGGTGCTAGTCTCCTGGCTGGGTGTCGGCGCGCTACGGGGTGGCCCGGCGCTGACGAGCGGAGGAAAGTGAGGTTAGGAGAGCGAATGTGGCGGACCGTGCCAAGGGTGCACCTATACTACTGAGGGCTCAGTCGAATCTTAGTTTTACTACTTGCTTTCTTTGGTCACCGCTTTGTTGTGAATGATTAAAACGACAACTCGTCGCCCACACGGCGACGCGAGACGCCGCGCCGTCTAGTCCGTTTGCTGGCACTGCAGCCGTCTGCTGACAAATTGGCGTCTAGGCGGCGCGGCAGGCTCGGCGTTGCGTCGCGACTCGCTGCAGACAGCGAGCCAGCGCCATGTTTGCATCGCGACACCTGCTGCCGAGCAAACGGACAAAAGGGCAAACAAAAACCGAACGTAACCGGGCTGCTTTACTGTTGCAGATACCGGGAGGAGGCGCTCGGATGGGCAGACAGGTAAGTCCTCTCAAGCTCCGGTTTCGCGGTGGGGTTGCGACCGGACGGCGTGTGTGTATGTGTGTGTGAAACAAGTACTCCCGACTTTTGTGTGTTAATGCTGAACTAATTAAAGCGTTTATCAAGCGTGCTCCGGGAGAAATAATCGAACGCTATCGCACCGTTCCATCTTCAATTAAGTCACTTGGCTATAAATTTCCCCTGTTTTCGTGGCGGCATCTCCAAGGGCTGGCCCGGCCTTCGAGCAAAAGTCCCTCTCAATGACTCCTTCGTTCCCGCTCCATTCATAGGCACGGGGATTAATTTAAATTTGATTAGCAGTTTGTTTCAGTACAGATCACTTTTTGTCGGAATGAAGAAAAAAGAAGAAAAAGCCGGGGATTTGAACCCGGGACGTTGTTGCTCGTTAATAAATACGCTGCTACCTGACCGTACTTCCGCGCCGGTGACACAATGCGCTTATTCATCCGGCCGGACCGGGGGATGCTGTGAATGGGAGGAAAAATGAGTAGGAGGGGGTTTAAAAAACGTCGTCGCCAGTGCGTCGCGCGCCGTATGAGAAATCGGTACACGGCCCACTGCGGCACTCGTCGTCGTGGGTGTCAGGTAACCGCGGGACGCTCCTGGACGCTAGAAAGTGTGAGAATTAATGGGGTGCACTTTTGGGGCCTGTCTAGGGGAAGCGAGTTACAAACGTCTTCATTGATGCCACGCGGTGGCGGGTTTTCAGGCAAAGGTCGTAGTAAACGCGTACTTCCAGAACATTCAGTTTTAATATTTTTACATGTTTAGAGTCAGTACTGTTGTTTGCTGATTGGCAAATGGTTCATATTTTAGTGAGAGTAACTGGAAAATGGGTCTCTTCATGGATTGGAGTGGTCATACCGCACCTTCCCAAACGACTGTTGATTGTTGGCAACGCTGTTACGCCCAGAGCAGGTTGCCATCGATCTCCAGTTCTCGCAGTATTTCACGGCTGTGTTGATGGCGGGAACCTCTTACGGTGTGCGTGCCACGACACGTGCGCCGCCTTATTTGGGGGATCCACGCGATGCAGTATGGGAAGCTGATGCGGTGCGAGCAAGATGGACTGCTTATTGAGTTTCACGGTGTGAACGGTTTCCTACGAAGGCACCCGAATCGCGTGTGGCTTGTCCACAGATTATAAAGAGTCGGAATCGGTGTCGTCCTGCTGACTGCAGTGGAATTATGGCAGTGTTTGGGCGAGTGCTGCTAATAGACGTTGAACACTCCTCTCCAACAAGATGAGAAATTTTCTCACTCCTCGTCGTGGAATGGCGTCGGTCGTTACCGGGATGGACTCGGTAAGCGGGGAATCGAAATTTGTTTACTTTCAGGGAATTCATTCATTTTCATTCATTCATTCATTCGCTTCGTTAAAAATGATGGATGCCGTGTTTGGAAGGCCGGCCTGTCCGTCTCCGCGCGCCGTGCCGCGCCGTGCCGCGCCGTGCCGCACCGTGCCGCGCCATGTCCGTGGGGGGTGCCGTTCCCGCTCAAATGTGGAAATGTGGCGAGAGGAAGCAGCGGGGGACTGGGCGTTATGGAGATGTGAGTCACTGTGATTCGCTATGAGAGAGCCATACTGCGGCAGGGAGCTCTGTATGAGAAATTCAACGTCACACAAGGGCAAGGCGGTGGCACGGCACGTCATGAGAAATTCAGCGTGCCACATGGGCCGCAAGCCAGGGCAGGCGGACGTTTCCGGGCCGTGGGAAAAGATGAAAAAGCACCAAGATTGTACAACGAGGGGGCGATAAAATAAATGTCCGTTTTTGGGTCGCGCACCGTTTGAGCACACACCGGCAGCAAAGAAACAACAACAACGTGAGCAACAATAGGGATTTGTGTAACACGTCCACTTTGTGACTCGCCGCGCCACCATCTGATGAGATGCTATCTGGACCACGCTCTGCGCCAAGCTCTGAGCGGAGCCGTCTTCGCCATGAGAGTCCTTTTGAGGTGTTACCAGAATTGCGTGTAGAAGCCTTTGATAAGACACCAAGTTTCCAAACACGGATTAAATTTTTTTGCAACTTTTTCGTGGCGGTCTGTTGAAGCGCCACTTTTTTGTTTTCAGTTTTGTCACCGCGTTGGGAGAGGGGGCGCGCCGGAACGCAACGGAACACTTTGCGCATTTGCATATTTTTGCCCGTGAATAATTGGTCAGCGGGGAAACGAACTCTCGCGCCTTAACAGATGCAGACCATCTCGTGTTGAAGGCTGACTGGCTGGGGGGCATACCGGCAAAACAACAACAACAAAAGGACTCTCCGAACGAGGCGGGATGCGAGCGAATCAACGAGGCCGCGCAACAGAACGCATCTCTGGAAAGAAGACCCTGCTGTTCGGAATCGAACGGTCCCGATGACACTCGAAAGGGTGCCAGAAAGCACGGGAAGGACAATAGACGATCGCAATCTGATTGAATGCGGTTCCGTAATCCCCCATTTTGGCGCGCAAGAGGCCATTATTTTGTAAACACTCCATTATGTGGCTCGTCCCGTCAGGGCAAGGGCACTTTTTTCGCTCCATTTTTTTAAACCTCTCAATGGCACGATTATGCACCTTGAGGGGCAGAGGTTCGGCTTTTTCTCGCGCAGCCGACCGTGTCATGGGTCTGAGGGGAGCCGAGGGAGTCAGCCTGCGTTCCGCGCAACACCCTGTACACATTTTGACAGACCCTGACGAGGCACCGCACTTTAGGAGACCCCGGCCTCATGGATCAACGACTTCTACACTCGCTACTCGTTAAATTCCGCGGTGAAAATCGATTTAATTACTTGACTGGAAACCGTCCTTGAGTTGGCAGCCCTGAAGGCTCATCATTCCAGGCATTTGAATCGGCCCTGATGGCCCGCCTTTGTGGCCCACCAAACAACAACAACACTGATCGGACGAATGCAGTGCCTTGTTGTTGTTGCCACCGAATTCGAAGGAAATCGAAGCGGTTACCGCATACCTCGTCCAAGGGGATCGAAGGAGTCTGCGATTTTGGGAGGAAGAGAAGCCGACAGAGGCTGACGGACGAAATAACTCTGCCAAAGACTCGGCCCGGACTTTGCAGCGGAATATTTTTTTTAGTCTCTATTTCCAGCGTTTTATTGAAAGGGGGCAAAACTGGCGAATTCTTCTCTCCTTGTCAATCTTGCACCTCGCAGCCAACGGTGCCACGGGCCCCGCGCACGTGAAAAGCACGCGCTGATTTGCGCGTGTGTGTGAATGTGTGAGCGCGCGTGTGTGAGTGAGATGAGATGCCTTATCTCTCCTTTTTTTCGGGAGACCATTGGAATGGGATGAGCCTCATGCCTCCGTTGTAGCTGCGGCGTGGTGCCGCGCGAAGTGGTCTCTCCGTCTCTCTTCCCCCTGGCTGGCTGGCCCGGCCGGGCCACCCGTGCGACGAGGACAGAGCATCGCGTTCCGAGGGAGGGAGCGTGCGATCCGCAATGTGGAGGGGATTCTTGGCATTCATGGTTGGGGGTGCCGCCCCGCAGCCCTGCCGCCGCGCACCCCGTCGCCGCCACGCGTGTCCGTGCCTCAAATCCGCACTTCTCGGAGGAGAGCAGCACAGAGTGCAGCAATATGGGCAGCCAGCGCGACAGAGACGTTCGGGACGGATGAGAAACTTCCTGCTACAAGTTCCCAGGCGTGGCCGATCATTGGGATTCAGGCCGAGCGTACTCGGACGTTCCGGAGGACACCCGGTAAACCACACACTAGATGATTGTTTTTTTCCGCTGTTCGCGCATCACTTTTTCCGCTAGAGTTTTTGCTGTTGAGACGCACGATGAGCTTGGACCCCTGCGGAGGCGCTCGCGGGAGAGGCTACAAATTGTCATCGTGGTTTGGAGAGGATCGGTCTGTCCAGGGACCGTCTTAATAAAAACGTTGCGAGTCTGACGCTAGCGAAACACGGTTTTGACGTCGCAGACTTGGCGCCACATGTCAGCGTAGCTGTGAAGGCACGCCAGTCAGTCAGCCCTCTGCACAGCCTGCTGCACAGTTCCTCCTTTAGTGCCAATAAATACTGGGCGTCCGTGCATCACGTGACGAGGTCTTGACGGACCTTCCGCACGCTTCCCGACATCGGCCTTCAGGGAGGATGTGGAAGGTAGAAGTCATCGCGTCCACCATTCATGACGTCACATCTGCATTTCTTCGGAACACCACTATCTCATTTCTTATTAATTAGGGGGCATTCTTTTTAAACTGTTTGTAAAACGGGTTACGTTGCTTTCCAATATTTCTGTTTACCCTTTGGTTGCGGCTCGCAGTCCGCCAGGACATTCCTCCGTGTCTCCTCACCGTATGTCCAGCATTTTTCTTATTGTGGTCAGAAATCTTCCTAAAGTCCGATGGACTCGCTGCAAAGATGCACAGAAAAAGTGAACGCGCGCCGTCTGCCGCCGAAGCAGTCTCACGATCAATTCAATCGTTGCAAAAAACTGCACTTGCCCCGCTGCGTTGCGTCGCGACGGCCGGTTCGACTCGGCTGCTTCCCCGAAAGACGAGAGAGGATCTCTAGTGCAGGGCCGGACGGACCGATTTGATTCGAGAGAAAGTGGAGCGATTCTCAATTAACGTGTCCCGCGCGCATCCTCGACGATTATGGAACCTCTGTCGACGGGTCGACGAGGCACTGGCCGCGCTAGCGACAGTTCATCAATGAAAGATTCGCCATTCACTAGGGAGAGGTGTAGCAAGTCACCGCCAGGTCCTCAGGCTGTAACCAGCATCAATCAGTTCATTCATCCGTGTGGATGAGATGACTCATTAGTTTGAGGAGGCATAGTGTCCGTTCAAAACAAGCTTGTAGGATAATTGTAGTGCCCAGGGAAGCTATCTTTGCAAAGTCACCGTCCGCGGCATGTGTCACGACGTAACAGGTGGAGGAACAACTTGACGATACGAAAAAACAAAGTAAGCGAAAAGTCAATGTCCCGCCGTCCAGGGTTCAGGCGGAGTTAGGCCGTTCGATGGACAATGGGGCACCCAAGTTCACAAACACGTGTCCAACACGAGATTGCTCGTTTGTCGGTGTGTGAGTGTGCATGTCTCTGTTAGGGTGCCGGCGCGCTCTGCCGTGATGTCGCCTGAAGGGTTGCATTTGCATGTCACTCGCCATGGGTCCCTTTCCTTTCTCTCTCGCTCTCACAGTCTTCCCTGAGTCCGTCTCTGTGCGAATTCCTGCCTGCGCCGAAGCTAAACATTGTCTTTAGCTATTCAATGAATAGGTGACAGTAATTTGTGATTGGAATTCGTGGACTGGCGAAGATTCAGAGGATATTTTTTTTCCATGAGCGAGGCAGCATGGATGCATGAATTCATCCCGAAGCTCTCGCAACATAAGTATGACAAGAGTGTGACATGTTGCGCTAGTTGAGAGAAAAAGAGAGAGGACCGAGGCTCGGCAATGCTGCTCACGGAGAGAATAATACAAATCGATTCTTGATTGACGGCTCATTTTCGCGAAAGTAGGCAAGCGACTTTTACAGACGTGGATTCGCAGCCATGTGTGTGTGCGACAAGCAGGTGGTGTTGGCTTGGATGCGATCTAGCAGGGGAAAAAAGCGTAACTGGTACTCGCGGCAGATTTCAGGTGGGTCACATGGACAGTCAAGTTTCACTTTTTATACGCGCAAGTCCATGTTACACCTTCGCTCCCAAGAGTGGCTCACCGAATACTCGTGGCAAGGTCCCTCGGCAGTCTGGGACGTACAACACGGTGCAGCGGTACGAGCGGGCTGCGTGAGGACGTTTCCATGGCAACCATGATCCATATTCAGCGAGTGAGTGGCACAATGGTGGCGTTCGGATTCCCCTTTCCTGCGCCCGTCACCGCGACCTACAATGCATGGAGGAATGCCGCGATATGGAAGGGACCTGGCAGCACTGAAGCCTAGCACTGAAGTCTAGAAGTTTCTAGAGCTAGTGCCCAGAGACGTCTTCAATGGTCGAATGATGTCCTGAGGACCTTGTAAGTAATTTTTCTGGCTATTTCTTCAGCAGTTTTCTCAGGCAAAGGATGATTGCAAGGAGCTGTACGATATTCCTGAGTAGCTGCTGTTGTTCCCGAAAACGTCCAAGGGTACTACCTACACGCCGCCACAAGCTTCCAAAGTGATTTTCGGCCCGTCTTTGCCAGCCACGGCGTAAATCATGCTCTGGCAAGGAATTACCTGGATCCTGGCCCGATTCCATTAGCAGTAAGATGCATGCACCACACACTGGCCCAGGCCCCGGCCACGGCCAGACTCCGGCCCAGCCCGCGGGCATCGCTACCGACCAGCTACCGTTGGCACCGATACCATCTCGGCCAGCCTGACAAACTAATTCCGTCACACTTTGTCCTTATTGTTTTCCTTTGTGTTTTTGTTCTTATTATGCGGCTCGGAGGGTTTATCTACCGACGTCCCCGTGAAAAGATTAATGGCGTCAATGGTGTGGCTGGTGCCGCGGAGGTTCGAAAAGCAGTCCGATCGAACTGGGATTAAATTCTTGGCTCACTTTTCTCGACTAAATTCGCAAAGTTATTTTTATTTGAAGTGCATAGCACTCTTTGAACTTTCGCAAGTGCCTCAGCACTCTTTCCTTACACCTTCCCCGTGTTGCAATAGTTGTAGCATCGACACGGCTGATGATCTGGGAGCCCTGATAGGTGTTATTACCCATCAGCCGGACCCGCCCATCACGGCTTCCATTCTGGGTATTGATATGCATAAGTGCCCTGCACTGCCCCGCAGCCCGACACTTCCAAACTATTCCCTTGAAAGGGAAAGGGGTCAGGCGAGCTGTTCAAATTCGGTTAGACGAAAACTAGTTGTTGTCCGTTCATCACTGGACTTTCCTGCCAGCAAAAAATGCCGTGTGGTTTTCCTGATGGTGTCTCTTTAATGGGCCTCTTTGTTGGTTGAGAAACACTGGCGAGTCGTTGGCCGTGGCCGGGGCTGTTTGCAGTAGTCATTCCCCGGTGCACCGTATTGACTCGTTGCAGAGAAAGAGACAAAATGTCCAGCCGGCCGGGGGCAGGCCGAGGAGGCGAACGAAGGGCGCACACGGCGCTGCCCAATTTGTTGCTCCGGGATGGCGAAGAATGGAAAGATAAAGAGCTTCAATTTAGCTGAAGCGGTAGCGGTACCCGCAGCAGCAGCGCCATGGACTTATGGTGTCTAGGGTGACAAAGGGGATACGCGGGGCAGGGTGGGGGCAAGGCGGTGGGGGTAAGGGGTGGGGGCAAGGGGCTCAATTCGTGCCATGTCGGGACGATTGTCCCCATATGCTGTTTATGAGATCTCATAACGTCCGCAATAAATCAGAAACGGGGCAGCAAGTCGCGGCGCGGGACCGCGCGGGACGCAGTGGGGCCTCCGGAGGGGCCGGCAAGACGCCACTAACCCTCTGTCGTCCCTCTTAATCTGCACGCCTTCTCATTCCTCCTCCCCACCCTTTACTTCCAGCAGCAGCAGCCCCAGCGATGATAGCAAAATTAATAATTCAGCTGAAGACATTTTTTTTTGGAAACCAACGCGAAAACTTCGCTTTCCTCAAAAGCCACTTTTTTTTCTCGGCTCCGCAGCGCGCGCCACTCAGTTTTATTTTGGCGGGAATATTTATTGACCTCCTGGCTCCTGGCAAAGTCCCGCCCGCGCCGTGAGGTCACTTGCTGGGAATTACGTTCTTTACATTGGCGTGCCCTCGCCCAGGGTGCAGGCAGGCAGCCAGGGGTGGCCCGGCAAATTGAATGAATGTATATGCAAAGCAAACATAATGCCACCGTAAAGCCGTGGGGTAATTGGTCCTAGCGCCGGAGGTGATGTCAAAGTAGGCGCTGCCGTCCGGACGGCTGGACACGGCAAAAAAATAAAACAATATTAGTGGCCAAGTAATGCCAAGTGTGACCGCCGCTAAAACGTTTTAACGTCAGCGCGGTCGCTCGAAACGGGGCGAGCGCATCTCATAGCGGCGCTAAAGTCGACCATTCCCCCTCTTGTTATGGCTCCACGGACCGGAACGGCGAATTAAAAGTCATGGCGGGACCATTCCGAAGCCCGGACCCTCATGGGAAGGGTGCGCGGCAGGGGTGGCTTGACCAGTCACACACACACACACACACAAGCACCCCTAATCGCCCGTTTAGCTGCGCACACATTATATGCGGCAACAGGTGAGCCACGCGCCCCTTTTGAGTCTGTGTGCGTGTATGCAAAGCGTGTCATACGTGTGTGTGAGTGGAAGTGAAGCAGCAAGGAAATCACAGAGTGCATAATGACCGGCTTCCATTTGTCTCATTACAATCGGAATGACCGGGGCATTACAGCGGGCTGTTTCACGAATAATTTACCACCGCGCAGAATGCGCGCGCAGCCATCTTTTTCTTTTATAATTTTCATACTCATGTGGAAACGAAGAGTGTTTCTTAGAAGTCCGTGGGAACGACTAGTAGTAGTTGTAGCCTCGCAGTTCTGAAGCGGACTTCTTTCTAGGGGCAATGTCGTTGCTGCGTTGTCGGCCGGCAGACGGTCGGACGGTGTGTGTTTTTTTGCCGAATCCGTCACACGGAGCCAGCCAAGCGAAAAGGCCAGCGCTTGATGATGGTGTTTAGGCTGCTACTCCATATTGTGATTGGCGGGGCCGAGCTGCACGCATTGGCGCGCAGGCCAATGGCAGCGCCGCCCGCCCCTCTCCCTTTCACCGAGTCCTTGGGGCCAAATCCGCGGGGAAGGCCCGAGTAGTTGTCACTCTAGATAATATATCGCGCAATCACTCGGCCGCGGGGTGGAACCGATGGACCCGATGGCAGACAGGCCCGCCCACCGACAGGCGTGTGAAATCGACGGACAAGAAGCTCGCCGCGAACCGCGTGTTGTTGTTGTTGTCCAGTCACTGCCAGCAACAACAACAAAAATGGCGCTCGGTCGAATGGGGCAGCACAGGGGCAACCCAGCTCTCCGCGAAATGCGTGATGTTGTTCAGTCACAACCAGCAACAACAAAAACAGTGTTCGGTCGAATGGGGCAGCACAGGGGCAACCCAGCTCTCCGCGAACCGCGTGATGTTGTTGTTCAGTCACAACCAGCAACAACAAGAACAGTGTTCGGTCGAATGGGGCAGCACAGGGGCCGCCCTGCCGCGGGCAAGGACCACCTTCTTCAACACCGGTAGCCAAACGGTAGCGGGCTTAACCATCGCCGTGGCCGCGGCGTCCCTCCCGACCCCGAGGCGACAGGTAACCGGTGCCGTCCTAATCCCACGGCGACGGTCCGAGCCTCGAAACGTTTGGCCGCGGGCGAGAATGCATTACTGACCCAAGCGGTGGGAAGAGCAGAGGCGGCGGAGCAGCCACCCCGGCGTCGCGCCCACGGCGTTACGTGGATTTCTGGACAAGCGGCTCCAGTGCGAAAAATACACGCCCAGAGACGGACGGGGAACAAAGACACGCTGGCGTTGGGTCACAGACGAGCGACGTCAATCGCTCCTTCGTAACACGGACAAATAGACGCGGTTTGGGCAATTCCCTGCACTGAACGAGGGAAAACACAGGAAACGGCAAATAATATGGGTAAAGAAAGTGGATAAATATTTTGGAATCGAACATCAAATTAGGTTTTTTGTAGTATTTTCAAAAAATAGTTTTAAAGTGACTTTAGAACACTCGTGAGCGAATTTAACGAACTGCTTCGTGTCCCGTGTTTGGTTTTAGTTCTTTCTTTTATCGGGTATCGGCCAAACCGTCTATTGTTGCTTGCTCTAAAAAGGCGAGCAGAAATTTCACTAACCTGCCTCGGTGTTCCTTCGGGCCTCGTCCAAGCAGTGGACTCGAAGCAGTCTCCGGGTCCTCCGTAACGCAGGCACCTCCTGTTGGATGATTGGCAGTGTTTACAGTCGAGTTAACACGTGGCCTCACGAGGGAGAAGGACAGAGGCAAAGTCAGCCGAGCGAAAGGGAACAAAGACCGCGTTGTGAGCGATGATGATCCGCAGGTATGAGAAATCCGTCCACGGTCAAGCCCGGCAAACTTTTCCAAGGATAGTTTCGGAGGCACGGCGCGTCGGTGGCGCACTCTCTCTCGCACACCGGCCCGGCGGGTACCTATGGCGTTCATCCCCGTTTAGCTTCACAGTATGCAGCTCCGCCTCGGTCGCGCCACGCCCTGCCGCGCCTCGTCCGATGGGATTCCTCCGTCATTTCCAATACGACAATTAAGCGAGCTTTGATGGTATAATATCGGTCATTTCGAGCAGGGCGTTATTTGACAACATTGCGCTTTACGACCGGCAAATGGGTCAATAACAGGTGGGGGCGAAACGAGGGGTAAATATTGTACTAGAGGTGTGCGGTCGAGGCGTGGGTTTTGGCTGTGTGTGTACCGCGGCGGGCAGGCGGCGGCGGGCCCATGGCTGGACCCATGGCTGGGACGGGGATCAACGCGTAATTGAGCCAGGGGCATCACCGTGATTGGTAAACTCACGGACAAAAGTACCCATCCGAGCGAGACCGCCCGCTCCGGTTTTAATTATTTCAAAAGGGCAGTTGGCGGTGTGGTGCAGGTGATTTGGCGGCGGTGTTTGCCAGGGATAGTACGCCAGCACGACGAAGTTCGAGGAGCGGCGGGCCGCGCCGCGCGGCTCGGGCTGCTGCGGCGGCGGCCGGCGACGGCGTGGGGGCCGCCGCGCCTCACCGAGCGCCTCGCCAGTCTCAGACCAGCTCGGCGATCCGGCCGCGGCGGAACTCCGTCGTCAGGAACATCCTCGCTGGAGTCGGCTGGAGTCCGTGGTCCGGCGGCTGGACATCGGCAGCCCCATTCACCAGGCGCTGGACGGTGGCGGCCTGCCGGCCTGGACCCGGCCGCCCCACTCCCCGCCGAGCCGCCGCCCAACTCCCCAAACCGCCGCCAGAGCGCGCCCCGGCCAGCCCCGGCCTTCTCGCACGGCTCCCTGCCCCTCCTCCTCGATGGGAGGACTCTGGCGAGCTCGGCGCTGCGCCGCCGAGGATAAACACATGGTTGTGGTCATGATATGACGGCATCGTAGTGGTTCCACGGCGTGGAGGTGATTCGGTTGTGATTGTTCGGAGCCCGCGCAGAGCCAGGCCCCGCGCGGCCAGGGCAGGACGTACGCGAGTGTGTTTCGAGTGACAAGTGACGCTGTGATAGTGTGCAACATGTGTAGTGCGAGGGGTTCGCCGCGACCCAGCGGTCTGTGAGCGCGCCTTATGACCGTCATGCAGGCCGGCACGGTGGTGGCCGAGCCGGCGGAGCCGCCCTTCAAGCCCAAGCGGAGCAGCAAGAAGGCCGCCAGGACCAAGTCGCCGCCGACCTCGCCGCCGTTCAAGCAGGAGTACCCGCAGTACTACGACGGCCACGTGCCCGCGGCCTCGGACTTCGGCGGCCACTTCTTCAACGGCTACCACCACGGCGGCCACCATGGCCACTTCGCGCAGCAGCAGAGTGGATACCCTTATTACCACCACCACCACCACTACCAAGTGCCGTACCCGCAGCAGCAGCTGTACGACCGCTACCACGACGCCGACGACTACCGGTCCGCGTCGTGGGAGGACAAGAGGTCCGAGGACGACAGCTACGGCCTGCAGCACTACGGGTACGCTACAATGTGAAAAGGGGTATTTAGAAACGAGAAATGCGTTCCGGTCATTTTTCCTAGCGTATCGTAGCTTTGCCAAACTTGGCATTAGGCGTCATTAGTACATGTCAGCGGCGTGCAGAAGACGACCGAAAGGTGAGAGGAAACATGGTGGCAGAAAAACGGGTCTCGAACCTCGTTACGCAAGCGGTACGCAAGACATGGGCTTTTCACGCATTCCGCCGAAACTCTGGGCAAATGAGGCTCTCATCACATAACAGGTGATCGCCCTGCTCGTACCTGTCCAGCGAAGACACTTCTCGGTGTCCACCAGGACGACGCGAACGACGGCCAACCGGTGCCAAACGTCGCCGCTGACGTGGACTGGGGTTTGTTCCGCCGGGCTGTGTTCCTCAACGTCTGAGGACTGATTCCGAGGGTCATTTACGTCGCTCTGTCTCTCTGGCACCAGTGCGGGACGCCCCGTGAGTGCGAGAGAGACACAGCGACGAAAACGGCTCTCGGAATCAGTGTACTGGAGGTGGACACTGCTGCTGCGGGAGTAGCGTGGTGCCCCTTTGTAAACGCGTGGCGCGAGCACGACACACACACACACACACACACACACACACACACGGCGTGCCTGCAGTTGCCGAGACATGTTTGTACGCCGCTTTGCATGGCGTTGCGTGGCGCCTGGCCGTCTGCCGCGACGCCACCTCTGCCGTGCCGGCCAAATCCAAAGTCTCGCAAGATTCCGTTCGAAAAGGAACTCACCGGCGGCGTATAGTGGAACGGCAGTCCGTCGAACGGGGCGGCAGTGTAGTGGGTGCGGCCGGGCGGCCCGTGGCGGCGCGCCGCGTCCTCGGCCGTTGACAACGAAAGAGTTCGCGTTGGTTCGGGCCGGGCCGGGCCGGGCCGTCGGCTTGGCCCTCGGCGGCCCGGTCGGTCGGCTGGCGCGCGTCGGGCCGCATCAGAGACGCTCGTCAACTGTCACTCTGGAACTGAACCGCGTCGTGGCGCTGTCTCTCTCGCACTCGCGGCGGCGGTCGGCCGAGTCCGTGCGGCCCGTGGCTCGGCCCGTGGGGTCGGGCCGGCCCGGAAGCGGACCCAATCAGCATGGCGACGTGTCCGGACGCGCGCATTTTGAAGCGAGATGACACTCGGAAATGCGCGAGCCCGCCCGTCCCGTTTGCTAGTGTGCCGGTGACCGACCGCTCCCCGGAAAAATTCCTGGTCCGGCATGCATGTAGGGCATGCCTGAAGGCACTCGCTCAGCCCTGACTAATGCGTTCAATAAGACCCGTACAGAGAGCTTTATTTAAATAGCGTTCCTCTGAGGGCTCGGCTTCTGCTGTCTTCTCATGTAAATAAATCGGCTGTCGTATGGTACCTTTGCCTCGGCCCCGTTCGGGCCGCGTTCGGGTCTGGTTCGGGTAGCGTTCGGGATTGTTTCGGTATCCGGACCACCGGCCAGCGGCTGCAGGCTGCTGTTGCACGTCAACTTTGTCTTGGCGGCCAGCAGCCGGAAGTGCCGGCCTGTGAAATGGGATTAGGGAAGTGTGTAATGAGAGGGAAGGCGGTGAGATGAAATAAGAAGAAACCTTGCGTACACCTCCGTACTCATGTGTTCGCCCGCTTCTGTTGCAGAAAGCCTTCGGTCGACGACGTGGGCAATCCGACTTCAGTCAATACACGGTGAGTCCGGTCTTCCTTTCGTCCTGATTGAATTAGTTTCGCGGGTCGCGCGTTCTTGCGTGATTTAATCCACCGCTAATCTCTGTGCGTCCGTTCGTCTTCCGCTCGGCCGACTGCGTGGACGTGTGTGTGTGTGTGTGTGTGTGTGTGTGTGTGTGTGTGTTTGCGGCTCAACGTTACCGTGTATTAATTTTGCGATTACGACCTCGCCGTCAAAACACATCAGATAGCGCGGCCGCCTCGTGCAAGGGAGGACGCATCTCCTCTCCTTCTGCCCCTCCACTGCCTACGATTGGAGAAGTACGAAATAAGTCCGCCAAGGTCGCCGATAATCCGCGAGAATGCCGTAATGACACTGAGCTTCCAAAGGCAATACTGCTCGGCGCACTGGAAAGAAAAAAAAAGGGTTGAAAGAAACTAAACGAGTAGAGAGCGGTACATGCTCCGTCTCCCTCGCGCGCGGATCGAATCGGCAATAAATCATATAGCCTTTTTCTTGGTCCTCTTGCATGTGACAAAACAGTGTATACGCCGTTTTCCCCCTGCCGTCAAACATATCTGATGACGATACTCCGCGACCACTGCGCCGGCCGCCGGCCTTTGGCGGGGCCCTCACTGTAAGTTTTTCTTTTAGTCAAAGCAAATAATGTGACGTTGTGCCGCCAGTCTATTTTTGGATGATTTTTTTTTTCAAATGCGGTATGAGAAATGTTTGGCGTGGCAGGCTGCTGCTGGTGGCGTTAGTTAATTCATCAGTTTTAGATTGAGACGTTGGCGCCGTGACGTCCACTATGCGATGGTGCCGGGCGGGGCTTCGCTTTTGTTCCGTTTGCGCGATGACCATTTATTCGTCTGGACGCGAACAACTCGAGCCGATTACCATTTCTCTTGCTTAGCGGCGCGCTGTGACAAAGGGAAGTCGCGGAACTATTTTTTATTCTCCTTCATTCAGCTTGTTTCCTTTTGCCGCCACTTCGCGCTCGTCCCCCCGTTAGGCCCGATAATTGTGCACTTCCTTCCCCGTCCTACACACTGCAGTATGCGGACTGACTCTGTCCGAGACTGCCATCGTGGACGTGGCAGGCGTTGCGGCAGGTCAGTCCGCTCACCCGCGTCCTCTTGGCGTAACGCTTCGCCACTTCCATCCCATTCAAAACTTGAGCTTTGCGACCAAGCACGTCCATGTAGTCCACTTCAGGGGAATTCCCTTAATAAACCAGCCGCAGCGTCTACGCAATACCTCAGTGGTTTTCAACAATTTTTTCTTTAGAAATTTGCTTGGAGAAAACAACGTTGAACAGCGAGAGAAAGCCCGCGTTTTTTTGTTTGTTTGTTTTCAAACTAGCGTAGCGCACTAACGGAGCTATTTTGCGTTCTCGTTGTCTCTGTGCGCGACTGTGCGCGGCGCCTCGCGGTGCTACGCCACTGGGACTGCGACACAAAAGGAAGGAGCGGCCGAGGCAGTGGCGGAGGAGGAAGGGGAGGGCAGAGGAGTGATATTCGGCTTGCCCGTACGCCGATCACGTCCACGGCGCGGCGGGGCGGGGCGGGGCGGGACGTGCCCCAGCTGGCACCCTCACCACAACCACTGCACAACACTCTCCCCTTTCCCCTGCCCCATTTCTCTGCTGCACCGTGCCCCGCACTGCCCCGCACTGCCTGCACCCTTGGACGAGGACCGTGCTGGCCGCGGTACCGCGATGAAGTGGAGGCCATGCAAAAGGGGCCCAGTCGGTCTCACTGCTGGAAGAGTGTCTTCAGCACTCCCCAAAAAATGACATCTTGGATCATAAAAAAATTACTTTTCTTGTTTTTATTTTCTTAAAAAAGAATTTCCTGATCCAAATTTTTTTGTTTGGAAAAAAAATATTTTAATGTCAAGATTTTTTTTCCTTTCTTCTTACAAAACCCTTTACAATTAAAAATTAAGCAACCATTTTCCTGGGTGCATAGGTTACAAACTATTCGAAGTTCGTTACATCGTGTATCGTGCACTACACAGTATTTCCTCTGCGAGGCTTATTAATTTGCAAGTCCTGAAATAGTTCGCTAGGTTCGGAGAGTGCGTCCCGCATTTGCATAGAAGTGCAAGCGAGACTGGTCGAGGCTCGGCGGCTGCAGGCGGCGGCAGTGCGGTGCGATTGGAGAAACGAGAGGAACAAAACTGCCCGGCTGTCGATGCGCGCGGTATTCGAATCTGCGCTTTTGACGTGCCCCCCGCGGGGCTCGAACCCGGTACCCCTCGCCGCGGTACCGGTTGTAGGTGGGCGCTGCTCACAATGCCTTCGCCGACCAATTCACACCTGCCTCGGTCGGGGATGATTTATTCGAAATAAATCTGAAGCTTTGCAGGAGTGCGTCGGCATCAGCTCTGCATTGTGTGTGTGTGTGAGAGAGAGTTTGTGTGTGTGTGTGTGTGTGTGTGTGTGTGTGTGATGGCGCGCGCGTTTCGGTTCATTCAGTAAATGGCTCTAAGAAATAGTCCGACGCTGGTTGTCCTCCTCGAACTCGTAGTTCTCCGCGGCGGGCGCGTGTTCGGGTGTCCCTGGTCCGCGTCGCCGCGCGTCGCCGCGTCCCGTTCCGAGAGTCTCGTTTATCTTTCTCAGCGGCGCGCGGCCTAACGACACCTGCGTCTTTTTAATGGACTCCCCCGTCGATTTTTCGGCGTGATTCACGAGAAAGTTGAACCTTGCGGCGGGACGCGCGCCCCCTCAAAGAGGACGCGCCGATTCACAAAACAACAACACTCGCGTTGTTGGGGTCCTGGTTCTCCGCGTTCGCACACCCCCGACGATCGCGTGGAGCACGTCATTGAGATGCACCGGGCCGGCCGTCACCTTGATGTCACTTTCAAGCGCGTTTTAACGGCGCGTCACGCGCGGACGTGTCAGAGACGTGCCGGTGACGCGTCAGTGACGCGCCTAAGTGATTGGCGCGCCTTCTTGTCCGCACGGCCGGCGCGGAGTATGCCAGCCAGCTCCATAGAGAGGTGGCCGTGTGCCTCTGCATTTTCGGACCGCCTTAAATTTGTCCTGTCCTGTCCGCGCCGCTCCAGGACACGGCGTGTGTGTGTGTGTGTGTGTGTGTGTGCGCGCGCGTGCGTGCGTGTGTGTGTGTGTGTTCAAGAGAGACAGAGAGAGACTGGGAGTGATTGTGACAGACTGGTCAAATTGTGGCGGCGAAGGACACTGTAAGTGCGCCGGGCGGCTGGCGTAGTTGCGATGCTTTCGGCCGTCTCCATGGCGACCCGCAAGGTCGAGCCGGCGACTGGCGTACTCGGCGGTAGTCCACATTATTGGTGGCGTAATCACGTCTCTTCCTGAATTGTCGTTATCTCTCTGGAGGCCGCGGCGGGCGGCGTCAAGGTGCCGCGTGCTGTTGCCTCTCTGTCTGCAAATACAGTAATTTGTCTCTCAAGTGGCAAATCCGCGCTTTGCGGGGGTGTTGGGTTGTTTGCGGTGTAGGTGGCGGGGCAGAGGCCGGCGGCGACGTCGAGCGTTCGGCCAGCCGTCGCTCTGTCTCTGTCGCGCTCGCGGGCCACCCCGTGGAGGTGCGAGGGGGACAGAGCGACGAAGCTCTCCTGGCGCGGTGCGTCCGGCGGAGGCGTTGCGCTGCCGACGGTGGACCAGTACGGTTGACTCCACCGACCGTCCGTTCGGACTTGCCTCCCCCACTCGCTGCCGTTAAATTATAGTGATTGCATTCCCTGATTGTGACCGACTCCCCATCTTGATATCCGGCTTCTGATGTGAGTCACTACACTTCAATTATTAGTGGAGTGACCCACCCAGGGACGTACGTGTTTTTTCCCCGTACTTACTGAGACACAATACCCCGGGCTGCTGGTTGGTGTGGACCCAATTTTCGTTATTTCTACCGTCTCTGTCGCTCGCAGTGCGCTGGCCACGAGCAGAGCAGGCTTACGTACTTGTGTGTGTGTGTGTGTGTGTGTGTGAGTGAGGCAGCATAGCGCATTGGCAAACACTCTTGTAATTATACATTGACTCGTGTAGTCTCATTGCATCCGTCGTTATAATCCCCTTATCGTTGTTGCCTGGCTGTGCGTTTCTTGATTGGTCGTCGTGTTGCAGATCGACACTTTCTCTAATCGACGCGTCTCCGCCCATTTGCTCTGATGTATTAATTTATAATGCGTCCGTCCACACACACACACACACACACACACACACACACAGACAGACAGACAGACAACACTTGTAGTGTGGGTGTTCCCACGAGGCGTTGGCTGGCGCGTCCACGAGCATATCACTGTAATCAATAATTATTGCGCTTGGCATCGTCGCGAGCAAGGTTTTTTTTTGTTATTTTTGTTTTTGTTGGTCGGTGCATGTCGTCGAGGCGGCCCGGCTGGCCTGGCTGGTTCTGCAGCAGACTGATTCCGACTGAGTCGTTTTCGCCGCCCTGTCTCTCTCGCCCTCGTACGGCGCTGAGTGCGAGAGAGACAGAGCGACGCCCCTCGGAGTCGGTCTGGTGGCTCCGCCGGGCTCCGCGGTGGCGCGCGGCCGGCCGGTGCCAAATGGCGAATAAAAACTGTTGCAGAGTGGAGGCGCGAAAGCGGGATGAGAATTTTGCGCGGCGGCGTACCGGCCGCAGCGGCATGCGCCCCGTCACCGTCGCCGCTCCGTCTCTGTCGCACTCGCGGGGCGCCCCGCAGGCCGCAGGGGGTGCGAGAGAGACAGACAGCGCCTTTTATTTTGGCCCGTTTCCCCGTAAACACGGAATGATCATTAGGGGCTGCCGCTGGCTGGCTGAGGCGCTACCGGCTGCCTTTCCGTCCGTTCGTTCACCGACTGCCAAAGTGTTGGAGTAAACAACGCGGTTTACGGGTCGGGTCATTCGGCCGGTCCGGTATGAAAAATCTGCAGCGCAGCGCTCGTCGAGCTGACCCCGTGAACTCGGAACGTTTCCCGCGCCGATGAACCAGATCAAAGACCGCGGCAAAATTATGAAAAAAGAAATCCGCATCGATTTTTAAATCGTCGATAAAACCAACGTGAATTATTCGCACAATTTTATTATTTTTCGCTGCACCTGTCGATAAATACGAGCGGATGAGCGCGCCGCGTAAAAATATGAAACGACCGACGAGGGCTTTTAACGCGAGTTCAAAAGGTCACGGCCACTCGGGGAGGCTTTTATCCTTATTTGTGGTTCTCCCGGAGTTATCCGTCCGGAACGGCGCCGCGCGGAACTCCCGGTCTCCATCACGCGGATTAAAAATTGGCGAGCGGGGCGCGAAATCCGCCAAACCGGTTTCCCGCCTTTTTCTCCCCAAATGTACATAAACGGTATCTTCTCGCGCGCGCACTAGGCCTGGAATCCGGGAAATTCGTGAGCGCCGTCTCGAGTGGACGGCCTGGCGGCGACCTAGCCGAACTCAAAGCAGGAGATAGTGCAGGTGCACTTGTGTTTAAGAAGTTGAAACGCAAGGAGAGTTTGTTTCAAAAATTTCCACACGAGGTTGAAATCGGGGGAGTGCTCGGCAGGCCGGTCCCCTGAATGGCGCATTCCCGGTGACCGCGCCACCAGTCCGGCGCCTCTTTCGCCCCGCCCCGCCCCGCCCCGATGCCCGATTTTATTTCGTATTAAACGCTTCTGCCGGAGGAGCGGGCACATGTCCGTCCGCTATAGCCACACTTAGGCCCCCCCGTATTCCGGAAAACGGGCGGCCGGCTCGGCCATAAAACAGCAGTTACCTGTCGTTGGACCGATGCAGCGACCGAGGCGGCTCGCCCGGTACCGCCACCGCCAGGGCACCGCCAGGGCACCGCCAGGGCCTGTGCTTTGATTCGCTGGCCGCCTCGGCCAAGGCCGCTGTAATGCTGCGTCGCCGACGTCGCCGACGTCGTCGCCCTGACAAACGGGTGACTTCCCTCGCCGCCAAACGCGCAGGCTGCTTTGGCAGTGCGGCGTCAGGACTCTGGACGCGGTTGTCCGACTCCCTCGGATCAAACTCCCGACGGTGCCTTTCGACTCCTTGCTCGGAGGAGTCCACCTCGTGTGGTTCGAGTCCCCTTCGGGGCAGGCACGCTGAAAACGAGACCTCGGCCGGCCTAAACAGCGGACTGATTCCGCGGTCGCTCTCCTCTCTCTCTCTCTCCTTCTCTCCCCTCTCTCTCTCTCTCCTCTCTCTTCTTTTCTCTCTCTCTTAGGGATGCAAAAATACCGGTAAGATTCAAAGTTACGTAAATTACGGTAAAATACGGTATTTTACCGTATTATACGGTAAAATTGGGTAAAATTGATTTTTCTTGACTTAAAGAAGTAACTGTGGTTCTTCTTAGGAAATAGGGGGAAAAGAGGTTCATTTGGGTGAGGGTGTATCATTAATTATCGGCCACATCGTTCCAAACATGGTTGCAAACCATTATGACTCAAGGACAATGTCGCATATTTGAAATAGACAAGGACGAAAGACCCTGTGGGTCAAAAATATGAACTATTCTCCCACTAGACCCTCCTAAATTAATTTTGAATCTGACTGCTTTTCACTTATTCCTACTGGGCTGGATTAAGAAATGCGTAGAGCAGCAAAGTTAACAGCCCAAATATACTTAAGAATTAACAAAACGGGCGCCGTTTTTCTCGTAATCCAAGTAAGTTGTCTCGATTCCATGAAGAAACTTTTTTCCTTAAAGGCTGCAAGGTGTCCAACAACCATACCAATGTTCATTACACTTTTCAGCTCAAATTTCTAACAAATATCTACCCCTAGATTTACCTCTTTTCAATTTTAAGTTAGTTAAAATTATATGAACCTTGGCAACAAAGAAAGGTTTTTGATTTGCCTTTCGGAGATTTGGGTCGCGTAAATGGATTTTGATTTCCACAAGTTTTGCAAAAGAAGAGAACATTAACTTCACATTAATTTTAAGTGGCTAGACGTCTTACACGTACACGGGGTGGCACGAGAAGCAGATACAAACCAAGAGTTCAAAAGAAGCGCTATTTTCAGTCCGCACGTCCTGTCTAATCGTATGGAAGCTAAAGAAGTTCAAATAAGTCAATATTTCAAAATTACCGAAAAATACCAATTTTACCAGGGTCTCCGTAAAATACGGTATTTTACCGTATTATACCGTTCTTTACCGGTAATATTACCGGCCTTTACATCCCTACTCTCTCTCTCGGCACGCCTCGTGAGTGCGAGAGAGACAGGAGGACGCGCCGCAGTCACCTGTTTGCGCCCCAGGACGTGCGGCGCCGCTCGAACGTGACGTCACGCGCGGCGCCCCCGCGTCGGGGGCGTGCGTGCGAGCGTGATCACGGCGCTGACCGGCGGGACGGGGCCTGGCCTGGGCCGCGTGGCCACGCTCGCGCCGGGCATCGCCAAGGAGCGCGAAGGGAGCCGAGGGAAGGCCCTCAAGGCCGCCGTCGAACCGCCGCCGCCGCCGAGCCAGCTGCCCGGACGACACAGATTCCTGACAGCACTCTGTCTCTCTCGCACCCTTGCGGAACGCCCCGTGAGTGCGAGGAGGACAGAGCGACGTCCGGAAACAACCCGCCTGTCTGGCCGCGCCTGGCCGTGCCTGCACTGTGTGCCTGCCTCCGGTTGCCTCCGGTGGCAAAACGGTCCAACAGTCAATCACCTGTCATGAGGCCATAGAGCCGCACCTTGTAGACGACAAAATTAATGGCCTTCGCCGGACCGCCGTCGCGCTTGGGAATCGGAGCGCGTTTGAGAAATTGCAGTAGTTAGCGGATGGGGAACACGAGCTGAATTTCTCATGTCGCGGCCTTGAGGAGTCGCTTTTTGTTGGGCCGTTTCCGGCTTGACCGACGCGTTCCTCGAGGGACGGTTGTTGGTTCGGCCGACCAGGCCACCGGGTCGACTGGGTTCCGGCCGACCGCTCCGAAATCCCGCGCATAGTGGGCCAGAAGACGTGGAGGCGGCCAAAACAGTGGACGTTTTTTGAGCTCCAGAGTCGCCAAATGGGACTCGAACCCAACGTGTGACCCCACCAATGGATTCCTCGTTCGAAGAGCAATCCATTGGTGGGGTCACACGTTTGGTTCGAGACCCATTTAGTGCCTCTGGAGCTCAAAACGCGTTTGGAGTTTTGGCCGCCTCCACCGGTCCTCTGGCCCACTGTGCCGCGTATGAGAAATTGGGCGCGGTCTTCGGCGCTGCGCCGTCGCCGTGCGAGGCGGGGGGAGGGTGGCTGCGCGCGGAATAAGAAACAGATCGCGGACGTGCTCGCGGACGGAGGAAGAGGGAGGGGGACCGGGCCTAAATGAAATATTCGCAAAAACGAAAGGCGGCGGTCGTGCTTCGTTTGTTGGAATCCGCCGCCGCCGCTGCGCTTGAGGTAGGTTCGGGGGCCGCGGTCCGCTCGCCTGCTCGCCCCCACGACGCTTGACATGTACCCCGCGCACGTCCTCCAGCTTACGCGCGTGTGTGTGTGAGTGTGTGTGTGTGTGTGTGTGTGTGTGTGTGTGTGCGCGCGCGATGGTTGATCAAGTCGCCTGGTGCACGTCGCATCGTCGCGGCCGGCCGGTGGCGATCAGCTGACGGGATGGTGCGGGCGTGCGCACGTCGCCGTGCGGCCGGCCGACCACGTACAGGGCACGCCACGGCACGCCACGGCACGCCTCGGCGGGGCGCTGGGTCACGCTTCGGCTCACCGCTAGCTGAACGCCCCCGTGGGCCCGTGTGGGGTAGGGCGGGGCCCCGGGCGGGGCGCAGGCAGCTGAATGGCGAGCCAAGGCCGAGCCGAAAACGGGCCCGGGTTCGACTCCCACCGCAGGCCAACGTGCATTTTCGTTTTCTTCTGCCGTCGTTTGGGGCCGACTTGGGGAGGTCTCACTGTACTTTTCGGTCGTGCTTACAGTGTCGCTGCCGCCATGCTGGATCCGAGCACTGCCATGAGCCCCCCCCCCTTCCCCCTCCCCCCGCGGCTTTTCAGAACCTCATGGAGACGCATCGGAATCGTTGGTCCAAATTACAGCCCACGCCAAGCCGCAGCGCGGCGCAGCGCGGCCCCCTCCACTGCACAGTGTGCCAGTCAATTCCCCACCTCTTCGCTTTCGCACTCGCCGCCCTGTTTCAAAAAAACGCACACATATTTTCCCCCTCCGTACGAAATTCCATTTGGACCTTGACTGGAAAAACCGTGGCGGCGAGTGTAGAAAGTGTATCGGCGGAGGGAAGGACACTCTACGATCGCGCTCTCCGCCGCGCGGCCTGCGGAGCTATGCGTCGCTCGGTGCGTCGGAAATCATCGAATTCAATTACAATAATCAAAGGCAATGGGCCGCGGCGCTCTGTGCCGTGCCGTGCCGCGCCGTGCCGCGCCGTGCCGCGCCGTGCCGCGCGCGCGTTGCGTGCGATTGTGTTTTCCGTGCCCTTTGTTTGACAACCCCGCCACTCGGATTAGACAGGCATGCGTCTCAAAAATGCGGGAAACGGCGTTGAAAAAGAGCAAAAAGAAAGGAAGAAGAAAATAAAGACTCGGTTAGATTGCTCCATGTTTTTGTCCTGGTACTATCTATCTAAGCTGATTTACCTGATGATTTGACGTGAGCGATTTCACGCCCGCCACGTTTTAGCGGGCATTTCTTGATTGTTGTCTCTTTAAAAAAATTCAGCTCCTGTGCTGCGCGCGCGCGCGCGTGTGTTGTGTGTGTGTGTGTGTGTGTGTGTGTGTCCTACCCGCGGCTTATATTCAATATTATTACTACTACACCCGCAGGGAAATTTTAATCCGCGTTTTATGGCGTGCTCCTCTGATTCGAGTTTGTTGTACACATTGACTGTGTGTGTGTGTGTGTGTGAGTGTGTGTGTGTGTGTGTGTGTGTGTTGACCACAGAAAGGGCACCGATACGCAAGGTAGCCATCAAAACGCCATATTTCATTGGGCGCAGCGTCCCGTTTACAGCTTAACGCTGCATAAAGAAGAGTTGTGTCCTGTGAGTTTGTCGCCCCAACGGGGCCACCCGAGGGGCCACCCCAACGCACTCGCAAAGTAGCTGATTGATGGACCGTGGCGATTGAAAATTAAACCAGAGTTCGATAATCCCCCCCCCCTCGTGTTTTTAGCGAAAGCCAAATGTCGTTTCCTCCTCTTCCTTCCCTTGCGTCTGCTTGGGGCTCGGAGGAGCGCTTGTCCGCGGAAAGTTCGTTCCTCAATCAAATGGGTCTTTACAACCCGTAAAATGCCGCCACTACTGGGTGCTTTTAAACTCTGTGTTAACGACGCGGCCAGTTCTACTTATTTATTCATTTTATTTGCCTGGGCGTTTGGCGGGGAAAGGCCCCTTCCTCGGGGTCTCTCTCAGGTGCTTCGACGCTAGTTGTAAAGATAAGGGTGGTTACGGTATCTTTTGTTGACCTGTGCGTCTGCTGGACATTAGCATCCACATGTTCTGCCCTGTGTGTGTGTGTGTGTGTGTGTGTGTGTGTGTGTGTGTGTGTGTGTGTGTGTGTGTGTGTGTTTGCACGCGCACCAAAACGATCGAGACTTTGCATTGGCGCCTCCATCACCCACGTGTGTACTTCACATATCTCGGTACCTTCGCATTTGCATACTTGAATCCGGCCAACGCGTCCTTTGCGGCAGTCTATATTGTGTCGCGCTGCAGTTTGAACGGTTTCTCCTCTGTAGTACTCGTTTCCCCCAGCTTTGTTAATTATATGAATTTTTTGAATTTTTATTTTAGCAAAATTTACCATTTTTGCGAGGTTAAAAGTCCATTTCCAACAGGGTGGCGGACGCACACGAGAACTTCGGTGCGGAATAGTGAGGCGAAGAAGAAGGAGGAGGAAGAGGAGGCAAAAAGAGGAAGCCTCAGATCTGTCATTACAAGCGGGAATTACAGAGAATTACTGTTTATCCGCGGTGCCTATACGTATGTGTGTGATGTACAGCCGTGCTGGACAGCCGACCTGGACGTCGGGGCGGATTTCAGGACCGAAGTAGTTCCCCCGCGCTACCGGAACGATCCGGGAACGCACAAAAATAATGATGCCTGAAAATGATGAATTCTTTTTTTCATAAAAATGTTTTTAGAGCAGTATATAGTTGTGTGGAAGCCCAAGGCGTGGCAAGGCCGTATAGGGAGCGAGAGGTGAGCAGTACACGAGGAGGGGATCGACCAAGCCAATTTTGGGACAGGTTTTCGTTACACCCAACCTTCAATTAAGAAGCGTCGATACACTCATCCCCTCCCTCTCCTCTCTCTCTCTCTCTCTCTCTCTCTCTCTCTCTCTCTCCACATACACACACACACACACATACGCGCGCACTCACACACACACACACGAGCGGAGTCTCGGTGCGTCTTGCCATACAATGCAAGGTCCTTGCGCTTATTACATACTTCTAATTTCTCCACGTACGCCATAGATTCAAAATTGTTCGTCCTTGGCAGACAGCAACGAAACTTGTTCGTGATGTGTACCCGGTAGTACTCTGGTGACCAATAACCGCACACTTGAAAAGAAAAAGCTGGATACAATTTTGATAGCCCGAGAGGCCGGTGCTCTTCTTCTTGATCGAGCGCGGAGGCTGACCCAACGTCAGTGGTGGTCAGGACAATAGTGTGAGTGCGACAAGGATGGAGGGAAATTCAGTACGGACCAGTCGCCGGGCCCCGGCTTGGCCTGCCCGGCTCGGCCCTGGTTGGCCTGGTCTCTCCCGCCTCAAGTAATTTCACATCGCCCTGGATATGCATTAGTGGTTGGACTCAATTGCCCGACGTACGTACTGACGTACATTCTGTAGAAAGAGGTGCGAGAAGCAGCCCAAGTCCCGGCGGTCCAGGCGGCAGGACCAGCAGTACACTGTGAAAGTTTGGGAAATCCGTGCTGGTACAACGTAGGGGGGTGATTCGAGCTTGGCACCATTTAGGCCTTTCTAGCAAACGGACTGGCAAGAAACATTTTCATAGAGGCGGACTCTTCCAAATGCCTCTTGCAAACAACAGGTAAAATAAAATAAACTGTCCATTTTTTTAGTACTGTGACATCATTTCTCGCGTGGAATTTCTCTGTCTGTCCGTGGCTTTTTCCTTACGGAGCCTATTTTGGAGGCTCAAATGATTTTTTTCTCCTGCCGGCCGTAGTGTTTGGAAGGCGTGGTCATCGCCTCGGTGCCGCGGTCGGCGTGAGGCCGGCGTGAGGCTATCCGTCCGTCCATCTGTCTGTCAGGGCCAGCCCGGAGAGGTGCGAACGTATATGAGCGGTAATCGATCCCAGATGTACTTTGTGTCTGTCGGCCCCGGAGCACTACACTGTTGGCAACGTCGTCCCATCAATGGCTGTGCATGTTTTTGCAAGGCGCTACCGTACCCGCTGCGGCTGCCGAGTGTTTACAGTGGCGGTGAAGGCGTCGGCGGCGTTACCATGGCGACCGCAGACATCGTGTGGGAACACCTCCCTTGTGGTGCAGTGCCGCCGACGGGGGTGCCAACACACCGCGCTTAAGAGGTTTTAGTTTCTGCTGCGCAGCTCTGCAATTATCGTAGGCGACCAAGTTAAGCCGAGACGAATCGTTTGGATTTGCTTACCAGCCTCGTCAATAGCGCGGCCTGAATTTGAAACTCTTCAGAGTCTTGAAGTGACATTAAATCTCCCTCCTCAGTTCTTTCGGCTCACAGCAAACGACTTTGGAGTTCGTCGTTTCGTTTCCCTGCAGCGCCTCGTTTTGCGGGTAATTTATGAGGGTCTTTTGAATTATTCTCGTCCTCCTGAATTTGGTTCCGCGAGTCGCCGGCTGGCCGCACGGTCCGCTAGACGTACTGCGGTACTGCATCGCGTATGGTTGATGGAAACAACAAATGACGACAAGCGGATTTACCTATAAGGGCAGTACGAGTTGTCCTCCGCTTTAGCACCGTTGCGCGGGCAGCTGCCACTGGTCACCATCGGCCACCATCGGCCACCATCGTCCACCACAGGCCACCATCGGCCACCACCGGCCACCATCGGCCGCCACCATCGGCCACCATCGGCCACCATCGGCCACCATCGGCCACCACCATTGGCCACCACCGGCCACCATCGGCCACCAATGGCCACCATCGGCCACCATCGGCCACCACTGGCCACCATCGGCCACCATCGGCCACCATCGGCCACCACCGGCCGGCCACTACTGGTCACCATGACCACCATCGGCCACCATCGGCCACCATCGGCCACCATCGGCTACCAACAAATGGAACAGGAGACTTCTGCTAATTAGAAGGCAGGCAAGGAGAAAGTTTCGAGCCGCGAGTCCGCGCATCCTCACCGCAACACTGCTTCGAGCAGCTTCCAGTGCTGCGAGCTGGATGCGAAAGAGTCGCCTCTCTGTCGCACTCATGTGGCAGGCCGCCGTGGCGCGAGAGAGACAGTGTCCAGCCAGCGCGTGCGCAGAGCGCCGCAGAGCGCTGTGAGTTACCGGACGTCGTCGTCGCGACGTCGCGTCCCACGACGTCCTCTGCAGACTGATTCCGAGAGTCGTCGCTCTCCCTCTTGCACTCATGGGGCGTCGCGCGTGAGTGCGAGAGAGACAGAGCGACGACTCTCGGAATCAGTCTGCAGCTCGCATTAGCGACGCCCGCGGCCGCGCTGATTGTCGTCGCCGCCACACGGCCATAAACCAGCGCTCTGTCTCTCTCGCACCCACACGGCTCGGCCCGCGAGTGCGAGAGAGACAGCGACGGCAGCGGGGTGCGCCTGGCGGGCAGGCCACCGGCCGGGCAACCTCGCTGCGTCAGTCTGATTCAGAGAGTCTGTCCTTCTCGCACTCACGCGGCATCCCCCACTGGCGAGAGAGACAGAGCGACGAAAACGGCTCTCGGGCTCGGCTCTAACGGGGCGGTGCAGCCCTGACGAGTTGTTGACGGATACGTTGATTGATTCGTATTACGATTAGTTTCGAGTGTTTAACAAATTGATTCGTCTTCGTCATCGCGTCGGCGCGAGTGACTCACGCGTCCTAGAAGGGCCCCCTTTCGTTTTGAATCCCGTAACGTTCGCGCCAGCAGACTGATTCTTTCTCTCTCGCACTCGTGGGGCGTCCCGTGCCGGTGCGAGAGAGACAGAGCGGCGACTCTCAGTCTGCAGCGAGTAATCTCGCGGAGCGGCGACGGCCGGCGCACAGTGGGCGGTCAAAACTCTAGACGCGTTTTGAGCTCCAGACTCGCTAAATGGGACTCGAACCGAACGTGTCACCCCACCAATGAATTGCTCTCCGAACGAGGAATCGATTGATGGGGTCACACGTACGATTCTAGTCCTGTTTAGCGACTCTGGAGCTCAAAACGCGTCTAGAGTTTTGGCCGCCTCCACCGGTCTTCTGGCCCACTGTGCGGCGCGCGCGCCGCTCGCCTCCAACAACGAGGGCACGTTTCTGGCGGAGCGGCGGTCGGGGCTCCGAAAAGTCGGATTGGTGTGAATCCGGGCGGGCCTGGCGGGCCTGGCGGGCCGCAGCACCGCGACCACGCCTCCCCACTTTACCCACACTATTGCCCGGCCTGGGCACCGCGGGCATCGCCCGCCAAAATGACAGCTATTACGTAAAACGGCCCCAAAAAGCGATAGGATAGGGATCGGTGGAGGTGCTAAACGGACCTAGGACGTGCTCGGGGCGTGGCTCCGGCGGCGTCCTGGCGTCGGCCCGGCAGACAGCGCGGCGCCGGGTGGGAACCAGTGGGGAGGGGGAGGGGGTGTTCGGACAGGGAGGAGAGAGAACCCCTTAGATTTCGTGTACCGCTGTCCGCCTTAACGCGTGCTAATTTTTCAAACCAACTCGTTAGAAAAACCAAAAACAATTCAATTCAAAATTCTAAAGAAATCGAAATTTCCAAGTGATCCCACCGGAGGCTACACTGTGAAAATCGTGTTTCCCCGTGAATGTTGTTGTGATCGTGACTGCAGGTGTTGCCGGTGGTGTTGCTTCCCGCCCCACCCGTCAGTGCGTCGGTCCAGTCCGCCTGCCTCGCTCGCTCATCATATCACTCTGGAAATGAATATTCTCAAATCTCCACCCACCGAGGGGGCCTCACCGCACGGCACGGCACGGCACCGCACCATAGAGAACCACCGTATGTAATTTGTGCAGGAGGGACAGCGTCTTCGGCGTCACCCCGTCTGGCTCGCAGGTCGACTCCGCACCGCGCTCGCTGTCTCTCTCGCACCCCGACGGGCAGCGCCGCGAGTGCGAGAGAGACGGCGCGACTCGCCGGCCGGCCAATCATCCGGCGTAGTGCAGCCCTCCCCGAAATTACCCCGGGCCGACCCGCCACAGGGCCGCCACAGGGCCGCCACAGGGCCAGTGCCACAGGGACGTATGCTGATGATTTTGATGATGGTTGTTGTCCTTGTAATGGCAGGCACTCCAGTTCGAATCCTCGTCCCTTTTCCTTTTTCCTTACCTCTTTTGTTTTTTTTCCCTTTCCCAGGACACTATGGTCACTGTCGGTCAGAAGGTCGGAATTTCCGTCCGCATTGGTCTGAAAATGGTTTTCGGAACGCACCCCGTCCCCCGGCCGCGCGCGCGCACACCTTATAGAACCGCCAGCATTGCCAACTACCGACCACCGCCGCGCTGCACTGCGAGTTGTTCCACAGCGCTGCCCCGCGGGCTGCAGCAAGGTGACAATGGTCGAGTCTAATTACCCAACAAGGAATGCGGCCTGCCACGCGACGAGAGAGAGAGAGAGAGAGAGAGAGAGAGAGAGAGAGAGAGAGAGAGAGAGAGAGAGAGAGAGAGAGACATTAATATGTATGCATCACGTCGCCGCTCTCTTTCGTGACGCGACGCACGGGGCGTCACGGGGCCCCCGAAGGCATGCTCTCGCCTCGCGGGGCTCCGTCAGCCAGCAGACGCGGTGTGGTACCAACCAGCAAAACACGAACTTTAAATCCTCAAACTTTTTTGATCTGTCGTGTTTTTTCGCCCGCTAACAACCCCCACCAATGCACTGGAACACGTACGAGGAATTTCCCCAGCTCGCGATCTGATTACGGTGTAGTAGAATGTTGCCTTTTTCGCAGTGGGGGCCCGGTCCGGGGATCCTATCTGTTAGTGTCGGCGGAGGTGTTGGAAGGTGTTGGCAGCGCGGAAGGAAGGCACGAGTGATTTCGGCCCGCACGTCCCGTATTGGAAAGGCGGTCCCGCGAGACCCACGTCACGACACTGTGTTTTCATTTTTTCGTGTTGGCGTTGTTCGGATTTGTGGGTGACACACACGAAAAAACAAACCTGTCGATACGGCGCGCCTACACTTTGATGCATCACGCCGCGTCGTCCTGCGCAGTGTACAAATCTCCCTCCATTCATTAGCCGGCGTGAGGTCCCTACACCGCAGAAGCGTGAGCCGCCGGTGTCAACTCGACTTCGCCTTTTCATTTCCAGGCTTGCCTTATTAAACGCTTCGTTTCTCCAGGCAATTCCAGTGAGGTGCCGCTGCCGCGTTGCACCGCTTGGCGAAACAAATGACGAGCTTCAAAGGGCTCTGCTTCTCCTTGGCCGGGATCGGATTCCCCTCCCTCTCTCTCTCTCTCTCTCTCTCTCTCTCTCACTCTCCCTCTCTCACTCACACGAGACAAATCGTCACATACTAGTCGGCTGTGACAAAGATGTCACGGCGGGCAGCCGCCCGGGAACGGGAGGAGCTTGTGACAAATACGCCCGCAGCACCCGCTGTGCGCTGCTGTGTGGACACACTGTTACCTCCCATTGGCGCGACGGTCCTCTGCAGCTTCATTTCACATACACACACACACACACACCTTTCTCTTGGGCCTTTTGATCCTTAATCTTGGTTCCCCGTTTCTATCGGGCTGATGTGATAAATGGCCCGGTGGCCGCTCCGCCACCGCGCCGCCGCCCCGCGACTTGCATCGGATTCGTTAGGGGGCCCCACAAGGCCCCACAAGGGGCTCCGCGAGGGCCCCCACAGGGGCCCCCGCAAGGCAGGCAAGTGTTGACCGATGTAAGTAAGTGCGGCTGGCAGGCGCGCGACGTCCAGGCGACGTCCAGGCGACTGTGAGGCGACGTCGAGGCGAAGCCCCTACACTGGCCGTTAATTGCATTATAAATGTGCGTCTTGTACGCACCACTGCTACGCGGCTGCTACGCGGCTGCTACTCCTTGTTGGACCCCGACAAGTACACGCGACACCTTCCACTGCCGAGGTTTCTCATTAATTCAAACCAGCAGTGCTAGCAGAGGAATTCGAGTAATTGCGAAATGCCTTTTTGCCCTTTTGCGCCGCGCGTTCCCCGACCGTGCGCGACCCGACGCGTCTAGGGCGCGTCGCCGCGACAATGCCGGTAATAACGTCACTTTCGCGCCGATTGTGGTGCTGTGTCGCGGGTGTGAGGGAGACAGAGCGTCATGTGTACCTAGGGCGGCCTGGCCTGATACGACCCTCCTGGCCTGCACCGCCTTGCACCGCCTTGCACCGCCTTGCACCGCCTTGCACCGCCTTGCACCGCCTTGCACCGCCTTGCACCGCCTTGCACCGCCTTGCACCGCCTTGCACCGCCTTGCACCGCCTTGCACCGCCTCGCGACGCATTGTTTTCGCCGAGCCAAGTGCAAGGCAAGGTTGGGCTCCTCGGGCCGCCTTGGGGCCACCTGGGGCCACCCAGCGTGCCATGCACTTGTCGCCTTGACGTGTCGCACACTCTCGCGGCCCGCCGTTCAAAGGATTCCGCAGTACTTGCTTCTGTCTCTCTCCGCCACTGTGGGACGCCCCACGAGTGCGAGAGAGGCAGAGGGCGGCCGGGGTGGAGGATCCCCAGCGTTGTGAGGTCGGCAGCCCGCTGTTTCGTCTAACCGAAAAGGCGAGAAAAGTGATTTGAGGACGGGACCGCGTGGAATGGAGGAGAAAAATTGATGGCTTGCACTCGGCCGGGTGATGCTATCAGGCGACGAATTGATTACTTTACGTCCAGCAGGTCGGCATAACATTAAGTCGAATTAGAATCGATCTCCGCGTGATAAAGGGTGCTGGCATTTGTAGAAGGCGCTGATCAGTCGACAGGTTGATATTGAAATGAGCGGCAGGCGGTGAGTCAGCCGTCGGAGAAATGAAAAAGTGTTTCCGAACGACGCGCGCGCGGGTACCTTCCGTATTTTTGCCCCGCGCTTCCATAGGAGGGGAGGGAGATTTCATTGCTAATGCACATGCCGATTATGCGTGGTTTATCCAGTCGCCATAAAAATGGATAGACAGGGAGGATGCGGCCGGACCGTCTGTCCGGTCGGCCGTCTCTCTCTCTCTCTCTCTCTCTCTCTCTCTCTCTCTCTCTCTCTCTCTCTCTCTCTCGCTCACTGACCCCTCGACCCCGGCCGCGGTGCCTCGCGGTGCGGCACCACTCCCGGCTCCGGGCAAGCTGCTCCGGCGGCTCGGCTCCGGGGTCCGCCCCGGGCGGCTGGACGGCAGTGACCGCCCTCGCCTTCCATAACTCGTAAAATTCGCTCTTCGACATATTTCCCCGCTGCCCCGTGTGTCCAGGTCTTGCTTCGCCGCGCATGAATTTTGCACAAGATTTTGCAATTTTGCGTGCTTTTTTTTTTTTTGAAACTCTCCTCTTGGTACCGATTGGTGTAAACGGCTTGGTATCTATACCTTTCACCCTGATATTTAAAGGAATTTTTCGATAACATTGCGGTAAGCATGTTCCTTTTCATTATATTTGGTGAAGGAGTACCCTGAAGCAAGGGACTCCCTCGAAAACCAAGGGACACTATTTTTTCCGCGTCGGCGAGGTAAAGTGACCGGAATTAACGAGCGTTTAACGAAGACGCAGCCGCCTAACGACGATTACCTCGATGACGACACACTCTGGGCGGGGCGGGGCGGGGCGGGGCGGGCACCACGGCGGACCGGACGGCGGTGGCGCGGCGGTTCCCTCACGGTTCCCGCAGGGAGGGGTGATACTGCGAGCGCTCCGGTTCGGTTCGCGGCCGGGCAATAAAACCACGTTACGCCGGCTAATGATATAATCGTGTTAAAAAGGACCGTAAGAAGCGCGGTGTAGACCACGCCGTGACCCCGCCCCGCCGGCCCGGCCGTTCCTCAAAGCCCTCTCCTCTCTTTGCCCCGACAATTTACGATATCCCCGGCAATGCGGACTCGTTGTCCCCGCACGCGATAAGCCAGTCCACTTCTTTTTTTTTCTAAGAGTATGTGGAGTATAGTTATTGGTAGTACATACGTACTTCGTACTTCTGAGTAAATAAAAGTTCGCTTCCCTTACCTTTATACCCGCCTCGAGTGTAATTCCATAGAGTAGCACCGTGTGTGAGCAGTTCTACGTCTGTGTGTGTGTGTCTGTGTGTGTGTGTGTCCGTTTTGCGTTTTCCCCAAGGCTTATTCCGCGGCGATCAGGAAATACTACAAATTGTATGAAGGCCTTCGGGCTTCCTCAGGCTGCCTCAGGCTTCCTCAGGCTGGCCGACGCCCAGGGGACGCGAGGCCTATGGCGACGCGTCGGCGGATTAATACGGCATGGGGTCCGGCGTTGCAGGCGTTGCCATGGCAACCACGGACTTCCAATCCGCCGCTGCTATGGCAGTCAGCCGGTCAGTGCTTTCGGAGCCGGCGGCGGCTCACTTCAAATGACTTCCATTTGGCTCTCATATTTTGCCACCCTTTCGATGTGCGCTGTCCTTTTCCGTGGGTCCCGTGTCCAATACAGTGTAGGGAAAGGGTTGGTCGTAGAGTCGTCCATGCCTCGGGTCATCTATGCACCCTTTGCTATTTACGGCAAACAAACCCGCAGGCCCTGCCCACCCTCTGCATGTGAGCTCGGACAAACGCGACACATGTGCTCAAGGGTCATCAGCCGGCAGCCCTTTGGGCCCTTTCGGCCGTCGTTTGTCTCGATGGGGGAGAGGAACTTTGACGTTTTTTGGGACGGAACGGCAACCGCGGGTCGGCCATCGCGGCTTTTGTCGATGTAAATGCCGCTGGATTCCAAGCGCGATTGGTGAGACATTTTTGTCCGGCGTCCTCTCTGGAACAGCTGTTCCCTTTAGTGTCCGGCGGGCGCCGCTGGAGTCTCGCTGGAGTCTCGCTGGAGGCTCGCTGGAGGCTCGCTGGAGGCTCGCTGGAGGCTGCAAGAATGGCCAGCCCCTCGCAGGGGCTCACGTTTAGGGTCACATGAATAGAAAAGTTACTCCTTTGGACATCATTGAGAGCAATACGGTGAGGAGCACTTCTGTTTTTTTTTCCGCCACGGCGCTGCGCCGCCGAGGGGAGCGGCAGGGGAGCGGTCATCGCGATTTGGGTGGACGCCGCTCTGTCTCCCTCGCGCCCCAACGGAGTGCCCCGTGAGTGCGAGGCAGACAGAGCGACGCTCCGGAGTCTGCCCACCGCGCCGCCTCCTCCAGGCCGTTACCTCCGAATGCTGACCCTGGGATCACGGCGAGTGACCGACCGCGGTGGGCCGAGTGGGGCCCACACTGGCAAGTCAATGACGCCGGCAGTGTCCCGGACAGCCGCCAGGGCGGCGCTAAATGCTGATCCCTGGCGACCCCGGAGCGGTTAGTGGACAGCGGGCCAGGCGATAAGAAAGGGAGAGGCCACTGCGATGGAGAGATCGTTGTAAGGACGTCTCTTACTCGGTTCCGACTCCTCCAGGGCACTTCTCTTCAGCAAGGCCTGCAAACACGCAGAAATGTAAAGAATGTTGACCTCTGGCGACAGTTGAGATTTGACTGCAGAGTGTAGAAAGTTGTCTCAGTACTGTAACGGAAAAATCGTTTCAACTGGTTCCTTGTAGTGTACTTGGGTATTCTGCCTCTTCCCACCCCCAGACCGCAGTGTTTTCTTTAGCGAGCGGGTGGCCGGTGGTCTTGGGCTGTTCCAATAACCCTCTGACCCCTGGCCGCCCCTAGCCGCCCCCGGCCCTCGCCGATCCACGGGTCGAGTGGTGGTCATCCCCCGAAGACGGCCTCTCGGCTGCGTCCTCGGAGACGGTCGCCACGGCCAGAGAGGGAGGGAGGGAGAGAGAGAGAGAGAGAGGGAGAGAGAGAGAGAGAGAGAGAGAGAGAGAGAGAGAGAGACTCCTCGGAGGCGGCCAGCGGGCAGTGCGGCGCAATACTGGAGTCCACATGGACCCAAATCACCGACATTATGCAAAAGAGGCTAGCAAGACGCCGCAGCGGTCCGCCAAGGGGAAGTCCAGGGAAGTCCAGGGAGGCGCAGGGTATCACTTGGTGCCCCTCCGCCCCGTCCTCAGTTTCCAATTCCCGCCGTGTGTTGCCGGATTTAAATTCGGAGCGAGTCCTGAGCGCGATCACGACGATTTGTCATGGTTTTGTGACTGCGGTTTCGACTCTGGGTTCTCGAGCCGCTGGGTGTAGTGTGCTGCTAGGCCAGGGTTCGGTCGGATTCGTTTTCTGCTCGAGCCTTTTTGACAGATCACAGAGCAGTGGCGGGGCGGCGCTGCGGTAGTCCATCCGCAGTAACGAGGCTAGGAAGGCTGTAAAGAAGTTAGCCAAATATAACTTGGCCGGGCATTGTTTTTACGGCTGTTTGTTGCCGTTATATGGCAGTCTTGTTCCCTCTGTCGGTCGGGCCGAAACAAGCTTCGTGTGCCTCGCCTACCCTGTCTAGTGTGGTCTCTGTTTGTTGACGTGCCTCCTTTCTCTCTCGTGTTCCAGGTAAGCACGGGCGCCGTCGCGGAGTGGATGCCGGTGCCGGACCGGCCGATCCACTGCCATCTGATAAGTTTTTCATACCGCCACTTTATCTACCGACACTTAGACTGTAGGGTCCATCTCGGAAACGACCCGCGCTAAGGGCCGGTGTGGCTTTATGCAGTCCACGCTCTTAACCCCGAGCTGCATGTTGCTGTAACCGCTCTTATCTAAAAACACTCCAACCGCGGTTAGCGAATTAGTGGGTCCGCGTGAACAAATGATATTGTAAATTCGTCCAAGCCGAAAGAGACTTTTCTCCGTGTGTGTGTGTGTGTGTGTGTGTGTGTGTGTGTGTGTGTCGATATCGGGAGATCTTGATGCTAGGTGTCTATAGGTGGCCCCCGCGCCCCTGGGGCCCCCTGGGCGTTCCCAGTGGGGCCCATTGCCCATCCTCTCCAGTAATTACTGGCAGTTGAGCTGCTCCAGGCCGCAGACTCCAGGCTCCAGGCTGGAGGCTTCAGGCCGACGGTAGAGCACCGTCATTTGGCGTCCGACTCTTATTTATTTTTCGGGGGCGCGTGCGGCCGGCCGTCCGGGCTGCCCGGAGGCGTCCGTCTGTCTGTCTGTCCGTCCGTCCAGTGGCCGCGGTGTCCCTTTACGACGGTCTTTACTGCCGCGGGTCGGCGGCCCTTGTTGAGGGTGGCGGCCGAGGGGTAGGTGAAGTGGAGTAGGAACAGCGCGGTGATGGACCCCAAGTTATTTTTCCTCCGAGGCGCCTTCACCGACGCTGCCACTGCTCAGCCTGACGGACTGACAGGCGGACAAAATTTTGCACCGGCGCATAGCCTTCTCCATCTGATTTATAATAAACAACCTCCCCCGCCGTTAGGCAGATAGTGTCCAGAGATTAATTATTTCTCGCCGGCAACATGTTTGCAAACAATTAAGTTGTGCGCGCCGCTTGCTACGACTACTACTCGGGATGGGACTGCAGGAATGAATGGATGAGTTAATGAATGAATAAGTGACCGATCAGAAGGAGTGGTGGCCCGCCGGATGTTACTGCCGGAGGAGGTGTGGCAGTGGGAGGGGGCAGTGGCACGGCAGCTTATGGTATGGCTCTCCAGGGGCCGACCTCTGACCCCCGCCGCCCCTCCCTCTCCGGACCTCGGTAGGCCCCGTCCCGGAAAAAAATGAGTAATTTTTGTCAAGGAGATTAGACCTTGTCTCGCGGTCCTTACGAAACAACGCGCGTCCCTTCCTCTTCGAGTTGGCGGCGAGTGTCTCGGCGTCCCGGCCTCACCGTGGGAAAGGCCCTCGTCGCGTTTTACAGAGTCTGGGTTATCACGAACAAGTAAATGGCGAGCTTGATTCAAGCTCAGTATAGTTTCCACTTATAGATTTTGTTGACCTCTGCAGAAAAAAAACGAAAAGTATTGACTAGTGACATTTTCAGGTCATTGTAACAAAATATTAGACATTCATTCATATGTTTTTCCTGGCAGTGCGTTTAGACACAGTGATATGAATTAATTAAAGTCGCGCCCTAAACTGCACGCTCGAATTTGAAGTTGAAAAATAAGGCGCTCCCATTGGCGGGCATGCGCGCGGCATGTCGCCATCAGTCTCCGTCCGGAATCGTGTTGGCCGTCCTTGTCACTCCCACGGCACTGCCGGGCCTGCCGGCCAGACCGATAACGCCAACAGGAAAATTGTTTTAATACTCGGCCTGCTCAACACAGCCGCGGGGAATATTTTTTTTTGAGGCTGCTTTCGCCTGGTTGGCGCGAAGATGAAGACGTAGCTCATTTGTTTCAGTTTACGGAGACTTAGACGCGCGGTTTTAAATTCAGCCATCAGTCCGCGACACTGATCGACCATAACCTAAAAACTTTCACAATACTTGAACACTTTCTGTATGCTGATTTTTATTTTTGCGAGATCGCACTTTCAAGTGCGACAGAACGAGAGTCATGTCAAGGAACAAGTTTACTTTTGTTGAAAATGCTTGAAGTGCACCGCACGTCGCTCTATTTTGTATGCGCTCGACGCTGGCTCTCCCCAGCCGTGGTTACGCTGTAAAATGAGCGAAGTGTAGCCCTGTTGGAAAGTGTGTGACACCCTGTGACGATACAGTTCTCTTTCTTTTTTTTTGTCGGCCAACTATAGTGACCGCGCCTTGTGCAACGCGACAGTTCTCGGCGCACGATGAAAGTATCAGACGAGAAAAATCAGTTCCCACAGCGGAGCGTCTCGTATGAAGGAGGCGGCGGTGGGGAGGGGGGAAGAGAGGGGGGTGTCTGGAGCGGCTCTTGTGTAGCAGGTGGAGAGATCAGAGCACCGCCACAGATAGCCAGTGCGGTACTGTACAACTAGGGGCACGACACTGCCGGAAAGAGGAAAATGACAAATTTTGCTGCGGATTGCTCCAAAGGGGTTATAAGTCTTTTGCGTGAATTCTGACAAGGCGCAGTGTTGTCTTGCATCTGCCATCCTTCGAGATATCCGCCAGCAAACTTCAGAATCACAACAACAGGCCTGTAACCTCTTGGTTGATCCTTTTCCCAGAGGCTTCCGAGCGCGGCCAATTAGAAGGCTCCGTGCGATACTCCAGGAGGGCGGTGCTGGAGCGTCCACGAGAGTGTCCACAAGGCCGTGCCCCGGGTCGTGCGCGAGTGGCACGGGATCCCTTACCGTCGTCGCCGACGTCGCCCTTCTCATGATTTAGAGTCTCACCGCCTTGATTAATAGTTTGTTCGGGCCGTGTCACCGCCGCCGTCAACGGCAGGGCCTTCTACGAATATATAAACACATCCCGGACTCGTGTACTGAAACAATAATAATAATGATGATGATGGTGATAGTGGCGGTAGTGAGGGTGACAGAAACAGGTTGTAGGTGCACAGAAGAGGACGCGACACCGTTTGTGTGTGTGTGTGGGGGGGGGGCTACGAAAGGCGTGTTTCCTGTCATTGGGCGTCCGAATTTCAGAGTTTCACACAAACGCAGCCCGGCCGACATGGAGCAATTACGAGCTACATGACCTACGCGGCGAGACGCCGGACTCCGAGGTTCTCGGTGTGATTTATTCGGTCTCTGAAAAACAAAACAAAGCCGGCCGCCTCGTGCCGCGAGGGCCATGAGGGCCGCGAGGGCAACGGATCTAGTGGCGTCGCCCTTATACGACGTTACATGTGTCATCGCCGCAGGGGGCTCCGCGAGGCTCCGCCTGTGGCACTGTGAGTCCGGCTCCGAAAAGGGCTCTCTGTCTCTCTCGCACCCCTACGGAACGCCCCTTGAGTGCGAGAGAGACAGAGACGGGTGCGCTCCGCGGCTCCGCGAAGGCCCCCGTGCTGCTCTGCCGTGTGCAGCGAGGGCCCCGCCGTCCACCCGCCAACTCGCATTCAAATTAAAACGGTTCCCGCTGCGAGCGAGCAGTAAATACACAACGTCCAATGTTTCAAACAAATAGCACGGGTTGGCCGCCCCCTCCGCCACTTCCTCCTCACTCTCCCTTTTCCCCCGAAACGCGCTGCTCACTCGCAGGTGGTACATTTACCGGCAGATAGTGCCCGCGATGCACTACGATAGCGCCGCCCGGTCCCACGTCGGACCGGTTCGCTGCGAATAGCGCGCCCAATCAGGCTGCGTGCGAGACGCCGGGTGACGTCACCGCCGGCCAATGGCGACGCGGCGCGCCCCACACGCGGCCCATTTGACGCGCCTCGCTTTCGGGATTGCATTCTTCCCATCTCGAAGATAGGGATCGACCTATCGAGGTATCGGCGCAGCGCGGCGGCCGTTTAGTGCGAGGGAGAGGAAAATTCATAAGATGCGGGGAAACTGGATCCGAAAATAGAATGATTCGAATCGTCGGGATGGGTTCTAGGTGGCGGTGGGCATGACGCGTCGGTTACAAATTGAACAACTCGGCGGCGCAGCTGCGGACGCAGCGGACGCTCAAATCTGGAGAATGCAGCTTTTGCGGCCGAACCGCGCGCATCTCCGCAATCGACTGCTCAGGTGTGAATATTTATGGCCCCGTCCCTTGAACCTGCGCGGCCCGGCCCCGCCGCCAGCCCCGCCAGCCCCGCCAGGTTCCACCAGGGAAGGCCACTCGGCCTATCCGAATGGGCGAGCAGGCGAGAGGACGTTTGTATGTTTTGGTGGCGACCGCCAGGCGGCGCTGCCGGCGCTGCTGAGTGCGTTTAGTCGGTCAAAACACTGTGGGCGACACCGCTTTATCGCGGAGTGTAATTTATTTCCTAATAGGGGAGACCGAGGGACGAATACGCGGCGGTTCGCTGCAGCTCAGCAGCGCTGCTCCGTCCCTCTCTCTCTCGCACTCGCGGGGCGTCCCGCAGGGGCCGCGAGAGAGACAGAATGCTGCTGGGACACTTGTAGCGCTCGTGCTCGCCGCCGCTGCGCCGCAGACCGGAGCTATATGGGCGCCAAATTGTTGCTTGCTTATTAGAGGTGTTAGGTAGCCGCGCGCAAAGTGCGTAAATGGCGTGTAATGGTGCAGCGCGGGAATGCGGTGTGTGTGTGTGTGTGTGTGTGTGTGTGTGTGTGTGTGTGTGTGGGAACTCGACGCGCCTTTCCCTGTCGCCGCCCCGCTTCGATGCCAAGTTGTAGATTCAATCTGACACGCGTAGTTGTACAAAGTGTTCTGGCAAATTCCTGCCCCGCGTGCCGTGCCCCGGACTGCCCCAGGAAAATTCGCGTAAGGAGTTACTGGATTGGATTATTGCTTAGCTCTTGAGGGGAAGTGCAAAATTTAAATGAAGAACCGATGAGCGCGAGCGTGTGGCTGATTAATTTTTGGTTGGACTCGGCTATGATGCAGTGACAGAGAAACTTTACTGGAAAGTAGGAGTACGAAAAAAAATGGTGGTCGAAACAAGTAATGTTTTTACCTAACGTTGGTCAGCGTCAATATATTGTGCGTTCCACATTTGCTCCGACGCAGGTTCGGTTCATTTGTTCCCTTTTGGTGCACAACGGGACTGCAAGCAGGGCAAACGGACACACAAGAGAGCCTATACCTTGTTCGAAAGCTCATCTGGCTAATGCTGTTGTAATAGATGTCCGTACCGATAGTCTGTCTGTGTGTGTGCGTGTGTGTGTGTGTGTGTGTGTGTGTGTGTGTGTGTGTGTGATGCACTTTATGTGTGGGCAAGCCCGAGCCGACAAGGTGCCATCGAGCACAGTATATGCATTCGCTGCCGGACAGGCAGATGTACTCGTCGATTGCGGCGGGGGCAGCGGGCGTACGTAGTATATTACCACCGTGGGCATACGTTTCTTCGGGAAATTTGGACGTCTATTAAGCAAGCGCCCCACACTCGCATCACACACACACACACACACACACACACACACACACACACACACACACACACACACTGACACATGCTCACAGAGGCATGAGCACTTTCAGGTGGCAGTGAGCGAAATTTATCGGCGAGCGGCTCCGTCTCTTCTGAGGGATGCCACTCGCCAATCGCTATCAGGCCGCTTTACACGTACGCGCGAACCTGGAGGCATGGAGCCGCAGCCAGCCGCCAAACAGCACTACTTATTTTCACGCGGGGGGAAATCTTGGCCGGCTTTCTAAATTATCTTCACCCGTTTTGGGGCGGGTGGGAGACGCGAGATGCGCGCGACCATCTTCACACACACACACACACACACACACACACACGGGGCGCGTGTTTACTGGAGCGTAAATCATGCACACGGTAGGTGAGAGACTCGTCCACTCGACGCGCGCCCCTTTCCGCTTCTTCTTCTTCTTCTTCTCGTGTGAACACGATTATATACGGCTTGTCGAAGGTTTGGATGTTTATGCCGTTCATTGAGGGGCGGCACAAGCCGAGGCACAAGCCATTACTCGGCTAGTGCATCGGAGCGGCCTTTATGGTGGCCGAAATGTCCGGCGATATGGCGGGATTGGCAATGGCAGCGTCCCGACCGGAGAAGGAGTTGAGGTTATGGACGTCCTCGGGAGTGGACAAACAAGCGGGAAGATCGCCTGTGAGCTGGGTGGAAGAGCAACTCACTGCTGCTACAGGCCAACTTTAAATACTTTGCTTCTGCTAGAAATAGTGATATTTCTGACCAGTGCTTTGCTTACTCTGCGTTTCTGTGGTAATCGAGAGTCAAAGGCAGATGATTTTCAAACATCATCCGCCATCAAAAATTGCTTATTTCGTCCTAGGCGAGCTCTCCGAAGATCTTGTCACGGCCTTCTAGATGAGTGCATCGCGGCCCAGGGCTGCTGCCGTAGGACCCCGGCAAGCCCGCCTGCCGGTTCCGTCCGCGGCCATCGACCTGCTTAATCGACCGGGCCGCCAGCCTCCCAGATAATAACATGATCTGAATTACCGAATTACGCTCGTTAGATCGTGTTGGTCCCACTGATTACCGAGCCGGCCAAAAGTTGTTCCGGGCAAGGCGGTGGGCCCTTCCACGTCCGGTAACTGGATTCCAGCGGACTGCCTCTCGTCCCTTGGCGTCACTTCGGGGCCAGGGAGCGATAGATCGAGTCGGGCCCTCACCTCGAAGCGCATGTCCTTACGACGCCCTCGCAGCTCCACTTAGCGTGGCTCTCTTAGCGGCGGGACAAGACATGGCACTCTTGGCGCGCCAAATCCCCCCTCCACCGTCGGCCGGCCGAGCCGTGGCCGAGCCGTGGCCGGGCCGAGCCACCCAGGAGAGAACACGCGTTATCACGCATAATCGCGCCGTTTGCGTCAACTTTTATCGCGGCGACATTGGCGGCTACGGCGGACACGGCACCTCCGGAAACAACTAGAAAGCAGGCGGCCTGGAGCCGACGGACTGAGAGCGCCAAGCGGCCGGACAGTCCCCGGCACTCGCAACGGGGCCACCATGCGGGCCCCGCGCAGCGCGCACGCGTGTGTAATCCGGGGATCGCATTTCGATAACATGCACGACACGATTCCGCGGGTATCGAGTATTATTCGAGACATCGAGGCAAATATCGGGGCGGGATCGAGTCGCACGGCGGCGGCCGCCACTGGCGCGCGCGGCGCTTTTGAGTGGAAGGGACGAAACGAGCGGCCATTGGCGGCAATTCATGGCGGCAGAGATGAAGCGCAATGTTTTGCGTGCGTGCGGCGCTGTGGTGGCGCGTCTGGCGCGCTGCGGTTGTCACCCTGTAAGGACCTTCATTTGCACCGCAGTCACGTGAATCATTTTGACTCGCGCAATGAGAAACCGCGGCAAAAGTTCGAAAACTGAAACGTTTGTTTATGCCTGTAATGGTGGCGGTACCTACGGGAGGTCATAACTTCGTGGCTAGCCACGCCTGTCTAGCAAACCGCCCTCGACGAACTTAAATTGCGAACGCCACACACACACACACACACACACACACACACACACACACACACACACAGAGTGACGCCCACCATCGGCGTTCCCATATCCTCCTCCTGCCTCTGCGCACCTTCGAGCTTATCTCCCTTCTGTATCTAATTAATATAGCAGTACCAATAATACCAGTGCCTTGCTGCCCATCAATATGGCATGGTGGGTACCGTCCTGCCGCATGACTTTTTCCGCGGTGTGGCCGAATGACGCGCGGGCCGCTGAAATGAGGGAATAAGGGTTATAGCCCTTCGATCCTCGCTAACGCCGCTAACGCCCTCCAAGACTTCGGGGGTGTTTCGCTGAGTCGGCCCGGCCTAGGGCCCGGCTGACCCTCCGCCCGGGGATCCCTTGGGAATACATTACTGGATTAAGGCCGTGAGGGCTCCTGCCCTCGCCGGCTCCAGGTTCAAGGTTAGGATGAGCGGGACCATTTCCCAGGGCGGACTTTTTTGTGTGTCGCCGGCAGAATGCAGCAGAATGCTTCCCCCTCTGGCGAGGCGCCGTGGAATCGGCGGCGAGATATGGGTCAACGGGACAGCAGAGCAGCAAGCAGCCTCCGCCCAAAGCAGTGGCAGCCTAATCCGAAGCAGTCGGCGCAATGCGAGAATCCTGGCAAGGGCTTGGCTCCGGACTCCGGCTGAAAACTATTGATTTTTTCCCGGATTAAAACCAAACTATGTAGTAATTTTTTGAAAACCGCTCTTTACTTTCATGATGACTTTGCTGACGGTGGAGGCCACTTTTTGGCACTGACCCATTTCGATAGCAGGTGATTGGATGGGGAGCGAGCGCTGAGGGCTGAGCGCGGTCTGGGAATGTGGAGGCCGGAGGGTGGCGGCGCCCCTCCCTGCTCGGCCTGCTCGGCGCTGCGCGGTCGGCCCGTCGCCCGTTCGGCCCATTCCGCGCGGGAACGACTCCGGATCGGCCGAGAAACTCTTAATTTGGAATGCACGGGATTTAAGGCGTCGACGGCACCCTCCGTGGCGCCACTGGGCCCCTCGTATGGCTCCACCCCGCAACGCGTATATGGGGCACTGTGTGCGTGCCGTGCCGTGGCCGCCGCGGCTCAGCCCCGCAACGCCCGCAACGCGACGCCAAGGCCGAATTAGCATCCAGAGAAGATCCAGAAAGTGAGGAAGGACGATAAAAATGGATCCGGCCGCCCGGGCATGGGTGTCACGTGTGCGAATCGGTGAGGAGCGAAACAATGGCCGGTCACTCGAAGCCCGTCATAAAAAGGCGCTTTTACGGCCGTTGAGAAATCACTTAAAGGATAAAGGCGCCCCCGCAGGAGCCAAAGGCACAGCCAAAGGCACAGGCGCCTCGCAGAGGTCCGGACAAAGGCGTGAAATACTGCAGAGATAAGGCCAGTGGCCGGCGGCGGCCGTTACGCCGGGAATCAATGCGTTAAGTGCGGAGTGTGCCATTCAGTCAGCGACCGAAAAAACAACAAGGAAAAAACAAACATTCAATTATTTTTTTCTTTGCTGGGTAATTTAGTGTTGGTTTTGCTGAATGCTCGAGACAGTAGTATGGATGCCCCACATTCACTAGCAGCCATTTTGATTTCCCACTGTCACGCTGGAGGTCTGGACCGTTTAGGTTTGTGCGTGGGCTAGGTTAGATTACTTGATTTAAAATTAGCCAAGGTAATGTCTGGTGACTTCGGTGCAATTGCCCCCTAGAAAGGCGGCCAGCCACCCACGACGATGGGGAGTCAAATTGGCGGCCCAATACCTCGCGGCACCTATACTACTCACGTTTTTCTTGACGTTGGATCATGTCAAACTCTTCACAGCGACACCGAACAACGTCTCTGTTCTCCGAAGATCGTAACAAGATGGGCCCCTGCAGATTATCTGTCACCCTCGTGCACATCAGGTCACGAGACGGCATTGATTTTTCATTTCACATCTCGGCTTAAATGACAAAAGATGCCACGTGTATTTCCATATAAATGAGTTCCTCGGCGTCCCAATTTTTCCTTGCTTGGCGCTGCGAAAAAGCAGAGCCTGCCCGCGGGGGCGGAACCAGGCGGGACATCCTAACAATGATTTATCCCCGACGACATATTGCGGGATGCTGGGGCGGCGGGGCGGCCGGCCAGTTGGTATCGGCCTCGCCGCCGTGGCCCTGACCCCAAGACGCCAGGGGTCAGCAAACAAGCGGTTCCCTTGCTCAAAAAGACAAAACCATTTCTTAAAATTTCACCAATGTGAAAGGGACGTTACCAAACAACTTTTTAATACAGTGACCTCCTTAGTTTTTACATATTTAAAACTGAGTGCTTGGCCACTTTGTGGCGGAGTGCAGCAGGGTGACGCGAAAGGAAAACACTCGAATAATTAATCCACCCGGATTAGTGGTGGCGTTTTTTTACAGAGTGCCGCCGAGAGGGCGCGGCGTCCTCACGACGCTGTTGTCCTTGGCGGGGAGTGGAAGGGTGCCTTCGTATATTATCTTCTTGACGCGCCGCGGGGCGGATTTGCCAAAATCTGAATATTTGCACTTCCCGCGCGCCGCCTCTTCGCAGATTCATATACTTGGCCCCTCTGTGTGTGTGTGTGTGTGTGTGTGTGTGTGTGTGTGTGTGTGTGTGTGTGTGTGTGCGTGCGGTATTTGACTTGCGGTGACGTTTTGTCGGAAGATATTATAAGATGCGGGGCGGTCGATTTGCTGGAGGGTTCCGGGGCGAGGTTGAAGTGAGGGAAGAGGAGTGGGGGCAGCATCGGAAGGAGGCGAGAGCGGATCAGAGGAGCCGGGGGGAATAAGTCACCATGAACTCAATGGCCATGCCAATGATGTACCTACCCCTTGCGCCCTTCGCTTTCGCCTCGCCCTGCGCTCCCTCTCGGCCCCGGCCAAGGCCCTCTGACATCATAAACCTTGTTACCATGCAAATGCCGGTATACATATGCAAAGACTCTTCGCTTTGGTTTTGGTCGAGGCGATAGTGATCGGGCCGCCCGTCTTGAGGTGGAGAGAAGAAGGACCGTGATGAGGAGCAGGGATGAGGCCCTTCCCTTCCCAGTGACGGGGCCTAGGTCGGAGGCGTAAGGATCATCGTGCTGGGGGCTCATCACAGGCTGTACGAGTTTCCGCCGATCACACCGCACTTTGTAATGCTGCGCTTTTCGTACTCGCCAATCGCCACCGCCGGCTCCCACGGTCCACAAGTACACACACACACACACACACACACACACACACAGACAGAGTGCCGCGGGCGGCGAAGTGAGCGATCAGAGCCGATAGCGATCTAATGAACTACAGCGACGAGTAGCTCGGGAGACGACGTCTCATTTGCACCCTTCTCTTCATTTGTCACTAGCTGCGCGTCCAGTGTGGCTGAAAAATGGACGCGGGACTCTGTGTGTGTGTGTGTGTGTGTGTGTGTGTGTGTGTGTGTGTGTGTGTGTGTTTATGAAGCGGGCCGCGCGGGAAACGGTATCGGAAGCCTGCATCTGGATCCGCAGAGAGCAAACGGCGGCACCGAGCGGCACCGAGCCTTACGCAGCCTCGCGCTTATCGCGATGGAGGTGCGTTTCGTTCTGACAGAAAAGGCATCCAAGTGGCGCGTAAAACAAAGGGGCGGCTGCTGCTGGTGACGGGTGTTTGGGGGTGTCGCTTTCAATCCGAATCTGAATCGGACGGAAAGCACAATGCGGGCCACGCCCTCTAGGCGTCGCCGACTAGGCTCCCCCCAACCCTTCCGCACCGCCAGTGGCGCTATCATTGCTGACAGTTATGCGTGTTGGCTTTGTAATAAGGGAGGGAGGGTGTCACTCATCGTATTAAACTCGCGTTAGCTCACGGTCGGTGAAAGTTGGTCGCCTCGGGGTTGCCCCGCGTTGGCCCGCATTGGCACAATCTGTTGCGGATCGCGCGTGCCGTGGCCGGGCGTCGCCGGGCGTTGCGCCTCACCGCCCCAGAGGAGTCCTCCGGGAGGACGCCGCGCAGGTCGCCTGGCAGGACGCCGCTTCCGAAGCGCCATTTCTCATTGCACTATCTCTCTCGCGTCACTACTGGAGACTCCATGAGTCCAACGGAGACAGAGCGACGAAACCGAACCTGCGGAATCAGACGGCACGGTATGGATTACTCCCGGACTTGTCGCAGATGTCTATCTAGTTGTTTCAATACACGGCGGAGCGCGAAAGTGGGCCTCGTGGTCGGCCTCTGCCGTGTGGCATCACTGGAAAATACCTTATTTTGGTCTAATTTCAAGACCCAATACCCGATTCCCAAACAATTGGAAGATGACCAACTTTATTTGCACAAGCCCCCAGCGTGTTGATGAAATAATCAAACTAGAGGGTCGTTTTCTCTGACTGCAACAGCCGCGTTGACTGTCGGCCGAAACCGCGGCAAGTGCGGAGGGAGGCACCCGCTGTGTGGTACCGGCGTTTAGGTCTCCCGAGGCCGCGAGTACCAGCAACTGGTATCGAACAGCCGCTCGCCGAAACACCGATGGCCCGCGACACTGGCGCTCCCTGGCGGCGTGGCGGGGAGGGTGGAGCCGCAAGCAGTTCGTAAGGCCGCCGCCGAGATGGCGCTGTGCGTCGGGAGCGCTGCGTCGCGCTGCGTCGCGGCGGTCGGCTCCGCGCGTCCGACGCTCGAGGCGGCGGGCGAGTCGCTGGCCGGCCGGAGCCGGAGTGGAGTCCGGATCCGGAGTCGGCGGCGGCCTGCCGCCACGACGCCTCGCCGGCCGGAGCGTTCCGGCGGCGCGCGATCAGAGAGACGCCGGCCGCCGCGGGAACGCTCCGCGCTCCGCCATGACACACCCCTCGCTCGGCTCCAAATGAATCACCAGCAGTCTGGCTAATGGTGCTGATTTTACTTACATGCAGCGGGATTAGTCCGCCGAGGCCCTCAGCCCCTTCACGGCCTCCTCGAGGGCCTCGAGACCCTCGCCGAGGAAGGCGGCGGCCGCTCGTACAGCCCTGGGGACGCCCGGGCGACATGGGGCCGCTCGCGTCGATTGTCGCAATTCCTAGTGACAAGGCTGGCTGGGCTGGCGCTGACGAGAGAGTGTGCCGCAAATTTCCAGAGGCAAATGTGTCAGCCGCAGAAGACGGAGCGGCGGGGCGGCCAAGGGGCGGCAGCGCGGGGGGGATGATTGCGGGGCCATGTTGCCACTACTGGGAAAGGGAAGAATTTTCCCCCGGAATGCAAAAACACAAAGACCCGCCATACCGACAAAGACGGACCGGCGCGCCCTGCTATGCCAATTTATGGTTAAAAGAAGACAGTCAAGGGGTGCATATGTGATTGAGGGGAGCGCCTCCGTCTGTTTGTGTGTGTTCGCCCACTGTGTGTGTGTGTGTGTGTGTGTGTGTTCGGGGGGAAGCGTGCACAGCGCGGTACTGACAAATGAAGCATGACGTTAAATGACTGACTGACCCTTACTTACGTTTCCTCCTCAGCTTTTTTTTCTCTCCTCTTTCTTGTCCTTTCTATCAATTCTCTCCCCCCGCCCCTCACCCCCGGCTTCACACGTCCCTTGCGACACCTCCTCGATCGCCCCTGGCCGATCGCCCTTCCTGCTTTCAACACTCCTGCACACACACGCACACACACACACACACACACACACACACACACACACACACACACGCTGATGACACAGGGGAGCACTCGTCGGGTGCGCTGACCAAGCAAATTTCAGGGCGTGAGACACGGTCCGCAGGTCAGTTGATTTTCTTGCCCTTTTTTTTCTTGCGACCGTCCGAGCCGTAATAATCCCGAACGACGCCCAATCGGCTTGCTGGCCCTCAAACTTTGTCATACCTACCCACCCTTTGTCTCACTCCAGCCGATCTTGTAGTCCTTGTACCAGCACCGCGCCACCCTTTATTTGCATATCTTAATGCGCCCCTTCCGCGGCGCCCCAGCTCGGTGATGGACCCAGGGGCGGCCCGAAGGCTGAAGACGCTGGCCCATTTGACGCGACGCGTTCATTGTCGCGCCACTCGCTGTGACAACACTGAAATGATACATCCCCTGAGTGAAAATTAGCTCGCAGCAAGACAACCGTGCGCTACTTGGCAGAGAACGCCCAGCCCAAGGGCCCCTCGCTGCTGTAGGCCTCCGACCCGATTGGAGAATCGCATTTGTCTCGATATCTGACAAATGAAATCTCGCCCTTGCGCCGCCCATTTGTTCTGTGCGGTCTCGTCGAAAATTCATGCGAATATGCCATCACTCGAGGAGGCCGACGCGGCACGCGCCCAAAAACGGCCTTGTTCGGCCATTTTTTTTTCCCGCACCGTCTCGGCCCTGCTAGGGTTGCCAACTGTCCGTTGGGACCTGGCCGACGAATACGCGTCAAGGCGAGCCCCACTAGCGTCACCGCTTTACAGCCCCTGTAAAGTTGACACCCCTAGAAAGGACCATTCCTTTGGAGAATACCGTCGCTGAGTCGGCAACCCTACACGGCGCCGACCCTCCCCTGGACCTGTTAGTTGGCCACATTCATCATATCCTCATGTTTTGGCTTTCGGGAGGGAGGGTGACGGAGAAGGACGGCTGGCGAGGAGGGCTGGAAAGAGACAGAGCGAGCGATGCTGTGATCGAACGGACAACCGAAACAATGTAATTTTACAGGCATCATTTTTCACCCCCTCCCCTTTTTCCTCTCTGCTGTTCATGCAGAAACTCGACGGCAAAACTCCATGGGCTGGTCAGTCGCTGCTGAAAATGTAAAGCGCAATTCTTTTCCGTTTGGATTTTTCACGCGTTTCTTTTTTTGCTGTCACCCTCTGGTCCATTAGGCCACTCGCATTGCGAAGGCCTTTCCCAAAGGGCCATGTCTCCGGGGGCCGGCCGAGTGGCCCCACACTTGAACGGTAACCAGGCGATCATGACTTGCGGGATGTTTCCTCGTCACTGAAATTATTGCTTCAGTTAGTTCCTTTGGTCACTCTTTTGTTGTTATTTTAGCCCTGATTTCTTTGCGCATCGGCCGTGGTGTGCAATGAAATGCACGCAACGATACAATGACGTCACGCAGACCCACGCAAAAAAGTGGGGATTTGGAGCTGAAATCTGTGCCCTTGCCCTGACCCGCCTCTCGCCCAATGCAGACTGACCGACACAAAGACAGACAAATGATGGGGGAAATAAAGAGATGTGGTCGCTGGGTTTTTTTCTTTCTCTCTCTCTCTCTCTCTCTCTCTCTCTCTCTCTCTCTCTGTGTGTGTTTCTACGTTTCTCTTTCTTTCGTTTTGGTAGGGGGGACGCAAAAATTTGACAGCAGTAACGATGTTATGATGGGTGTGATATTGCTTCCGTGATATTGGTCGACTTGCACTCTTAAAACCTTACGAAGTATTTTGAGCATACATATAACAAACTAAAATACTTTGTTATACGAAGAAATAGTTCGTAAATTACGAAGTATTTTCTTTGTAAGCTTACGTATGCTCAAAATACTTTGTTATACAAACTACTTTTCTTTGTAAGGCCCAAAATAGTTTGTAAGGTTTTCTGAGTGTGCATCATTCAGGGCTGAGTCCAGCTAACGTTCAAACAGTGAAAGACCCAGCCTCCAAGTTTAAAGTTCATTTCAATTTATTTTTTTGTTCAAATTCTCCAGGCGTGCCTATTTTAGATTGGAATGGAAGCCCCCTTTGACTTTCGCCAGAGTAATGCACCACGCCTCCAGATGATGTGCACCAGATCTGATTGACTGATGGTTGGAATGTGTTTCGGGGCGGCCAAACCGGCCACTTGTTTTCGATCGGATTCCACCCCCGATGATAAATGCGCGCTCTCCGTCTTGCCTGACGGACAGCCAGGCAAGGGGTCAGTCAGTGCCCACTGTGGCGTTGCAAATAGACCTTCCTCGCCAAAGCCGTCCGGGCCGCCTGCATTCAGTGTACATCCTTCAGAGAGCGGTGGCCCTGTGCCTCAATCCTCGGCGCGGAATCCAACGAACAGAGAGTGTAATAGGATATTTTGACAAATCTGAACTGTACATGTAAGAGAACGAAAATGCGTCCTGGGCTGGTTCCGGTTCGGGTCTTAGTATGAGAAGGCATGGAAAGGAAAATCATTAGTAGAAATGTTTGTTGTTCTTTTTCATATCCAGTTCAAATTGTCGAAGAACTCAAATCTACCGATAGGCCTGGACTTACAAATGTCAAAAGCTAGACCATGATATTAATCTCCTTCGTCGTCACAGCTGACAACGCTCCACCCAGGATCGGGAAAGTGGTTCGGACACCTCGCTTTTCCGTTCCCTCTCCAGACAACGCCTCGATACGGGTGGGAGGGCGGACGGCAGCCAAAACGGTCTTGTTACTGATTGTAATTCGTGTCTTGTCCCTCTCGTCTCTCTTTTTGTGAGTTTTACAAGGTCCCCGGCGCGCAGACGAGGCAGGCAGGCGGTGGCCGGGATGGCGCGGTGAGCCTGGATTTGCGCGATGCCGGGACTTTGCCGCAGACTTCCTTCCCACGCTCTCACGTTTCAAGAGGCCTTGCTCCGTCAAAGTCGAGGTCCGTGACACGCGCCCAAAGTGCCAAAATGTCGCACCGCTTTGCCGCGTAATTTACATGTCGTTGTCCGACAAAAAGGAGAGAGAGAAAGGAAGAGGACGTGATGTACTACGTCCTAGCACCTGCAGCAGGCCCTTTCTTCCCCTTCCTCCTTCCCTGGAACTGCGGCCCCAGATTAAGTTTCCCGAATCCTGGAATAGGTACGCACCGCCGCGGCCGGCCCCTTATAAATCCAGAGGTGGTGTACTGCCCCGCGCTCCCGATGTCGCCGCTGACAGGCTGACCACGCGCTGCACTTTGTTTATTATTATTATTATTATTATTATTATTATTATTATTATTATATTATTATTATTATTATTATTATTATTATTATTCAGTACTGATGTTGATTTGTTGTTGTGATTGTTGAACGTCGTTAGTACTTTTAGTCGCGTGTTTACTGGATTGTCTGTGGCGTTTTCTCGGGCACCGCGTAACCCTACTTTTCGCGTTTGATCGTCGCCCCTTGCTGCGCAGTGGCTCGCGGCCCGATTCCGAGTCGACCGCGACACGGCACTCGACAAAACGGTGGCACTTGCGGCGCGGGATGGGCGCGGCGGGCGGAGGCACCCGCGGGAAGCCATAAAGAACACGGGAGTAAATCTGAAGCGTCAAAACAAGATGGCGGGTCGTGGCGACGCGAGGCCCAGGGGGAAGGGGGAAGGGGAAAGGGGGGGGGGGGGTCGCACCTGTGCCGCGCTTATCGCCCATCTCCCTCACACGCCGGTACAGTCTGGTACAGTCCGCCCCAAAACGGCCTCATTGTCTTGGCGGGGTGGACGTCGGCAACGTGACGCCGGAAACAAAGCGGGCGAGCAAACCGCGGAGGACGCAGCCCGATGCAAGGACTCTGCTGCGCCATAAGCGGTCTGGCGCGGTTTACTCGCCCGCTTTTATCACGGCCTCGGTGACGAGCTGGCGGCGGGCAGGCCGCGGGGCGGGGGTCTCCCGGGGCTGCTTCGGGAAGGCGATGTCTTGTTCACGGCTACCGTGTCGCCCTTCCGAAGCCCCGGCCCTTTTATTTCCCCGTACAGGAAGTCACCGCCATTGCCGTCAACACTTGGGACCGTTCCAGCGGGTGCGCCACGCTCGCACACACACACTCACACACACACACACACACACACACACAGCGATGCGGGAGCGTTTTGGGTGTGTCCCACTGCGCTTTCGCCAGGCGGGACTCGTCACCAGGTGACTCACTTTGAGACCCGTCTCACGCATCTTGATACGCCAAGTCAGTCATACGCTCGCTGTTTGGGGCCCAATAATGTTGCCCGGTGAGCGGATTTATGCAAACGGCTCGCTGGCAGAGGGCCCCGGCGGGTGAGTCACCATTGTCACCTTCCCTTGCCAACTGTATTCCGTACACTGTGTGTGACTCACGGCTGGAGGTTTCCGCTCGGCGTGGTGGCAGCACTGTAAGAGCCTTCATCTATTTGTTCGATTACTTTGTAAAACTAAGAGTTGCCTGTTTCCGTTTGTCTAGGTAAGCTCCATCCCCGCAGAGGACCCCACCTGGTGGCAGAGTGAGTCTCGCCGGACAGCAGCCCGTGTCACCCTGGTCTCGGTGGTGCCAGCTCATCGGCAGTCCATAAACACCCCGCACAATCTCACTTTGATTGCCCCTCTTTGGACAAGAAATGACACTCTTCGCGACGCGGGCGCCCTCTTTCGCGGAGAGACGACTCTGCCCAGTCCCGACGTATCTGCCATCTGGTGGAGGTGGCAGTTAGGCGGGTGTCACTGCCGGGCCCTGATCCAGGCAATATCCCCAAAGGCCCGTCCCAGTCCTCACCCTTTTGCTGTTCGTTTTATTTTAAAGCCTCGGCTCTCCCACGTGCCACCCTGTCGAACAAGCGACTCACAAACAAAGGGACGGAGTCAGTGGTTTGCCGGAGCAGTGTCGCGACACCGCGAGGTCCACAGCACGCATTGGATCTAGCAGGGAAGCCACCACAGCCATGTTTCATTTCCGTTCGAGGGGAATGAGACACTTTTTCAAAATCCCGGCGACATGATGAAGTTAGATGCCCGTGGGTTCGAGTCAGGGAGTAATCTGGAAAGGATCGCGGCCCCCGCTCAAGCACGGCCTTTTAAAAAGTTGCTTTCCTAATTGTTGAGCTGTCCCGCTATCGCCGGACGCGACCCTCTGGTGACGATTTTCGTAAATATTTCAGCCACCGCCATGCACTTCCGTCAAGCGCTCGCTTTTTAATCGGGACCGTCTCGGGCCGCGGACACATAAATAACGATTCTTCATCTTCCTCTTCGCAGATTACGCGCGGCGGAATAAATCATAGAGGAGCGGTAGAGACAGAAAAAAATGGGGCGCTTGTTTACATCTCAGATATCAGGGAAGCTTGAGCGGGGTCTGTTGCATTAATGCGAAACATTTTCATACTCCTTCCTGCCTTCGAGGGCGGTTGAAGCAGAAGCTAGAGCTGGCAGAGGGGTTATCAAGGTCATGAGGTTCTCACTGCTCATTTTCTGTGTCAAACTCTTCCTCGGGGTGGATCCAGAGACGGGTCCACGTCGCAGAAGTTGCCTGCTTACTTTTTTCTAGGTAATCTATCTAGGTAATCGATCGTCCAGCTTTTGTTGTACTACCCTTACCACCTCTGAAATTGCTGCGACATCCCGTGCGCCCTGCAGACAGTCCCACAGCAGCCCTCAGCGCGCTCATTTCTCTTCACCCCTTGTGTGGGGCATTTCGCGGCATAATTTATTCGTCTGAATAATCTGCCCGTCTTGCTTTACTTATTAGCTTTGTTAATTCATTTTTACTGCCGCTGAGAGGTCGCCGCCTCGGACGGCGGAGAGTCCAGTGCGCGCGACTTGGTTCTGGAAGGCGGTGGTTTGCTTTCTCGCGGCGTCGTCTGCTACGGCCTTCTGCTACCGTTGTCCGCTACCAGATTCTGCTACCGGATTCTGTTACTATCCTGCCTCCGCAGCGTTGATCGGTAATCACGGCAGAGTCTCTCTCACTCCCTGCCGCTCCCTGGAGGGCAACTGGCAGCCAGAGCGCATCCCCGCAGACCGTAAATATTCAAGACGCGCCCTCAAAAAGAAGCTCGATGATGAACTTTGTTTCTCTTTCTTTATCACCTCATCCCGCTCTTTCCGCAACCCCCTCGGCAGTGCCATGGCAGTGCCATGGCAGTGCACCGCGTTTTTACAAACTTCTCGTCCGCCCCGCCGGGCAGGCGAAGCGAGGCCCGGAGTGCACCGTGCAATCGTGGAGGGAGATTCGCTGCTATTTGTTTTTGTTTTTGTGTTGTTTTTTTCCGCGGCCGCTCGGACTGATGACTTTTCTATTTGCCAGCGCTGTGACAGCCCTCCCTTGCACATACTCGGTCCGCTACCCTCGCCGCCCCGTCTCGCCCTGCGTTCCCAATTTACTGATCTCGCCTTCTGACTGCGGCCTCGTCCCCTCCCCCTCCCCCTCCTCCAATCGCTGTCTCCCATCTCTCCGCCTTAACTTGTGTCGCGAGCACGCCGCTGTGGGAGAACGCCGGTTGCATAGAGGACGACCACGGGATGACCGAGCCAGCCGCCGACCCACAGTGGGCCAGAAGATCGGTGGACGCGGTCAAAGTCCCGGACGCGTTTTGAGCTCCAGAGTTGCTAAATGGGACTCGACTCGACCGTGTGACCCCACCAATGGATTGCTCTCCGAACGAGGAATCCATTGGTGTGGTCACACGTTGGGTCCGAGTCCTGTTTCGCGACTCTGGAGTCTAGAGTTTTGGCCGCCTGCGCCGGTCTTCTGGCCCACTGTGCAGAGGTGTCCAGGATGTTCGCGAAGCCTTGCGGAGGCCGGGCACGAAGGCGACCAGGGACCGAAGTTGAGCAAGGCGGGGCAAGGTCACCACGGATGACCACGGAGACGACCCGGAAGTCGCTGGTTAGGAAGAGTAACGGGGTGCAAACCGTCGGGAGGGGCGGGAGGGGGCGCGTGGCTCGCATAGAAACCAGAGCGGAGGACCAGCGGCGGCGGCGCTAGCGCGTCGGGTCTGCCCCGGTCGGGTCGGGCCAGGCCAACCCCCGCGCCGCCCCTCGTCAAAATTGCAGAGCCACGTCCACAAACAGCACGAACTGCGTGGCGGGGCGGGGCGGGGCGGGGCGGGGGTACGTGTGATGTGAGTTGAAATTCCGCCAGCCTGCCTGTTGGCCTAGGTCGTGCCCCTGTCGGTAGGCCATCCGCCGCGCGTGCCGCACGCCGCCATGCCGTGCACGGAGTGGAGCGGCTCGCCCCGCCCCGGCCTGCGAATAGCGCCACTATTGGCACTCGCCTAATGGAGCGCGGCTGGGAAGAAAACGCTCCGGAGCGCCTATCCCGAGCGTCTATCTTTCAACACAGTTTATTTTACCTTTTTGGTCACGGCTTCCCATTCACCTTTCCTGCCTTCCCGCCGGGATGCCCTTCGTAGTAAAGGAGTCCCCGGCGCTTGCCTCCGACAGCTTCATGAAGTCCTCGCCGGAAGTGTCATAACTGTCGCGCGTCGCGACGGGGAGGCAAGGCGGCACACTCATTCCGAGAGTCGTCGCTCTGTCTCTCTCGCACTCGCGGCATCACCTGTGGGTGGGAGAGAGACAGAGCGGCGATTCTCGGAATGAGTCTGCGGTGCATCCTAATCTCGGAATCACCGTGATATGGCCTCAGGCTTGGCCTCAGGCTTACCCAGCCTGCATCAATGCAACCCTTCCGCCGCGGGGGGCGACCCGCACAGGGCCCAGTGGCACCAGTGGCGTCTCACCAGTCCCTTCCTCGCTCTGTCTCTCTCGCACCCACGACACGAAACGCCCTTTCGGAAGCAGACTGCCGGTAACACTGTCTGGGCAGTAAGAGTCGCAAAAACAGAAAAACATAGGTTAGTTTCGTTTTTTGTTGGCGATAACAGGCCGACTAAAGTGAGGTTGTGGCAGACTAAACGGGACGCGGTGGTGTGGGCCAAGGTGTGTTGTCGGAGAGGCTCTCCCGGGTCGTTAAGGCGAGGCGCCCTACAGTGTGCCACACATGCACGCCGCGGGGGTGGCGCCGCGCCACTGGCGGTCGAGATAGAGAAAGGCAGGCCGCCATAAAGGAGAGGCGAAACAACGGCCCGGCTTATCTGCGCCATAATTGAAAGATAATTGTCGCAGAGAGGGTTGCCACCGGGCTGCCTCTGCTTGCCACTGGGTTGCCACTGGGCTGCGCCTCTGCTTGCCACTGGGTTTCCAGGCCACCTTCGTTGCCGTCAGGTTGCCGCCAGGCTGCCTCCACTGTAATGGCCCTGCACTGACTGGAGAGAAAATGTCAACGTGCAGGCCATTACAGTGAGGGGTGAGTGCATTTCGTTCGGCGGGCCGGGTGGCCACCCTAGGCAGCCCCTTCCGCGCGCTTGGGATTCCTCCACTCGATCGCTGCAGCGGAGCAGGCGAGGCGCCCCCACCGGACATAGGTTGGGACCTCGAGGGCGGGCCTCGGCGTGCGGGCCATAATGAGACATAATTACTGGTGATTTAGCGACCGCAACTATCTTTACCGCCCGAAGGCCTGCACGACGCGTGCCGCGCTAGTTCGGCAATCGGCCACACCTCGCAATTGTCCGGGGGATGTTTTATGTGTGTTTTGGCGCGTTTTATAGCTCCATTAGGCCCCGTTAAACAAATCGCCATCCGTCTGTGTTGCGTCGCGTCCTTCTGCCTGCTACTTCTCGCCCGCCGCGGAGAGGGACCTATTTTTCTCGAGCCCCGGGGGCGCAGTGCCCCGCAGTGCCCCACAGTGGACGGCGGGGCCGAGAATGGGGCACTATTTCTCGTTACCTGGGCCCTGCCACTGCCCTGCCGTGTCGCCCAGCCCAAGGGCAAGGGTCGCTCTGCTCCGGGACCTCTGGACCCAGAAAACAACTTCCCTTCGCCCCTAGCGCTCTACAAAATGTTACAAATAAGACGGTATGGTCGCCATATGGCTCATGAATGAATCTCACACTCCAAGTCGAAAAGTCAACGACTTAAGAAGCGTGTAATTTGGACCGCTGCGCGTGACGCCTGTCGCGAGCCGCGCACCCGTCAATTCCGGGTGAAAAACGACGGAAGAAATGAAGAGAGAGAGAGAGAGAGAGAGAGAGAGAGAGAGGAGAGAGAGAGAGAGAGAGAGAGGCGAAAAAAAAATGATGTCACCCTCACAAGACAAAAAGACACGCTTCTTCTGTATGTGAGTTGTGCGTTTTAAACCGTATGCTGTCCCGTTGAAACTCTTTTTTTTTATATCTCTCTCGAAGCGCGGTCTGGAGAGACGAAAAAAACGAGGGGTCTTTGTTTTGATGGCACATGATCGGCTAATCTTATATCACGGCGAGGACTGCCGCGACCCTCTCGCGGTTTTCGCGTTGGCGTGGGGGAAAATATGTTACATTTTTTAACTTGGTTCTGGTGGCTTAGGGGTGGTGGTGGTGGTGGTGGCGCACTGCAAGGCGTCAAAGGGGTGGCGGCTTCTCGGCGTCTACTCGTGAATTCGGCGCCAATGAATGCATTCGATTCTTACGGTGTGCGGGCTGGTGGCCAATTTCATATGCGTGCACTGGGCGTATTTGCGGAGGGAGGCCTCCTTTTTGCTTGTTGTTGGGATTGCGGAGCGACTGTGTGCGCGCTGTTCACGCATTCCCTGTCATGTGTGCTCACCCCGACGACGAACAGCGGTCTTCTTTTTGCACTATCACCAAATTTTTTTTCACGATTTTTTGGGCATGCCGTCGATGATTTCATCCCCAGCCCGAAATCACTGAGCGCCCACACTGCGCAACTGACCCTGATGACGGTATCTTTTTTTTTTTGTCCTCGTCGGCGACTTGCATTCGATTAGTCGACACTGGTTTGTCTTGTCCGCGCGACAGTTGTGTGAGGAGCGCTAATCTCCTGACACACATTGCGATCGATATTGGGGCCGGGGAAAAAAGATTGCGGTTGCCCTCGTTAGGCCGCCCATTGTCGCAGTGGTTGTCACTGATCCCGCCCGGTTTAAGTGGCATTAGGTCCAATGATGAGCCCGGGGAGCGGGTACAGTTCACCTCCTTGTCTTACGCTCATTTACACGCCTCGCCCCTTTCTTTTGCACTGTAGAAAAATTACTTGGAAAATTGCGGATAATTAGTTAGCGAAAAAATCGTCTCTGATCTTCAGAAAATTTTAAGCACGAAAAATGTTTCCATTTGGTATGAGTTTCCAGCAGGTATAGTACAGATAAAAACCTTCTCTTTTTAAAAACGAAGCCTTAGAAAATTTCAGACGGAGCTTCGTGATTTTCCCATTTCATTTTTAGCAGTGCTCTGCACCCCCTTGTTTTACACGAATGCGGTTCGCGCTTGGCCGCCTTGTCCTTCGCTTTGCAGTCGAGGAAGCCTTTTGGAAGTGCCTCACACGCGACGCATCCGGCATTTTTATCCGAAAAGGAAACGGGGGAAATTTGAATCGAGGGAGGGAAGCGCGAGCCTAGCGACACATGCATGTGGGGGTGTGGTGGCGGTTGAAAATCGAATCAAAATCCGCGGCGTTCCACCGCCACCAGCTGTGTGGCCCCTTTTTTTCGAGTGTGATTTCGGGTTTATTTTGAAAACAAGCTCCGCGCGGCCCTGCCGGCCAGGCCGCCCCTTTTGACCCCGGCATGACGACGGCACTTCTCCCCGACCCTTAATTCCCATATCTCCTGGCCGAGATGAATATGCATCGTTATGAATCAATCACCGGGCGACCAATAAAGTAAGTGAACCCTGTCACGCGGCCCTTAATACGTCAATCATTAACGAGAATCAAGTCTTCTCGTATTCCGGGCGCCTCGCTCCCCAAATTGCATCACCGCCCTCGTCAAATCCGGCCGTCTTTGTCTTGCCGCTCTTGTGTGAATAACCCGGTTAAACCGGCATACATTGGCAGCCCTTAATTGGCGGGGTAAAGGGGTGCCTCTCATCGGCATGTAGAGCCCATCCCCAAACACGGTGTAACCCACACTGTTGACACTGCCAGCCGCGCCGCACGGGCCAGTGACGTGTTAGTGACGACACGTATCGACAGTTTTCTCGTATTTCGCTGATTCGGCTGTAGTCAAGATGCAGATTTAGTTAAAAAGGCCCAAGCGTAGGTGAAATGGCCTCAAGAAGGAGTCAATGAGGACACACAGACCTTGCCTTATACGTTCTGGGTCACATTGAGGTCTCACCGAGCGCGAAGTGACTTTGGGTACAGCCGAATCAGCCAAACATGAGGGCGGTGATGAACACGCTGAGGCTTTACGACCCGGGGTGGTTTTCCTTTCCCAGGCTGCGCTGTATTGGTTTATCATAGCGACACCCTTGGCCTGCCTGGCTGGCTGGGCAGGGTGGCCGAGCCACAATAGCCACACTATGAGTCCAGATTGCCCCTTCCCCTTAAACGCGGGGTAATCAGCTGTCTCTCTCGCTTGATTGGTCCCTTCTTCCCCGCGCTGGTGCCGGCCGTCGCTCTCTCTCCCTCGCACCCCGAGGCACGCCCCACGGGTGCGAGGGAGACAGAGCCCGCTGGCCTCTACAAGTCGCAATAAGACGGTCGGTCAGTCGGCCTGTCCATTGGGCCTGCCCCGCGGCGGCGCCGCTCGCGACCTTTTGCGCGTGGGGAGTGAAATCCATCTTTCTTCTCTGCCTAATCTCACGCCGTCTCCCTCCCTCCGCGCCACGCACGCAAAAATACTGCACGAACAACGAAGAAAAATGTAGGTAATCGGTTACGCTCGCGAGACGAACCGCGAATGCCGGGACGGCGAGGGGAAGGCTTAGGGGTTGACAACGCACTGCAAGGAGTACGGCGCTTTCCACGTGGAGGGCGTGGGCTTATTGGCACTAGATCGCCCAGAGTTCCTTTCTAAAACTTTTTTTTGAGCTAGCGGTTGGCAGCCTCCAGGACCACGATGACGACGACGTCCTCCCTCTTGCAAATTGGCTCGACATGCCCGGAGCTGCCCGGGGCCCTCCACTGGGCGAGCACCACTATTTTTCTCGGCCGTGGGATCAGTCAATAGATGAAGACGAATCGAGTCGGCGGACGTCCAGCCCTGCCAAGCCGGGCGTCGCCAGGCCAGCCTCCCCGGCACATATTGCGCAAATTATTATTTGGAGCGGTGACAGCCGCCAACCGTTCAAAAAAATAAAAAGCAGATTGCAGTTTGAGGTTAAGACACCCCTGCTTTTTTTTGCCTCTTGACTGAGGGCTCTGACGCGGCGGTGCTGGATTAGACTCTCATTGGCGGCGCCGCGACAGCGCCGGCCTGCAAATCGGCCAACGTGCCCATAAAAGTCAGATTTGTCAAAATTCCGAGTCAATCGATCAGGGGATCGGGCGGGACGAGCAGAGGACGGGCTGAGCCCCGCGCCCCGCGAGCGCGGATTCCGAAACGGCGCTTGCGTTTCTCTCTCTGCCTCACTCGCACCCGTGCGGCGCCGCCACCCCGAGAGAGTATGCGACAGAGACAGAAAATGCTGTTCGAAAACAGTCTGATGGCAGAGGGCTTCTCGCGTCGTCAGCTCGAAGAATGAGAGAGAGAGAGAGAGAGAGAGAGAGAGAGAGAGAGAGAGAGAGAGAGAGAGAGAGAGAGAGAGAGAGAAGGGGGAGGGGCCTTCAGCAAATTTGAGGGCAGGGCTGAATGGCAAATTAGCGTCATGTGTGGAAGTATTCGGCGATGACGGTGTTGCAGTCTGAACGCTCCCCTCTCTCTCCGCGCGCGCCCAGGCGTGAAGTTGTCGCCCGCGGCCGGCAGTGCAGGCGGCACGCGCGACGCGCACACCAACTTGGCTGAATGGCTTGATTGAGTTGAACCGTTTCCCACGTCAGAATTAAACACGGCCACGTGTGTTCACACTGTTGTCCGCAGTCCGAAACGCTCTGCACTAACGAGGGGGAGGTCGCGGGTTCGCGACCCGGCGGGGTCGTCGCCCGTTCTCATTGAGAGGCATGGAATTCGTTGTGGAATCGCTTCGCTCGACGAATCGGACGGATTGCTCGACATCTTGACAGTCCGCCACAGTCCGCCAGACGACATGCATGTCGCTAAGTCCGCGATCGTCTGCCAGACAAAAGCCGTGCACTTGACACACTGGCGGGAGGCGGCGGCGGCCGGGCGGCCAATGGGAGCGGCGGACGGGCGCGGAGGAGGGGCCCGCCCGCACCCCGCCCCCGCACCCCGCCCCCGCACCCGCCCCGCTCCGGCGGCGGCCCTGGCGGCCGTGGCGGCGGCACTCCGGACTCACTCCCCCACTGCTCATTCATCTGCCGGCACTGCTAGTGCACTGCTAGTGCCTCGCGTTCGTCCAGCACCGCGACGTCACGTGGAGGTCGCCGCCGTGACGGTGCAGCGCGCGCGTGTGTGTGTGTGTGTGTGTGTGTGTGTGTGTGTGTCAGTGTGTGTGTGTGCAACATGAGTGCAGTGCGTTCAAGATGACGACGGCGTCGAAGCGGGCTTGGAGGACCTCGTTGTCGCCGTGGTGACCAGGATGGCGGTCTGTGTCTAGTGCTCCACGACGTCTTTGGCGAGCGGGCCGCGGAGCCGCCGGCGCCATGCTGCCCTACCAGGCCATGCCCATGGACTTCGCCGTCACGTCCTCGTTCCAGAGGCACCACCAGCTGCACGGCCCCCACCAGGCCGGGCCGGCCATGTCCTCCCTGAACCTCAACAACCTGAACGGGCTCAACAACCTCAACAGCCTCAACAACCTCAACCCCAGTGCCTTCTCCCACTCCTGGTTCGTAGCGCCAAACCAGGACAAACAGACTCACAGTCCTCTCCTCGAGCCAGGGCATGTTGCTTTTCTACTTCCTCCTAGTTCATAAGGCTTCCTAGGGTCCCCCGGTGGGGCTGCCAAGGCCAGACATGTCACTGTTGCTCACTGACAGGTGAATCATAAGGTTCATTCGTTGCAAATTGGTCAGGAATGTCAGCGTAAGGAAAGTCCTTACGGACGACCAACAGGTACTCAACCGGCATGGGCAACCCCAACGGGGCAGTAATGCGTAGTTTGCACAAACGGATCGTTAATTCGTCCGTTCAGCACGTGTCACTGCGTGTCAGGCGTTGTGTTGAGTCAGGGTGGCTCCCCTGTTAGATCTCCATAAGGTCGGGCTCCTGCCCGAACTTGCCTGTCACCTCTTCCTCTCTCTCCTCCAGCCGCCCGAGAGCTGGAGGCACTTTGCACGTATTTCGCTGCACCCGTTTTTGAAACCCCGCACCCGCTTGGCCTGTTGCACTGAGACTTGCAGTGAGACCTGTGCTGAGGTCATCTTCATGAAGCTTGCAAGCACTGAGAACAGTCAATGGGTCGTATTGCTGTTAGACTTGGTCTAAGGTACTCTTGAACGAATACTCACCCTCGGGTCCTCTTGGACTGAGACATGAGGCCATTTTACTCTGCTACTCGTCCCGAGTGCTTCGAGCCCTCTGTTCTTGGTTCGTATTGCTCTGAGACTCGTCCTGAGACCTTTGCGCGCTGAAAAGCCACTGCTCGGGGGACTCGCTCTGAATTTTTGCCGGCTGGGCCCTTGGTCCGCGATCTGCATGCAGCCCTTCAGGGCGGTGCTGCTCGAGACAAAAGGGCTGTCAAATGGAGCTGCATACAGAGAAGGTGCAGTGGCGTTGATAGGCATCTGAGGAGCTTCCGCGCAGTGGACTCCCGAGCATATCAAGCAGTGGCTTCCGAACCTCTGTCTCTCTCGCACCCCTACGGGACGCAAGGAGAGAGACTGCTGTCATTGCTGCGAGACATACTGATGTGCAGCGCAGGTGATCTATGGACGAATCCTCTTCATTCGCCGGGGCGTCTGCTGCTGAACTGTCCCCAGGCGCTCCGCGCCTCCCTGCGGCCGTGTCGCCGTGTCGGGCCGTGTACACGCTGATCTGCATTTTAGTGTCCCAGGAGAGGGGAGGGTCTTCCACTCCACTTTACCTTCTTGTGCTGGTTCGGTTCGCGCTCGCAACTTTTTTTCGGGGAGTTGTGGGCGGAGGGCGTTCCACCACGTTGAATTCACAACACACCCTTATTATTATTATTATTATTATTATTATTATTATTATTATTATTATTATTATTATTATTTTATTATTATTATTATTATCCTGCGGCTTCCCCGCAGATCGCACGCTTGCTTGGCTCGGGGCAGTCTTTTTGGCCGCCCGGCTGATGTGATCTTGATAGCAAGTTATAAAAAGGTGACAATTGAAACGACTGCGAGATTAGCGGGTGCGGGCATTTGGGTTCAGGTTTCACCAGTTAGTCACCCTTTCCGTAACCGCGCAAATTTTTCACGCGCCGGGAGGACCGGTGCGTGTTTCTCGACTCGTTTCGGCGCGCTCCTTGCTGCCGATGGCACAAAAGGGGAACGATAGTCACCGAAAAGTGAGCCCAACGAGGTCAAGTTCAGGTCAAATTCCAAAATCGCTGTGGATTTCAGTGCACAAATCCAATGAATTTCAGTTGAATTTTGACAAATTGCAGGGAAAAACTACTGAATTTTGGTGTACTAATTTGGCTGGTGTTATTTCCCCTTGTCAAATTCCGTGATGTTCTGACGAGACGTCGTTTCAGCGAAAAAGGGAATGCATTTGTTCCTTCGGGAGTCCCTGCGTACACTATCGTCCCAGCGGCGCTGTCCGAATCATTTGAGACTGCAGCAGTAGTTGTGCTGCACATGTGCTGCATCCGTGCTGCATCAGGCCGCCGAGACGTTTATGCGTCCCATATCGCAGGGGCGCATCGCGACCGCCCGATACGCATCGCCTTAGGCAGCCTTAGGGCGACTAACTGTGGGGCTAACAACTTTTATTACCTTTCTTTCTTTGTATTCACACGAAACTGATGCTGCCTCGATGAGGTGCAGCGATGCAGTGGCCGAAACTCGTTTGTTTCTCTGCTGAGCCGTCCCGAAGACTCTGTCTCTCTCGCACCCCCACGGGACGCCCCATGAGTGCGAGGGAGACGGCAGCAACGGGACGACTGTTCGGAGTCATAGTCTGCTGCCCGGTGCGTGCGTCCCGAACGCGTCGCCCGCCGTTAGCACACCATTTTTATGGCGGTACGCAAGACAGGCAAAAGTCGATCCACTTTTCTCAGTAATTCGGTGCAGTAGTTCCCACTGTGTGGCAACTGGGCGGTCGCGGATCGAGTCGTCAGCAGGCAATCCGCGCGACCATCCTGCAGCTCAACTCGTCCCTCTCGTGGGGCGTTCCGCAGGAGTGGGAGAGAGACCCAGATAGCTCTGTCGGGATACACTGGCGGCGCTTCCAGTGTCGTCACCGCCGCCGTTTTACGCCACCTTTCGGTCCCAAAGGTGCTTTGGCTGCCTGGCTGGCGGTCCGTTTACGACCGCCAGCCAAATTCGCGGTAGCTTCTTCATTCGGGGCGGCAGTCTTTTCGATCGGCGGGGAGTCGTCAAACGGATCGAGGGGTTTCTCATTTCACAGTGTCGGAGCCACCGGGACGGGAGGGACCCGTCAATAAGCAAAGAAGATAATAGAGACGAATTTCAAACGTGTCGGCACTTGTACAGATTCTGGTGGTCAAATGGGGCTCGCCTCTCTCTCTCTCTCTCTCTCTCTCTCTCTCTCTCTCTCTCTCTCTCTCTCTCTCTCTCTCTCTCTCTCTCTCTCTCTCTCTCTCTCTCGTCGTGTCCACTCGGCCGTCCTCCCCCGCAGGCCGGCTAAGAGCCCCCAGGGAGACGGCGGGGGCGTCGTCGCGCTGACCGAACGAACGGGGGTCGTTTTCACTGAATTTCTCGGGACGGGTGTAACTGCCACGAGCATCGCATCCTCCGCCCTCGAGGCGAAAGCTCGAAGAAAGCAGGAATGTGCGTGTGTGGATAAACATAGCGCCTTTTGTAATTTTTACGACTTGATACAGTCGTCAGCCTCCAGACTGCTGCCGGCCGGCCCAGACACCCTGGCGCACGGCAGGGCACGCCACGCCACGGCACGCCACGGCACGGTATACCCCGGGTCCGGCTATCGCGCCCTGATCAGCTGTAGCTGCATTATCTGCTGACATCCCTTGATGGACGGAGGGGCAGTCCGTCGCCCGGGCCAGGCAGTACTCTGATTCCGAAATTTCATCGCTCCGTCTCTCTCGCACCTGTACGCGACGACCCAGGGGTGCGAGAGAGACGGAACTGGCCGCGGCAGGCCCAGGGCAGGCCCAGGGTAGCACCGGCAGCCAGCCTGGCAGTGGCACCCTCCCGTTTGGATATTCGCGGAATCCAGAGTGTCTCTTTCATCCTTTTGTATTCACACTTCTCGTGTGACCACTGTAATGTAGTGTCCTTAGGCGCAGACAGCGCCATCTCACTCTCTCTCTCCCTCGGCGGGTCTGTCCCCCTCACCCCTTTTTTGTTTCCCCGGAAAGATTAGTGCCCCAGCCATAATTCGTTCAGATTTATGTGCGTGTTTGAAGCGTTTTATTGCTATTTTGATTCACATGGGAGTTATCACGGGATTGAGATACCTGTTGGGTCGTCTGCAGATAGGCACTCTCTCTCTCTCTCCCTCTCTCTCTCTCTCTCTCTCTCTCTCTCTCTCTCTCTCTCCTCTCTCTCTGGCGCGGTTTGACGGGGTCATCTTTGTGGGGGGCATTGCTTCTGGAAAGTGAAAAAGAATTTGCCGACTGAGAATCGTACCTTTGGGTTTTGATTGGGTCCTTGGCCAGCCGAGCCGTTAATTTATTTCCTCATTCCCACAAACAGAACGCCACCCTTTCTCAACCAAAAGAGGACACATTTACTGATTTGTTTCTGTTTTCTGAGCAATTCCTGTACTCGACCCTTTGATTGACCTTTTAATTTCTCTTGTTTATTTTTTTTAATTAACCCGAAACGTCCCGAGTGTAAAGTGTCAAATAATTTCTTTTTTCTTTTTAAAGGAACCCCTCGTTTGACCGCAGTATAGACGGCCACGGGTAAGTTGGAAAAACCGAAAACGTCAGCCACATTCCCGTAACAGCGCTGTGTGTGTCTGCGCGCCGTTTAACACCTTCGGGCATGTTTACTTTTATAAGCGAGTGTACTAACCGACCACGATGGCGCCGTCGCCTTGTTGGCCGCTTGGCCAATCGGCAGCCACTTCCGGTCTGCCGAGGCGCGGCCATGGCGGCTCACTTCCGGTACACTGCGAACCGGAACTTTGGGTGGACGCTGGAATTTCTCATAGATATTTGGCGGAGGTCGGCGAGGGCGCTCGGGGCGCTGACGTAGCGAGGGAGGTCCAATGAAGGGTCAGTCGCGCCGCGCCGCCGCCCCGTCCCCAGGGACGTCCTTTAGTGTGCCACTCTGAAGGAGCGCCAGGCTACGCCAGGCCAGAGAGCCAGTCACTGGGGGTGGGCGCCAACGCTGCTGCGGACTGCGGGTGTTGGGCCAGCACACGGGTGTGAACAACACCCGAGGAAAAAAGACGGTTGAATTTCGGTCCAAAAAGACACGGTCCTTTCTCAATGGCGTTTCTTCCGCACTATCTGTCTAGGTTTACAAAAAAAAAACAGCCACTCGCTCCGAAACAAAAAAAATTCCTTGCAGTGTGTACGGCTTGCGCGGAAGGGCCTAACTGACCGTAAAGCTTTTTCGCCCCGTATAGTGTGTCCCCGTGGTATGACACCCCCCGCAGAGATCAGAGACACACCGACTGAATTACACATGTGTGATAGTCGCCGTTCTCGCACCCCTGCTCTTAGCGCGCTGCCTTCTCCTTTTCTCTCTCTCTCTCTTCTCCTCCTCTCTCTCTCTCTCTCTCTCTCTCTCTCTCTCTCTCTCTCTCTCGCACGTGCGCGCTTTTTGGCAGTGCACCGTGTGGCGGCTCGGCCGAAAGTTTCTGGCCCGGCGTACTTTGGCCGCCGTCTCTTTGGGCAAAGCTAGTTTTCTGTTGGCGGCGCCAAAGACGGCGTAACTCGATCGGGACGATTGACACCTCCTGGAAGAAAGGGGCAGAGAGAGAGAGAGAGAGAGAGTCGTTTTTATTTTTGTGCGTGTGCCTCGAATTGGCACCTGATTGGCAGTGTCTCCGTGTCGCTGCGGCGAAGCACGCCTACACTGTCAAGAGTTTCACGAAAAAAAGGGGAAAAAATCGAACCGAAATCGAACGGATTCCAAGGTTGAATAAATAAGGGCCGGCAGTCGGGGGGAGTCGAACCTCTGGCCTCGCCGGCAAGGCGAGTGGATTAGAGGGGGAGTGGAGACGGGCAAGACGGGCATGGCGGGCAAGCGCTGAGGGAGGCCGAGTCAAATTGGCCTGAATTGGCACAAATTGACCGATGTTGCCTCACGCTGCCCCCTCTCCAGCCGCCGGAGAGAAAAGTCAGTGCGGATTTGAAGCGCGGTTTTTTTTTTTTCGATCGATTTTTTGGGTTCCCGGTGAAAGCACGCGCCCCGAGGGCAGAAGGCGGTGGGTGTTTAATAGGGGGTGGGAAGGGAATGACTGCCTGATTGTACTATCGGCCACCAGAGAAATCAGCGGCGAGGCACCCTCTGTCCGAGGACTGCGGAGACTGCGGAGACTCATTAGCAGTGTCGGCGATTCCGAGAGCCAAGTGTTTTTCTGCGCCATTTTCTATAGGCTCCCTTTCCTCCATTCGTCCAGAAAATTCTGAAGCAGTTTCAAATAAGAGAGAATTACTCTGAAATGAGCACATCGAAATTCAGCGGATTTCAGTCAAAATTCTTCCTATTCTATTATGCTGCGTTTCCTCAAATTTCAGTCAAACTTAGATTTTAAAAACTCATGTGCACTTCAAAATTTTGCCCGCCAAAATTCAAAGATTATTTTTACCACATCAACGCGTCACTACCACCCATATTGGCCCACAAGTTAAGTTGGTTGACTCTGCTTTCGATTTTTCGGGACTTTTAATTTCTCCCACGGAGTCATTAACTGGGTGTTTCATTACGGCTTGTGCTGCCAGGGGGTCAGCCGCCTTTTCCGAAACGAACGCCGCGCGTTATGTTTCCAACAGAATGGAGTCAATGAAGGCGGCGCGCTGGCTGTAATCTCGTCCAATAATCAGCCCGGGTCAGTCTCGACCAAATTCCTGATTTCTCGAGGCCGAATCTCGTAAACCGTGAGAAATAAATACAAAGCCCGTGCACCGCGTACTGGTCTCGACCATAGCGATTCTAGAGCCAAGGAAAAGCCACCGCTTAGCGTCGGAACGCACAGTGGGCCAGAAGCCGGTGGAGGCGGCCAAAACTCTAGACGCGTTTTGAGCTCCAGAGTCGCTAAATGGGACTCGAACCGAACGTGTGACCCCACCAATGGATTGCTCTCCGAACGAGGAATCGATTGGTGGGGTCTTACGTTCGGTTCGAGTCCCATTTAGCGACTCTGGAGCTCAAAATGCGTCTAGAGTTTTGGCCGCCTCCACCGGCTTCTGGTCCACTGTGGAACGTCTTCTTTTGGAGGGGAGTGTACCTTTGTTTGTGGAGGGCCTGGCGCAGCCTGGCGGGGCCGGACGTTTGGACAGGCTCCCCGTTATTGGGCCCTGATTAAGGCGCTCTCGCGGGACCAATGGGAATCGCCCGCCCTTCTTCTGTCTCCTCGGCGCCAAATTTGAATCGGCCGGAGTGTTCTATCGCCATTACCATTCGGTAATTGGGTCCTCGTCTTATTTGGTGGGAATCGCGATTCGGCGATGGCGGCGCAGTGCTCGGCAAGTGTGTCGACAAAAACTTCTTTTTTTGCGGTGGTGCAGCTGCAGTTGGCCAAGCTGAAAGGGCGGAATGGGCTGGCGATGCAATCTGCGGACGGGCGTGGCGCAGAAACACTTTACGATTTCGTATGTTTTAGTGATTCGATTAGTGGGGCCTCCGAGCAAACAGTGCAGAGGGCAGTTTGGCCGAAAAGGCCCCAAGGCCCGAAGGCCCGAAGGGGCAGCGCCGCCGCGGCGCCGCGCCGTCAGAGGCCCCCTGGGACACGGCGAGGGGCCGTGCACAAACCGGGCAGCGGCATTTTCCCCCGAATTTGCGGTCACTTTCTATTTCAATCTTTGGCTTATATTTTTTAGTCACCCGCTGCTGCCCCATAACTCTTGGACGAGACTTTTCCTCGAGTTGTTGGTGTTTTTTTGTTGCACGCGCGAGTGTCAAGGGTGAGTCTGCACTTGTTGGCGCCGCGGTGCAGCAGCAGACTGAGTCGTTCGCCGTGTCTCTCTCCCTCCTATGGGGCGCCCCGTGCGGGTGCGAGAGAGACAGAGCGACGAAAGCGACCCTCGGAATCAGTCCGCTGTTTATCATTACTTCTTTGCCACCTCCCGGCGTGCCGGCGTCCCGGACCTCGCGCGTCGCGTCGCTCGCACCGCGTCGCACGGCGTCGCACCGCGTCGCACCCACCCCAGCCGTCGTCCTCGCCGTCCTTCCTCCCCTCACAGATATACACGCCGCGCCACGATTTATGTGCGCTGTTTTGTTCCCACTTGTAGTTTCATTTCCGGTCTGTTCGGGTCGCCGTGCCAACTTTCATTCGCGGCGCGCGCGAGAGCGAGAGAGAGAAGGGCGATGCAGGAGGGAAGACACGCCGACACGGCCGGCCGAGAGTTTGGAAAAAGGTTCAAGGAGGCGCAGCTCTAAATTGTGCGCCTGGCAGTCGAGCCATTCCATTCGATTTCACGGCTCAGGTTGTTTGATCAGCTGGAAAGGAAAGGGAGAGTGGCCTGCAACATTTGTTGCGCGGTGTGTAGGCGCCCCCGGAGGCTGCCTGGAAGGCTGCCTGGAGGCTGCCTGGAGGCTGCCTGGAGGCTGCCTGGAGGCTGCCTGGAGGCTGCCTGGAGGCTGCCTGGAGGCTGCCTGGAGGCTGCCTGGAGGCTGCCTGGAGGCTGCCTGGAGGCTGCCTGGAGGGCCTGGCGCCGTGATGAAGCGACCGTCTGTCTCTCTCGCTCCCGTGCGGCTGCCGCATGGGTGCGAGAGAGACAGCGCTCCTCGGAATCCTAAAACTTACATCCGTGCGTTTGTCTCGGACGCCACGGGCATCTGCGCCGCCGGATGTGTCGATATTTTGGCGCCAAAACGGAGAGGCGGCAGCTGCAGACGGATGCCGCGAGTGGTTTTCGTCGCTCTGTCTCTCTCGCACCTATATGGAACGCTCTATGAGTGCGAGAGAGACGGAGCGGCGAAAACGGCTCTCGGGATCAGTCTGCTGGCTGGCTGTGGCGGCCTGACTCCGGCCCGCCCCGCACACCGCACCGCAACGCTCCACACGGGTAATGGAAGGTGACAGTAAAAAGACTCTTATTACCTGAGGGCCTCCAGGCGCCTCCAGGGGACGGAGCGATGAGCGTTGTCAGCGGATCCTCCCCGGAGTGGTCACGGAGTGGTGCGGCGTGGCCGTCCCCGCCGCATCCCAGGCGCCCGATTCGGGGCCCCGGCCCTGGCCCTGGCCCTGCACTGCAGAAGGGCGTAGGGCTGCACTGGTGTAGTGGCGGCGCAATGGGACCGACCAGGCTGGCCAACGGTAAGGTTCCAAGTAAAGTCCTGGCTACCTCCACCAACCTACCGGTGCAAAACTCAGTCGAGTCGGTGCAACTCCCGTTGTCCGCGGCGCACAGTGGGCCAGAAGACCGGTGGAGGCGGACAAAATTCTAGACGCGTTTTGAGCCCCAGAGTCGCTAAATGGGACTCGAACTGAACGTGAACTTAACCAATGGATTGCTCTCCGAACGAGGGGGGCTCACGCGCTCGGTTCGCGTCCCATTCAGCGACTCTGGAGCTCAAAACGCGTCTAGAATTTTGTCCTCCTGCGCCGGTCTTCTGGCGCTCTGTGCGGTGGCAGAAACGCTCTTGGCTGGCAAAGGCTCCGTCGCTCTGTCTCTCTCGCGGTCAGGCGGCTTTCCTCATAGGTGCGGGGGAGACCGAGCGACGAAAGCCCTCTTCAGAATCAGTCTACTGGGAAAAGAAAAGCGTGTTAGCCGCGGCAGGGGGCGATTGAAAACAGGCCGGCAAAGTGAGTTTGCTCGGGGCGCAAGGGCGTGTCTCCTTCTCTCTCGCACCCACCGGCCGCCCCGCGTGCACTGGCGCACTGCACAGTGCGAGAGAGACGGCGGGCCGGCAATCGGTCTGGACGGACACCGAGATGCCGGAGATACTCCTCTAATCATCGCGCCTCCCCCAGCAGGCCGATTCCGAACCGGCCAGTCGCTCCGTCTCTCTCGCACTCGCGGTGCGACCCTCGGAGGGGTGCGAGAGAGACGGAGCGAGGCCGCGCCAAAGCCCCCAGCTCTTTTGCCACTTTTTCACTTTTATTCGTCCGCGGGGACCTGCATAGGGGAGGTGGTGGTGGGAGGCAGCGGAGGTGCCTTGAGTCCTTCTCCTGCCTGACGTCCTTTGTGTCCTTTTCGCTTCTTCATGACGAGTGTGCTGGACTCAGACTCCCGCGACGTGGAAGTCTTGATACAGGGCGGCGTCATACGCCGTGCTGTGCTCTTGGCCGTGCCGAGAATGATGGTCTCCGAGCCCGAGGGGGTCCACTGTCACTGTGTGTGTGTGTGTGTGTGTGTGTGTGTGTGTGTGTGTGTGTGTGTGTGTGTGTGTGTGTGTGTGTGTGTGTGTGTGTGTGTGTGTGTGTGGCGCTTATCCGGTCCCCGCTGTCTCTCAGACGGACATCTGCATCCCCGCGGTTGACAAATGGCGCCGTCGCCGCGGGACGCTCGGTCCGTCTGCAGACTCGCCGCCCGTCTCTCTCGCACTCTGACTGGGAGCCGCGGTGAGTGCGAGAGAGACGGAGACAACGGAGTCCGTCCCGCCGGCGCGGCGCCCGGCCCCGCTTCTTACGGTGGTCTGTATTTGGCGTCGCGCGTCCATTTGTCGGGATGTGTGTCCGCGGCGCGTCTCCGCGGCGTCCACGACGTCCACGACGCGTCCCGCTGCGGCCCGGCCTGCCGTGAATCTCGAATCGCGGACGTCGCCGACGACGTCGTCGTCGGATGAGCGAGAGAGCGCGCTGCGCTGACTGACGCCCTCTCCCTCCCTCTCACTGTTGCAGCATCCTCGAGCTCCGGAAGGAGAAGTCGAGGGACGCGGCGCGGTCGCGGCGCAACAAGGAGAACACCGAGTTCTACGAGCTGGCCAAGATGCTGCCGCTGCCCGGCGCCATCACCACCCAGCTGGACAAGGCCTCCATCATCCGCCTCACCATCTCCTACCTCAAACTTAGGGATTTCTCTGGGCACGGCGAGCCGCCCTGGTCCAGGGACCCGCCGCCCGCCAAGAACGCCAAGGGTGAGTACCGACCGCCACAGTGCACTGCAGTGGGCCAGAAGACCGGTGGCTTCGCGTCCCTGTGCCACTGGGTTCCACTCTAGATAACAACCCGCATACCGCGGGGCATGCGGAGATAAAGCGGCCCCGCATATTTCACAATATAATTCTGGTCACCCTACCTACCGGGAGAGAGAGACGGAGAGAGGTAAGGTGACCGGCCGCCCAGGCGGCCATAAGTCAAAGAGTGAATACTATTAGGGTTTATCTCGGTCTAATTGCGTATCGTGTTTGGCGCCGTTTGCCTGCTTAATTGGTGCCTCGCGAAATTATCTCGCGACGCATCTTCTTTATGGGCGCGCGGCCCGGCAGTGGAGGTCCTGGAGGCCCTGCAGGCCGTGCACAGTGGGCCAGAAGACCGGTGGAGGCGGCCAAAATTCGAAACCCTTCGTGACAAAACCGACTTGGAGCGAATCGCTTTCGGAGAGTCTCTGCGCCTCTCTGAAAGCAGTCTTCCTTGTTTCGAACGACAGCTTTCAACTCCGCCGAGTGTCACTGGCAGCTCGAGGAAAGACACCGCCTTGTCGGTTTGTTGCCAAAGAGTTGAGCCGCCGGAGTTTCCAGCCCCAAAGTTCAGCCTCCGGGCGAAAGGGGCGCCTCTGTCATTGTAGTCCGCGGAGGACGACTAATCCAATCGTGATACGGTCTCAGGTAGCACTGCAAAGTGACAGTGTGACTGACGGGCGGCGAGGGGAAGGGGCGGGAAGGGAGCGCGCCGACCGCAAGGCACTGCAAGGCACCACCCGGCCAGAAAACGCGCTGCTTTCGAATCTGCCGCCGTGGAGGGGACAACTGACGACCACTCACTATTTCGGTCTGGAAACCGCGATTTGGGCTGATTTTGGGCGGCCACTGCGTTCAATTTAAGGTGGCAGATCGTTCTTCCTCGACGCGGCGGTGGACATTGGGCCTTCTTTTCGGAGGCCCTTGCCAAGGAATGTAACCAACCCCTGGTCGGTCAAAACGGCGACAGTGAAGTCTTTTTCTCCACAGTGTGCCGCGCTGCGTACTCCATCAGGGCGTTGTCGCGACCAGGCGGCCTGCGCCTCGCTCGTCCCGGTCACTTTTGCGGTCAGTTTTGTGGGTCCGTTTTCCGGCTGGATGCGCGCGCGGCGGAACGCCTAGTGGAACGCGCCCTCCGGCCGACTGGGGTTGGGCTGGGGTCAGTCCGGTCGGCCTCCTCGGCCTCCTCCTCGGCCTCGACGCCGCCGCGGGCCGCGGCGTGACTCAGTGCAATCAGGACCGCCAGAACCCCGCCAGGACCCCGCCAAGACCCTGGCTATGGAGGAAATCTCCTTGCTGCACCCCTGCGGTGGCCTCTAGTCCCGGCCTCTAGCCCCGGCCGGCAGTCCTGCGGAAAGGGTAGCGGAGACCTGCGGAGGGAGAGAGAGGGAGGCAGTCTGACCAGTTATCGGATTATCGCCGTCCTGGCGTGGCGTGGCGTGGCGTGGCACGGCGTGGCCCCCGGCGCGTCGGCCGCTGTCCAAGCAACGCGTGCTTCGCATCCAAGTCAGGCAGCGAGGAAGTCGAAGCAGATTTTGACGGGCCGCGAAAAGGAGACGGCGTTTTTCTAATCGTTTGTCCGAGGCCGTGTTGGCCCGAGCCCGCCGGCGCCGGCCTCCCCCACGGCCTCCTTGGCCTCCGGTCGGTCAACCGTCGGACCTTGATTGCTGCTCATTGGCCGGAAGTTCATTCAGCCAGAACCCGCACTGCACTGAGAACTGCCCGAATACTTTCTTCCGTTTTCTCCCTCCCACCCCTGCGCGGTGTTTACTTTTTTCGCCATCTCCCCCGACACCTTTCGCCGCGTCGAGCCATTGAAAGGAACAGCCGGAATCAGCTGGCCGTCCAGCTGGGGCCCGTCTGTCTCTCTCGCACCCCCGCGGCACTGCGGCGCGCCCCGCGAGTGCGAGAGAGACAGCCTGTGAGGGGGAATTACGGGCGATCGCTGCGGCGCCGATGGCCCTGGGGGCGGTGCGGTGGCGGCTTGGCGGCGGCGTGGCCGCGGGGGAGGCAGCGCGTCTTACTGACCACCTGCTTCGGACCGCCGCGCTGACCCGCAGCGCCACTTGCCGCCTCGTCTGTCTCTCTCGCACTCACGGGGCGTCCCCCATAGGTGCGAGAGAGACAGAGCGACTGGCCGACGAGGAAATGACGAGGGTGGCGGCCGCCCTGCGGCACCCCGTGCTCCCCGCCTTGCCGGTGGAGCGCTATACCACCGCCAGCTACCTCCAGTCGGAAACCTTTTCCACCGCGACTTCCTCGACCACCACTGTGCTGTTGCTCGCGATGTCGCCGCTGTACAGTGGGCCAGAAGACCGGCGGAGCGGCCTAAATCCCGGACGCGTTTTGAGCTCCAGAGTCGCTAAATGGGACTCGAACCGAACGTGTGACCCCACCATTGGATTGCTCTCCGAACGAGGAATCCATTGATGGAGTCACACGGTCGGTTCGAGTCCCATTTAGCGACTCTGGAGCTCAAAACACGTCTCGAATTTTGGCCGCCTCACCGGTCTTCTGGCCCACTGTGCGCTGGCTTCCCGGGCCGCCCAATGTCCGCTGGTTTACGCGCGCGGAGGCAACGCACAGAGGCAGGCACGCGCGGGCCGCGGGCGCTGCGTGCGCGGAATGCCTCGCGTTTTGGGCACGACGCGGCGGGGCACGACTCGGCGAGGCCACCTGACGGCACGGCGTGGCGCAGCGCGAGGTCGCGCAGACAAAGGACACGGCACATTTTGAGGTTATGGCGGCGCTGCGTTCTCTTGTTTATTCCGTCGCAGATGCGGCGCCATGCGGCGCGCCGTGCCAAGCCGGACTTTTTATTTTCCTTCCCTCTTCCGTCTCTCCGAGAACAGAATTACTGGCGATAACTCCGAGCAGGGCCGCGCTCTTCCCATTGGCCGCGCGGCGTCGCCTCCGCCCTGGCCGCCCTGGCCGCCCCTGTCCCTCCAGACGACGGCGGCGTGGCCCGGGGCGATGTTATGCGCGTTTAATGCGCGCCCCTCAAAATATTGACATTATTCAAATGAAATCATGGCGGGTTGTTCGCGCTTCGCGCCACTCCACGGCCGCCCTCCCCGTCTCCCTTCGGCGCCGCCCCGCCCTCGGTCTCTCTCGCACTGGCGGGGCGGGCCGCGTCGGTGCGAGAGAGACGGAGTTTCTGCTTCTCCGCCTCTTTTTGAGGGAGTCGCGCTTCGCCTCCACTTCAACTTGTAACAACTTTTCGTCAATTAGCGGCCAATTAAAACGAGCCGCGGCCGACCTCGGTGTTTTCCACACAGCTCGGATTAGCAGTGGCGCGGCGGGGCGAGGGGGACGTGTCGGTGCAGAGGCGTGCTCCACCAACCAGAGGCAATACTTTCGACCTTGCGCGATGGCTCGGACCAATCCCACGGTCGCCACACTGTCCACCAGCGGATTTCATGAATTTTTCACGCTCTTGGCAGCAGTCGGTATCCACTACTCGGGATTGGTCTCGTCCTGGACGACCTGTCCCTGAGTGTCTCCGCCTGACCGGCCGGCCGGCGGGGCCGAGGGCTGCGTCCCTTGGTGGCCAATAAATAATCTTATGTGTGAGAATGCGGCGCGCGCCACGCGGCCACCCCCGCGCGCCCCCCCGCCCCGCCCCGCCCCCCCCGCCCCCGCCCCGCCCCGCCCCGCCCCGCCCCGCCCCGCCCCGCCCCGCGGCGCACCCCCGAACCGGTCCTCCGCCTCCCCGCCGGCTGCAGCGCGCTGCAACAAGGCCATTGACAAGGTAAATCAAATTTGCGTTTGCGTGGGGCTCTTGATGGAATTATGCGGCACTTATTGTAAACTAAACTCGCTTAATTCCAGGCCTCGCTCTGCCTCGCGCGTCCCCTCCTGCCGGGCCCCGCCCCGCCCCGCCCCGCCACGCCCCGCCACGCCACGCCACGCCACGCCAGTCGTGGCAGGGTGGCTCTGACCGCTAACGACGCCGGCGTGCGGCTGCAGGCTCGTTCCGAAGTGGCGCTGTCGCTCTGTCTCTCTCGCACGCGCGGGGACCGAGAGAGGGGTGCAAGAGAGACCGGGCGGCGAGGCACCCGCGTCCGGAATCAGCCTGTTGGCTGAGGATGGCGGTGGCTCAATCAAGCCTATTCGGGCGGCCGTGCCGGGCCGTGCCGGGCCGTGCCGTGCCGGCCGTGGTTCGAATCACGCCCCCGGCACGGCGCGGCACTGGAAAAAGGACCCTTGCTGCAGACAGAGCGAGCGTTTTGTTTTCAACTTTTGAGGAGCAATGGCTTTCAATCGAGGCATGTACGTACAGGAAAACGAAAGAATTTGGTGACCGTACGAAACTGAAAAATCCTCTTTCCCATGTGGCAATGATCTGCATAGAAATGTCTGGAGAAATGTCTTCGAAAGTCATGGGGAGGGTTTTGGGGGTCAATATGGGTGGGAACCTCACTCTGTGTGTACACGTGCCTCCGGGTCGCGAATCGCTCCGCCCGACGCAGTGACCCGTGCTGTATGCGTCGCGCGGCGTGCCGAGCCGCTTGCTCAATGGGACCTGCTAATGCTGGTCGGTGCGCGTCGCGTCATCGTCGTCGCGCCACCATTAATGAAAGCCCCACCCCACCCCACCCCCCGCGCAGCCAGCCCTGGAGGGAAATTCACACAACACAAACGCGGGGCATACGACTCAATTATGACGCGTTTCGTCCCTTTTGTCAGCTTTTGGGCTCGGCTCCGCCAACATGTCACGCCGTTCCGTCCGTCTGTCTGCCTGTCTGCCCGTCTGTCCGCCCGCCTGCCACACCCACACATGCGATTCCGTATGTCGGGGTAATAAAGACATGGCGGAGACACTAATATCGTTAGAGTAGTAAAGGACAGACATCACATCATCTCTCGTCCCGCTCCCCCTCCCCCCTCCCCCCACCCCCCTCGGCCCAATCATCCGCCCTCTTTTATTGACTCCCTTTCGGGGGACACGCGGGCGCGATGTCGGCGTGGACGCCCAGAATCAGCAACATTTCATGAGTTTCTCGGGGGAAAATATGCGCGGCTAGATTTGATTGCGCCGAACTAATTTCCATCACCGCCGCACTAGAAAAACTAACTCTACTCGCTCTTCGTTCTGTAGTACTCTGTGCCCGTTTTTGCAGTGCTCTCTCCTTTCGCGACTTTCCTGTTTTCCACCAGGCTATTTTTAAGAGCCGATCGAAGACGACAGGCGTCCGCGACAAAGATTAATCCAGTGGGTGTCGGCCCTGGCGGCCCTGGCCCTCTCGGGGCGCCACTATATATCATCGCGCTTATTTCCGGGCGAGAATTAATTCGTTTGGCAATTACACGGAGATCTTTGTCACTCTCTTGCTGTGTATTTCCTACCTCGGGTAGCTGCTGCACTCTTGCACTGTCCAAAAAGTTAAATCGCAAATCAAAGAGAAATTTAGATTCTTTTGGGTGATTGACACGACAAAGTCAACATAATAGGTCGTTTTTTTTTCCGTTTTGACTTTTCTCTTCAAGTGCCCCGCTGATAATTTTTTTTCCGTTTTCTCCCTTTTTTCCGTATTTGTGAAATAGAAATGCTCGACCGCGGGACCTGGCGACTGTGAGGGCGGTGCGAGGGAGGCCAAGGGCGAGGCCAAGGGCGAGGCAGGGCCGGCAGGGGTCTGACGCGGCCAAAAGGGAAAACCGCCGTATATATAACACCTCATATCAGCCAACCAATTGAGCAATATTACTGGTGTCAGGCGAGAAATATGGCCCGAGTAAGCCGAGCTGCAGCCAGTGCACCGGACAGACGGGGAGGGGGAGCCTTCCAGCCTTCCAGCGCCTCCAGGCTGGAGTCCAGCTCCAGGGGTGCGGGGCAGCCTGGCCGTCCCCCTTCCAGTGTCAACCCCAGCCAACTCGCGAGTGCACGGTTTTCAGAGACGCCGGGGAAGATACATTCGAACGAGTGGAGAGAGAGAAAGGGAGCGTTGGGGCTGGTCCCCGAACCAGAGCACGCACCGGTACAGCGAATTCGGCCGCGGCAGTCTGCCCGGACAGACCCGCTCTACCCGCCTATTTGTTGGCCCTTAGTCCGAAAGGCAGGATCAATTTCTCATATGATATCGCGTGTACCGGGCGGTCCGGGCGGCTGGGCCCGGCAGCAGGCCTCCTCGCCGGGAGGGAAGACCCATGAACACCATAAATTATAGGACAACACACACACACACTCACACAGGGGCGGGCGCGCACATATGCAGGGGGGTGAACTGCGAGGCGCTCTCTCTCTCTCTCTCTCTCTCTCTCTCTCTCTCTCTCTCTCTCTCTCTCTCTCTCTCTCTCTCTCTCTCTCTCTCTCTCTCTCTCTCTCTCTCTCTCTCTCACACACACACACACGCTGTGCGAAGGGGGATCGCAGGAAGAAGCAACATATGTGATGTACAACATGTATCACTCCCACCTGAATCGTGTGGGAAACATGTGTTACTGGGATTGTGTAGGGGAGGGCCTCGAGGGCCTTGAAGCAGAGCGCGAAGGGGGAAATGGCGTGGCGGTTTTAACTTGGCCTATTTCACCCCTCCTGGCGCTTGTTGCGGTCGGCCGGAGGTGTCACAACAGCCCGTTTTTTTTTATATATTTATTTATTTATTTCCTCGCGGCGATGGATTTATGCTCATCGACTTGGCGGATGGCGGATTCGATTGCGACGAGGCCGGTTTTTGTTTTTATGTTTTTCCCGCCGTCGCGAGCCCCACGAGGTTTCGCAGGGATTGAAAGCGACAGAACGAAGGTTTTAAATCTTTTTTTTTTTAACTGTCTCTGGCTTCTTGCTTTGCGACGTCGCACTGCGTCGCACTGCGGGCAAACCACCACCGCGGCACTTTGATGACCTCCAGGAGGTAATCTAACCTGCTGCAGCGGAGTCGCCGCCCCCAACCTCACCCTTTCAAAGACGCATAAAGATTTTCTCAAACTGCTTTCTAAGCCGGCGCCCTCTCTTCTTCACTTTAAAAGACAGCGCCGCATTTGCATAGGTATATAAATTGCCAGTGGCTGCGCTGCCTCGCTACTGCGCTGCCTCGCTACTGCGCTGCCGGTCCTCGAGTCCTTATGGGGCCGTTAGGGGGCTCCGGACAATCCCCTCTAGTAATGTGGTGCGGGAAAACACACCATATTTTTCGCTCTATTTGCGCGGCCGTGTAATGCAGCCGTCCCGCCTTTTATTTGTCTCGGCGCGGTTTCGCGGTCGTCGCTCGCTGTCTCTCTCGCACTCGTGGGGCGTCCCGTAAGGGTGCGAGAGAGACAGACAGAGTGACACTCTGGTTTGGCGGCCGGGATTTTTTCGGTGAATTTTTGTCGAGTGGTTTAGATAGCACTTCCTGGGCGCGCCCCTAAAACACCCTTCTGAAACACCCTTCTAAAACCCCCTGAAAACACCCCCTGAAAACACCTCCCGAAAACACCGCCGTCGACGACGAGACACATGGTAGCGACGCCAAGTTGTTTATATTGAGCCCTGCGGCTGTCTTTGGCACGGCCGCAAACTTAGTTCTTGTTTCCTCCAGAAAGTGGGAAAAGTTGTCGCTGCAAAGACTGTGCCCGCCTTGGCTCGGCTCGGCCCCACCAGCGCGTGTTCCACCGGCACTTTCGGTGCCCAGGCCACTGTGTCCCCGGCGGGTCACGTGACAATCCCCGACTTAAGACAGACAGACAGAAAAAGAGCCTTATTCAACCACTTTTGCATGGCGCTCTGGCAGGAACTCCACGCACAACGCCCTTTTTCTGCAAGGAGGCTTGTCCCTAGTCCCTCTGGCCACTGCACTGTAGTGTCGCCTGGCGGCCTGGCGGTCCAGCAGGGCCTTCTTCGCGATCCGCGCCCGCCTCGCCACTCCCGCCACCCTTGCAGTGTAACGTTTCATGAAAATTGAATGGGATGTGTTTTTTGTTTTTTGTCGCAGGTCCGATGCGGTCGCGAGCGGGCATGGCAATGGATCTCTTCGAGCAGCACCAAGGAACCCATATATTACAGGTCCGTATCGTGTGCCATCTTGGTCGCTCCCCTTGTCAATTGTATTTCCGTCCTTCCAATACGCGACATCAATTCCAATGTCCAAAGCGGCTTCTTTCTACCGTTTGGCGTGAAAATCGAGCACGGCTCAGGTTGTGGTATCCGCGCCAAGTTTTCCGCCTCTTCCCGCGTCGCGAGACAACCCTGATCATCTGAGACCATCCGCCCTTTTTTCCCACTTTTTCAATTTCTCTCTTGCGGCCGTTACTTGGCTCTGCGCGGGTTGCTCGGCTGCAGGCTGAACACTGCTCCCGTCTCTCTCGCACTCGTGGGGCGTCCCGTAAGGGTGCGAGAGAGACGGAGCGACGAGGCGCGCTGATGCGGCGCAGTGCTGCTCATTCTCGGCGAGAGGTTTACGCCTCGCCGGGGACGTGCTGTGTGTGTTATTGCCTGGCCTCGCCACGCCACGCCTCGCCACGGCGCGCCACCCTCTGGCCGGCCGGCGCCTGCTGGTCCACGGGTAGGCAACGCGCCCGACGCGCCCGGACGTTGGGCGGCCCGACTGCCGGGCGGCCCGCCCCGCGCCCCGCCCTGCGAACAGTATAACGAATGTGCGGAAATCGTGCTTTGGGCTGACTTCAGGCGGCCACTGCGTCTCATCCAATGCGGAAAAATGCTTTCCGTCAACGGGGCCGTATTCTGTGATGCTTCCTTTGGCATGCCTTTTCTGCGGAGTGCGATTATCCGCCTTGGTTTGGGAGCAGTGTTGCCCCAAAGTTGGTCTGACGCGTGATTTCGGTCTCTCTTTGCGGTTGTGTCTTGAACGTTGAACCTTTTCCACAGAGTCTGGACGGCTTCGCCTTCTCCCTCGGAGCGGACGGCCGCTTTCTGTACATCTCCGAGACCGTCTCCATCTACCTCGGGCTGTCACAGGTGAGTTCTTTTACTGTACTTCTTTCATTCAGTGCTTTTTTTTTTTCAAGTTTCCGATTCATTTTTGTCAGTGTCCCTTGTTAAAAAGGGCGGCGCGCAGATCAATTGGCGAGGCCCCGCTGTGCACTTGAAACTTTTATTTCGGCGCCAATTTTTCGGGGGCGCGCTCTGCATCGGCAACGAGCCGCCGCGGAACCGTTTCACGGGTCGTTGGGCTGGTCGCGAGTGAGTCGCGGCGCGAGGGCTCTTTGCCATGATATAGGTCACCGCGAAGGAGCCAGGGGAGGGGGAGGGGGCCTCGGATTTTGTATTCGCGTGCGGCGTCGGCGTGTGGACTCGGAGTGAAATTAACTCCTCGCAGGCTCTGCCGGCTCTGCGGGGTGCGTGCCCCGGGCCCCGGCCACGCCGACGACGGCATCCTCCCGGCCGCCCCCACCCGCACCCCCTGTCCCGGCCGGGCCGATTGATAAAGCCACGCGTTCTGATTCGGGATCGTCCGTGTCTGCCTGGCCTGCCTGGCCTGCTTGGCCTGCTTGGCCTGCTTCGGCTTGTGGGGCAGATTGGCGGGACGTGCCTTGGCGCTGGGGTGGCGGGGCGTGGCGGGGCGTGGCGGGGCGTGGCGGGGCGTGGCGGGGCGCCCCGACGTGAGGTCACTGTGACGCGCCCCGCCCCGCCACCGCGACGTCGACGGCCGTAAGCGTGTTCGAGTGTTCGAACGTCGTCAGGCCGGTCCGGCACGTCGCACTGTTACCCGGGATGGTGTTTGTCCTCCGCGACGATCTCCGCCGTGTGCTCGGTGCCGGCCGCACCTGTTGTGATTGGCGCCGCGTGGACGCCGGTCGGGACCCCGGTGCACTCGTTGGAGGACTGGAGGGGGCCGTCGGGCCGTCGGCCGGGCCGGGACGTGGCCGCTGACCGCCAGCACTGCATTCACGGCCGTCTCGCCGTCTTGCCGTCCTACGCCACTACGAGCGCGCCGGCTCCCCCCCGGCCCCGGCAGCCCGGCACGGCCGGCGCTACGTGTGTGAGGCGTCATTATCTTAAAATTCAGTCCGGGCCGCGGGAACGCGGCCAGACGGGGCGTGGCGGGGCGCGGCGGGGCGGTCAGGTCCGTCTTGCGCGTGACCCTGTCGACGTGACCGCCCCTCCGCGCTCTGGCCGCCTAGACCTCGCGCGGCGTGGCGGCGGCCGCGTGCCGCCCCTGACCCGGCCCGCCCGGGGTTGGCACGGCCCGGGGCTGGCACGGCCCGGGGCTGGCTGCCTGCAGGGTGTGTGGGGGTGTCGGCGAGCGTGCCACGTCCACGTCGCCGTTGTTGAGGGGCACATCACGCGCGCACGCCCCGCCACGCCCCGCCACGCCCCGTGCCGGCCATGCCCCTCGTGTATCACAACACCGGCCTGACCCCCCGCGGCGCGCAGGCCGTGCGGTGCATCCGGGGGGCCGCGGGTTCAAATCCCGGCGCTGGCGCCTTTTTTTCGCCGGGGTCGCGCAAGCTCTGCGCTACAACGCAGTGGCAATGAGGTACTTGACTGCGGCGGAAGGGTGGCCGGCCAAAAGGGGTGCCCGACGGGGGTGCCCGAAGGGGGCGCCGGGGAACATGGCCGTCAGGGCACCCCGTCGGCCCCGGCCCACCCCGCCCAGCCCCCAGCCCCGCGGCCGCGGCGCCGTCAGCTGCAGAGAGCGAGAGAGAGGGGCGGGGCCTAGCGCGAGGGGCGCGGGAGGGGCGCACGTGGACCAATGGGAGCGCCGTGCCGGGGCCGTGCCGGGGCCGCCGGGGCGCGGGGGTGGGGCACACCGTGAGGCCCGCCCAAATTCAGCTCACGTTCTCCGCGTTCCCTCGCCCATCCCTAATGCGAGGGCCCCCGCCGCCCCCGCGCCGCCCCCGCCACCCCCAAGGTCCCAGCAGCAGAGCCACCCCCGGCAGGGCGAGCCAGGGCTCCGGGCTCCCCCGAGCACACGTACAGACATCAGCACGGGCGTCATGCAGCTTGTGAAGGGGAACAAAATGCACCGAAAACAACCTCACCGTGCTCAGTGCGCCGTGGCTCGGCCGGTCGCCCCGACTCCCCTCACCTACACTGTGATAGCCAGTGCCTGGGACATTCCACGGAACGGGAATCGCCCTGCCTTTTTCCGCCTCTCTGATAAACGATAAGCGCAGAACAAACCTGCCTCGGCCCCAGGTTCTTCGGCCATTCGTTTTTCTATCGGGGACCCAGGGCTTTTTTTACGGTGGCTTAATCCTTTCGCCGGCGAGGCTCAAGCCTAAAGCCCACCGCGTTTCTGTTGTTGCTCGTCGGCCGCGCGTCGTCCATACCAGATACCTTGGAGGACCCCTTCCCCCCCCCTCTCCTCTCTCTCTCCTCTCTCTCTCTCTCTCCCCTCTCTCTCTCTCTCTCTCACTCTCTCTCTCCCTCCACCTTGTCCTCGGTATCAGACATGCGCGACATGGCGTCGCCGAGCAAAGCTTGAAGCGCGCACGGCGGCCACACTCACTCGGCCCGTCCGCCCGCAGCCCCGGCCAGACTTTGGTGGTGGGCACGGTGGCCAGGTGGGCGGATGAAAGCAATGTCCAGGTAGCTCCAAAGCTAGAGTGTTGAGCGCGGTGGTGTGGCTTCGTCGGTCTCACTCGCACCCGTGCGGCGTGTGAGTGCGAGAGAGACAGCGCACTGTGGGCCAGTAGACCGGTGGCGGCGGCCAAAACTCAAGACGCGTTTTGAGCTCCAGAGTCGCTAAATGGGACTCGAATCGAACGTGTGACCCCACCAATGGATTGCTCTCCGAACGAGGAATCCATTGGTGGGGTCACACGTTCGGCTCGAGTCCCATTTAGCGACTCTGGAGCTCAAAACGCGTCTAGAGTTTTGGCCGCCGCCACCGGTCTTCTGGCCCACTGTGCGGCGGCCGCTGGTCCGCGCCCTATTTGCGGGGATTCGGTCGTGTTTGCGCTGGCCATTTGGCGGCACGCCTCGGCGGGCACACTGGGCAGCGCTCTCTGCCGGTCACTGTTTGCAGTGGCGTGCCCCGCCCGCCCCGCCAAAGCCGCTCTGTTTATCCGGGTAATTGAATCCCACTGGCCGGCAGCGACGCGGCGACGCGCGGAGGCAGCAGCGTAAACCCGGCAGCGGCCCAAAAAAAAATCACCGCCAAAATTGAAATACGTACTGCGGACACGCAGCTCGGTTAGGAGGTGAAAATAGGAGATGAGGCCCAGCGGAACGGCGGCAGGGCGGCGGCCGGGGCCTCGCCGGGGCCCGGGGCTGGGGGTGCAAATGGAGGAGGGGGAACCCGACATGCAGGGGGAGGGGCTCCGCGCGGGGCTCCGCAGCGGAGAGAGAGAGAGGGAGAGAGAGACGGCAGGCGGGAAGGGGGAGGCACAAACAAAATGGCTGCCACTTCCGGCCAGTCACGTACGCCCGCCTGCCCCCTCCCCTTCCCCCGGCCGATATTACGTTTTGCACGGGGCTATCTCGTCACGTCCACCCGGCCTGCCCCCTCGCCCCACCCCCCTTACCACTGTCATCACCACAGAGAGCTGCACCCGCGTGCCGTGCCGTGCCGTGCCGCGCCGTGCTGTACCGGTTCGAATCCGTGCCAGGCCGGGCTTGCGCCTCGCGCCTTGCCGGGGCTGGCGACGCGTCGGCGTCGCTTCCGATGAGAATCGGAAGCCGGTGGCCCGGAAAATGCGGCTGGCCGAGGGCGGTACTCGAATCTGGTGCCGCTCTCGCAGAGTTTTGTTTCGAATTTCGTTTTTCTAGTGTTTTTCGTGTTTGAATATTTCTTTGTTATTATTTTAACGAACTCTTTGTGTTTGCAGGTGGAGATGACGGGTAGCAGTGTGTTCGACTACGTGCACCACGCCGACCACCAGGAGGTGGCCGAGCAGCTGGGGCTCGGCCTGGCGCCCCAGGGCGGCCAGGGCCTCGCCTCGCCCGCCAGCGCGGGCTCCGAGGAAGGCATCGCCTCCAACACGGGCACCATGAACCCGGACGGTGAGATTTGGACGTTGGCGCGTTAAATTTGGACGGCGTTGGACGCGCTGGAGGGCTGTAGCGAAACACGGGCGGGGCCGCCGGGCGGGGCTGGCGGTAGGGGCCGGAGAGGCGGCGGGGCGCAACTCAGACAGACATCGATTGGCCGCTGCCATCAGGCATTCTGTCCGCGCGCAGGTCTGTCCGCCTGCGCCGTGCCGTCCGCTCGCCGGGGAGGGCCCAGCTAGTCGCACCTAGTCGCCGATGGCCAGATAACGGGTTGGAGTCCGTCGCGACAAACGACCGCGTTGGGTGCGTCCGACTGTACCCGGCGGCACAGAGCTACAGGATCAGCAGGTGTCGCGACCCCTGGGTATACTCCAAAGGCCGAAACGAGCGCATGAAATAGAATCCCTGGGATTTGGCAGGCCGTCTCGTCAGGACGCTGTATCCACCGCCTTGTCCTTGTCCCTCCATTTCCCGCTCCTTTCCTGACTCGCACCCTGTAAACGCTCCTTGGCGCCTTCCTCAACGTAGGCAGTCCCGTTGAACAGCGGTGCGCTGCGGGCTGTTGGGATGCCTACCTCCCAGGCGCGCAGGGGCAGCGTAGGCAGTCCCGTTGAACAGCGGTGCGTAGCGAACCCGTTGGGATGCCTACCTCCCAGGCGCGCAGGGGCAGCGTAGGCAGTCCCGTCGAACCGCGGTGCGCTGCGGGTCAGAAGGAGTGCCTACCTCGCAGGCGCCGAAGCAGCACCCCAGCTCTCTTCCATGCTTTCCTACTCTGAACGGAAATTTAATTCGACCCCTCTCATTTTCCCCCGGCCGACACGGCTGCAATTCCACATTGTTTTGGCGCTGCCGCGCGCTGCCGGATGCATGGCTGCATGGCCGCGCACGTGCGTGCCCCGTGCCACGCCACGCCACGCCGCGCCCTATTCGGAATTCCGGACGGCGTCTTGGCGAGGAAAGGGTACGCCAGCTTGTTGCTGCGCGGGCAGGACAGGGCGGGCAGGGCCGAGGTTCGAATACCCGCCGGGGCGGGCGCGTTTTAATAAAAGTCGCGCCTCCTGCTGGTAGTGGATGGCGCTCTGTCGGCACCGGACGGAACTGACCCGCGTCGCGTCCCTCCAGCGGGCAATCCGATATACGACACATCATAACGAAAGCCTCGCCATCCGTCATGCCGCCCGGCTAGGCCCTTTCTACGCCGCCTCGTCGCTCTGTCTCTCTCGCACTCGTGGGGCGCCGCGTAGGGGTGCGAGAGAGACAGAGCGACGGTCCTTCGGGTGACTGGACGGACGCACGTCTTCCTCGTCTCCTTCTTGTCCTCCTCCGGGACCGCGCGGGGCGCGGGGCGCGCGGGGCTCGGCGCCGAGGCCATCGCCGACCTGATCGTCGAGACAATCTGAAATCGCCACGATTGACCGAACGCCAACGACGGCCCAAGGAATTGAAGCGGCGCCGTGAAAGGGGGAGGGGGTGGAAGGGGGTGGAAGGGGGCCCGGACGGGCGACGACGGCGTCCCTCGCACCTCCCCGTCGTCTTTATCGCCCGTCCATCTCATATGAAATTGTTTCACGATGGCGTCGCGCGATTGGCCGCCCTTCGTGTAAATTACGTCATCACAAACAAAAAAAATTTAAAAATAATTTTTATTTTTTTCAGTAATTTATTTTGCTGATTTTGCGTACAATGTGACAGTGTTGTTTCTGTCTCTGTCCGCAGTGGCCACCCAGATGGCGCTGAGCACCACCACGGGGTACAAGGGGTTGGAGCGGTCCTTCTGCGTGCGGATGAAGTCCACCCTCACCAAGAGGGGGTGCCACTTCAAGTCGTCTGGGTACCGGGTAAGTGGCAACCCTATTCCCGCTTCGCGCAGCAAGCAGCACGAAGCTGCGTCCGAGCCCTTTGCTTGCTGGTTGAGGGTGGAGTTGTGTCGTTTCCCGTCGGGTAGGCAATGATGGTGGTTTTCGTGAGTTCTCGGCAGCACACGCTGCGACCTTGCCAGCTTGTTGTGACCGTTGTGACCCATGCGTGTTCTTCTTGCCCCGTGCTGTAGGTCAACGCCAGCCACCCGGCAGAGTCGAGTGGATACCAGGTAAGACTGAGTCTTGGCTCGGTTTCCGATTTCGTCGCTAGCTGGACAAGTCCTCTGTTTTGTCTCCAGACTAGACGGGCGTGCTGTCCCGGTCCCGATCCACCGCTCTCGACATCATTCCGATTTTTGCAGCTCATTTCCGGGTCCCAGGATTGACAGACCCAGAAGGCTGCATCTCGATTTATTCCCGCCATTTCCGGTCCGTTCCGAATTACAGATTTGAGAAACAGCACGCAGTGAGCTTTTTTCGAGTGTCTGTGTGTGTGTGTGATACAAGCTGGCAAGCGAACTGTCTTTAACTCTCTCAAAATCATTGTCGACTTCCTCAGGTGTTAGGGACCGGGACAGCGCGGTGGGGATGTTGGTATGGTAGCTGCATGTTTCTCTAAAAGCAACTTCCACCTCATTTCAATTTTCTTTGTCATGTGCAATTTGTTGTTAAAAACGTAGAACATTGCGTATCCTTCCTTCTTCCACTGACCAAGAGTGTAGTGGGTGGGTACTCTCCGTTTAGGTCGCACTTCTTCCTTACACTTCCTGCATGAAAAGCGAGGCCTCTTAAAATGTAGTTCTAACAAAAGTGGATGGTTAATGTAGCGGTGCTGGGGCTGCGGGCTAATCTCAAGGCAAAGTCTGCCTCCGCGTTTCAAGGCGGGGAGCGAAACTCTTGAGCCGAATGCACGGAGGCCTTGTTGGCGTGCGCGGTGCGCGTCTGGGCGGGCACGTAGTCTGGGCCGCGCGCTCTGCCTCTCTCGCGCGCACGGGGCGGCGCGTCGGGGCGCTGGGGTGCGAGAGAGACAGAGCGACCTCCCCCGGGGACGGACCGAAGCCGACCGAGTTAACGGGCCTCATCCCGCCGGGGATTAGTCCCCGCCACAGATGCCGTGCCGGCCGTGCGGCGGCCGTGCGGCGGTGCCCCCGAAAACTTTGACGCCGTTACGCGTCTTTTTAGCACGGTGTTTACACCGCCCGGAGGGGGAGGGGCGCCACACAGTGGGCCAGAAGGCCGGTGGAGGCGGACGAAACTCCAGACGCGTTTTGAGCGCCAGAGTCGCGAAATAGGACGAACCGAGCGTGTGACCCCACCGATGGAATGCTATCACCACGAGGAATCCATTGGTGGGGTCACACGTTCGGTCCGAGGCCTGTTTAGCGACTCTGGAGCTCAAAACGCGTCTAGAGTTTTGTCCGCCTCCACCGGTCTTCTGGCCCACTGTGCGCCACCGACGGGACGCGCGGGACGACCAGGGCGAGGAGGAGAAGAAGGCCCCTGAGATGGAGTCGGCCGCCCCGCCGCCCGTCCGCATCCAGTTAATTGTTACGCCCCCTAATGAGCTCGTATATATACGGGCTTTAGTTCTTATTTCGGGAGTTGTCCTCCCCGGCCGGCTGGCTGGGCCACTGGCTGGCGGGCTGGACCGCGGCAGCCTCCCCGACGCCCCGATGCTTCCGGGAGATAGCCGCCGGACAGTGGCGTAGGTGGAGACCGCCGAAAGGAAGCAGACGACAGTCTCATTAGCAGTGGGTACCCGGTGGCGTTGTTTCGCGCGCACTCTCTCTCTTTTTCTCTCTCCACTCCAGAGCAAGGGGGCGTACTACACTAGTACTCCCAGGTTCACATCGATTCATCGCGGGGGGGCAGCCCCCCTCCCCTTCCCCGCCACTGCGGTTACGCCGCACGTGTGAGATAAGACAAATTTTGGAAGACTTAATTAGGGGCCATTTAGCCGGGCGTGTTCACGTGTGTGCGTGTGTGCACGTGTGTAACTCATGTGCGCTTTTACGAGTGTGCCTGTGTGTGTGCGCGCGTCCCTTTTTCTGAGATAGGCCTGCGCGTGTGTGGCACCGCTTAGGTTAAGGAGGAGCTTCGCGTGATAAGCCGACCGGGCCGCGCCACCGCTGGCAGGGCCTGGGCCAGGCCAAGCCAGGCCAAGCCAGGCCCGGCAGGGCGGAAAGGGTTAACGGGATCAGATAAGCGAGGTTTATTATTTGCCGGGGCGTGGCGCCAGGAAGCAGCGTCGCTCCGTCTCTCTCGCACCCCCGCGGGACGCCCGGACGCCCCCGCGAGTGCGAGAGAGACGGAGCGACAGGCGGCAGGACCGCCAGGAGAGGGAGCCAGGGGATGACTGCCGCCTGCAACAGGGCCTTGGGCGCCTTGGCCGCGGCCTTGGCGGCGTCTTGGGCTTGGGGCGGCGGTTCCGGAGTGGAAGCGCGCCGCCGAAGTGCACCATCGCACCCCGGGACGCTGTTCGTTGTGAAACGCCATTTCGGAGCCTCGTCGCCTCGCTTGTCGCCCCACGCGAAACGGGTGCAACGATGGCCGTTTACGAGTCATCGAGACTGGGAGTAAGACAGTGAGAGTGTGGCGCGGACGGCGAGAAAGGCTCGGCTTGACCTTCTCCTTGCTCTGTGTGTTCCCCAGGTGGTGCTGGTGCTGTGCCGGCTGCGGCCGCAGTGCAGCTTCTCGCACTCGCGCAAGGCGACGCCGCCGCTGCTGGGCATGGTGGCCATCGCCATCGCGCTGCCGCCGCCCTCGGTGCACGAGATCCGCCTGGACTCGGACATGTTCGTCACCAGGATCAACTTCGACTTCCGGATCGCGCACTGCGAGCCGCGTGTGTCGGAGCTGCTGGACTACACGGCCGAGGAGCTGACGGGCAAGAACCTGTACACGCTGTGCCACGGCGAGGACGCCAACCGCCTGCGGAAGTGCCACCTGGACCGTAAGTACCGGGGTAGCCGAGCGGGCTGCGTCGTTGCCCGTGGGGGGCGGGGTCGCGGGTTCGACGCCGCGTTGCCGCGTGCATTTTTAACCGGCCCAGCTGGCTGGCTGCTGGAGGGGCACGGATTGTGGGGCAAGGTGGTCGCAGTGCTCCAGCATATCGATTGGGGACCGCTGCGCGTGCGGGGCGTGCGGGGCGTGCGGGGCGTGCGGGGCGTGTGGGGCGTGCGCAAGTCGCGCGGTTCGGAGGTCCCCGAATCACGCCCGCGTGCGCGAGGCGCGTGCCGCACGCCCCGCACGACCGGTGCCCGGCCTCAAGGTCGGCGCCGTGCGGGCCGCCAAGGCTGGAGGGTCGGGACCACGACGCCGATCGAAGAACGATTCGAATTTTTTCAAGTTTCCCGGAGGTTAGCAGTGCTTCGGTTGTGTTTTGGGTGGCGTGGCGGGCGTTTACACCCCTAGGGCTGGGCTGGGGGTACACTGTACGTGTTGGACGGGCCGGCGTGGCTGGCGGCGTGTCGGCGTGTCGGCGGCTCGGACGTGCGAAGGACGCGCGCCGTCGTGGGGCTAGAAGGCGATCGACCAGGACGACGTGCCCGTCCCGGCGCGGCCGGCCGGCGAGCCAGCCACTCCGTGCTGCTCCGTGCCCCATGTGACGCCGGGGGGACGCCGGCGGGGCGGCCAGGGCTCCGACCGCGCCGCACAGCGCCGCACAGCGCCGCCCGCCAAGCGGCGGCAGCCCGGCGGTAGCGACCAGCCACGCTTTGCATTCAGGCGCCGTCACCACCGCGCCGCGCCCCGCCCCGCCACCCCCTCGACGGAATTATTGCCCCCGCGGCGTTCCAGCGCGTTCCAAGGGTCGTCCAACCCGGCGGCGCTGCGGTCGTCTTCGGACGGGGGCACTTCCGGTTCCAGCGCGATTCCACCAAGGGCGGCCTCAACCTACCCCCGGCAGGCTGATTCCGAACAGTGCTTCGTCGCTGTCACTCGCGCACCTGCACGTGGGGTGCGAGAGAGACGGAAACAGCCTGGGGGTGCGGATGGTGCACGACGTGCACCTGCCGGCTCCATTCGCGGCCGGGCGTGGTGGCGGCGCGCCAGCCACCCCGCCGTCGAACTGTTGCCAATGGGTTCGGATCCGCGTTCGGATCTCCCCGCCGGCCGGCCAGCCGGGCTGGCCGGGCACAAGGGCATCCAGCAGCCAGCTCCACGCGGCGCGAACGACGAGGATGTAAATTCGCGGCGGAATCTGCGAACGGCTGCCCCTTTCGGCTTGGGGGCGAGGGCCTCTCTTCTGCGGCCCTCTGGCCGGGGCCCGTCGCTAAGTCCCCTGTCTCTTTATCATCGTCTCCTCTGCGTCTCCGCGTCCCTTCAAACTTGGCCGTCTCCCCCTTGTTCCTTCCTTCCTCCGTCCCCGTGCCTCCGCCACGCCGCCGCCGGCTGCCTAGTATGCGGACCACGTCTCCCTGCCGTGGATGTGAGCCACATCTCAACTTGGCTGTAACCCTCATCCCTCCCTGCCTGCCGCCCCGCCGCCCCGCCGCCCTGCTGCCGGCAGCGGGACCGAGCGGGACCCACACGCACTGCCAGCCAGTTTCCTCCTCCATGTATCGCTGGGCATTGCTTTCCCTTTACCTTTGTCCCCCCTTACACTTTGTCCGTCGTTTGCAGCCCCCCAGCCCGGCCCAGCCCCAGCGCAGCCCCAGCGCAGCGCGCCACCGCGGCAGTCGCCTCTCCCTCTGCAGCCCCTCCCCCGTCACTCGGCGACTCTTTTCCCTTCGGCTTCCCGGCGGCCATCTCCTCTCCCGCTCAAATATTGCGCGTCCATTGCCCCTCCCAGGTGGCTATTTTGTCATTTGGCACTTCCGCCGCGGGGAGCCAAGGAAGGAAGTGAAGGATAGACGCCGCCTGGCGCGAGGCTAGCCGCCGTCGCTCTGTCTCTCTCGCACCCCCACGGGCCGCACCACGAGTGCGGCAGAGACAGGGCGAAGGAACGGCTCTTGTTCGGAATGAGCCTACTGGCAGCCCAGGCCTGTCGCGGGGAAGCGCTTATGGAATTGGCAATATAAAATAATGATCGCGCTGCCGGCCGGAGCCGCTGTCCCCCAGGGCCGAGCCCAGGGCGGTGGGGACTGCAGTGCAGTGGGCAGCGCGGCGAGGCGGCCCGGCCAAGTGGGAGGGTGGTCACCCTGCGGGGACAGGAAAAGGCGCGACCGGGGATTTGAACCCACGACCATAACCGTTGTTTTTCTCTCCGCAGTGATCAACAAGGGCCAGGTGCTGACGCACTACTACCGCCTCATGAACAAGAACGGCGGCTTCACGTGGCTGCAGACGTGCGCGACGGTGGTGTGCAGCTCCAAGAACGCCGAGGAGACCAACATCATCTGCGTCAACTACGTCATTAGGTGAGTGTGGGTTCGACTCCCGCTCGGGGCAGCCGTTTTTTCGCCTGTCAGTGTCGCCGTGTGACGCTACGCAAACCCAGGCGGCGCGCGGCGTGCGTCTGCTTCCGGACCGGCGAGGCTGTGCGGAGGGTGGCGATGGTGGGCGATGGCGCCCGGGTGGCCGAGGAAGGCCGAGGCAGGAGTGACCACTCTATTCGGCGTGACGCGCTCGTTGACGTGCTGACGGGCCTTTGTTGATTGCAGCGCGCGCGAGTACGGCAATCTGATCCTGGACACGTGCCAGATGGAAGACTCCATCCAGACGGTGAAGCGCGAGGACAACAGCAACGACCCGGAGAACGGATCGCCCGACGCCGACAGGGGAGGTGAGCGTCGTGCCGGGCAGTCGCCAAAAGTCGCTGGTTCGAATCTCGCTGACGGGTGTATTTTATTTTTTCCGCAGAAGGTCACAGCAGTGGCGGCCCGTCCAACCAGCGCGACACGCACCGGTCGCCGCCCGACCTGGACGACGGCTCTTCGGAGGCGCCGGGCGACCACCGCGGCGGTCGACACCACGACCACGTGACGCAGCTGCAGCCCTTGCAGCCGCTGCACAGGCCGGGGCAGCAGCCGGGGCTCAACAAGAAGCTGCAGCAGCGGCGGGGCAGCAAGAGGAAGATGTCGTCGATGGCGGAGGACGACAGCAGCCTGTGCACGTCGGACGAGGACGACGACGAGGACGGCCCCAGCCGGACCAAGCAGCCGCACTTGCAGCAGCTGCAGGGCGTCGGCCGGGGCGCCGGCGTCCTCAGCCCGGCGTCGTCCTCGTGCCACTCCACCGGCATGACGGCCGACGCCAGCCCCAAGACGTCGGCGCCGACGCCGTCCACGCCCGTCACGGCCAGCGCCACGGTGACGTCGGCCGCGTCGGCAGTAAACCACCACCCTGCGGACGACGGCGGCGACGCCGCGCCCACCTCCGTCAAGGACTTGGAGCACGCCATGTCCAAGCACCTGCCCGCCGTCTCCCTAAGTAAATGTGAGTAGCGACTGTGTCCCCACATCCGGGTGCGTCCGCCAGCGGCGGGCCAGCGGCGTAGCTGCGGCCACCTGTTCTGTTGGGCCCCATGGCCGCCCCTGGCCCCTCGGCCGGTACGTCGCGGCGCACGGCGCGCGGCATCAGACAGCCAAGTCACGTCCAAAGTGTCCGTCAGCCTCCCTCAGCCCGCCGCGCCGCCGCGCACCGCGCCCGCGCCCCGCCACGCGGTGGACAATGCATCATTTTTCACGACGCGCCCTATTCATAAATTCATGCTCATATCATACTTTTTTCCAAAGTCCTTACGGGGTGGAAACGAGCTATGAATCTGGGATGCATGCAGTGGGGCTTTCCCTCCGCGAATCCCCGTCTAGAATTTGGAGGGAATTTCCCGCACTGGCTCAAAGTAACTCACTGCTATGTAAATTTGGAGCGCGTAACTGATGAAATGTTGCCTCTCTGACGTTGTCGTTGTCCGCCGCCAGGTTCCTCCCCGCCGCTCTTGTCCCTGCAGCCGCACGGCACGACGGACTTCAGCGCGGACACGCTGCTCAAGCAGCAGCAGCAGCGCAGCACCATCCAGTGGATCGGCGCGCACCACCACCTCAACCACCACCTGAACCACCAGCAGCTGCCGCACTCGTCGGCGGCGCCCCTGCCGGCCACGGCGCTGCTGCGGCAGCTGTACGCCAACCGCGAGTCCGTGATCCGAGCCAACGTGCACGCCGGCGGCCCCACGCCGGGGCTCGGCGGCCGCGCCGGCTCCGTGGGTCCCGGGGGCGGCGGCGGCGCGTCGTACTACACGGGCGACGTCAGCCACGTAGGGCCGCTGCCCACGCCGCCGGGCAGCGAGGGCTCGTACGGCGACCACCAGTTCCTGCTGCACAACAACAAGGGCGGCGCCTCGGCCACCGCGGACGCCTTCAACAGCCTGGTGTCGTCGTACTCGGCGACGGGCGGCTACTCCGTGGACTACCACTCCGCCATGACGCCGCCGTCGTCCGTGTCGCCGCGGGACAAGCACCAGCACCAGCAGCTGAACGCGGCGGGGGTCGCGGCGGGGGCGTTCGACAGCGCGGCCTACTCGGACGTGCTGCGGCACCAGTACGGCGGCATGGACGGCTCGCCCGCGCAGCCGCTGCCCCTCAAGCCGCAGGCCTACCACAGCACCCTGGACGCGGCCACGGCGGCGGCCTACGCCGCCTCCACCGGCACCCTGGACCAGAGCCAGTTCTACCACCAGGGCTTCCACCTGTACCACCCCAAGCAGGCGGCCGGGCCCGCCACGTCCTGGTACTCGGCGCCCTCCTAGTGCAGTGATAACTAAGTGATAGACCCAATATACCAAATTGTTGCCCGCGGGCAATTCGTTGCAAGGACGGTCTTGGTGCGGACGGCGTCGACCATTCCGAGGACCGCGGACATTCCGTCGCCGACAGCCCGACAGCCCCGCGGCGAGGAGGTCCTCGAAGTGGCTGCCTCGTCCTCCCTCCGAATGTGTACAGTATAGTTATGTTTTTATCGTAGGGGTTCTTTTCAGCTCATTTCGAATTTTATGGAATATGTTTTGTTTTTCTCATTGGTATTCTCCCTATGTAGTTTTAGACGTGTGTTGACTGTGAAACGGCTCCGTCGGGTAACCACAAACTTCAAACGCGACTCAACAATTGAATACTTTGCTACCTGTAGAAATAAATCCAACTCTCGGCACTCCGAGGTGTAATGTAACTGTGATGGACTACGCAAGCCCTTCGACGCGTGGGTCGAGTGGAGCGGAGCGAAAGCGCTCTCGGCCGCCAAAGCCGCCCCGGTGAACTCCGCAGTCAAAGTCGAGCTCCTTTCCGGCGTCGACTGCACAACTACATATCTAATGTGATCTCCTGTCAAAACACAATGTACAAAGGAAGAGCGCTCCGTGTGATGCAGCATAGTTGCTGAGGGTCCCCGCGGCCCGCCGCGCCCCGCCCAAGATGGCCGGCACGGCGGCCAGGATGGCGGCCAGGATGGCGACGGCCCTTGGACACTGTCCAACTCGCGGCAGTTGATATGCACGTCGCCGGCTCGCCGCCGTGCGCGGCATACCGCCTTCAAATTGTTTTCTCTTGGCGGGGCCAGCGCTTTCGGCTCGTCCCCTTTTCGTCCTCGTGTCGTCCTCGTGTCGGTTGCCATGCCAACCGTCGCAGTGTCGAACTGGCGGTGAAAATTGAAATTGAAATCGGCACTGTGCAGCAGAGTGAGCATCACACAGGGCAAGTGGGTGCACAGTAGAACCAATGAAAGTGATCCCTCGTACATATGTTATGTAAATATTGTTTCATAAACGTTTTAGCTGTACATATAAACCTTCTGTAAACCTAAGAATTATAAAGATGTATTACTAAGATGGTGAGCCTGGATGTGTGATAGTGACTTGTTTATGTTTTTTGTTATGCAATCCTCGGTATTTGTACCAAGATTTTTTCAACGAGTGAAAACTCTCTCTGTGGCTTTGTGGCAACTGGAAAGCACTGAAGTGGTCAGTTTTCTTGGAAGGGGTGAGATCAGGCCCCGTGGAGAAAGAGTTTCCTCAAAATTTATAACTGTGCTGCCAAAGATAGATGAAAATCTAAGGGCATTGAGGACAAATACTGCGAACAATTGATTTGCGCGGACAAAGAAGGCAGAAATCAGATATGGAGGACCAAAAACCCATTCCCTTTCTGAGTTCCTGTCTTCAGTCCGTACGATACGTGTTTAGATTTGTGATATGATATAGTATACCATTTCAGAGGGTTTAAATTTTTGTTTTCTGCGCGTTTTTGTGGCAGCCAATAAGTTTGTTGCGGCTTTGCCACGGTTTTGGACAGAGTGCAATAGTTGCCAATTAAGTTTGTTCATAGTTAAAATGTTGATTTTTTATTTGTAAACTCAAAACGTTGTCTGATTTTTATTGTTATGTCAAGCCAATTTTGTATTTAATTTTAGTAGGCAAATATTTCCATGACATTTAATCCTTTAAATATATTTTGAGTCCCTTGAAAAGAATTTTGGAATTGACTGAATTCGAAAGCATTTGGTTGGGGTCAAGAGATGTTTCTCTTTTTATTTCACATTTCAGCTGTGAGGCCAAAGACACTTTGCGATGGTATTTTAAAAATCTACCGAAAATTTTGTTCCCTCCTTTATATATGTAACTTGAGTTATTTGACAGTGTTCTATTAGTCTGACATATATAGGGATCGCGCAAAATACTTAAGAAAAAATATTGTTTATTTTTTTTTTGTTATCACAGTTAATTCCTTCCTTTTGCGGCACCTTTTGGAATCCTTGCAGGCTATTTATAGCCTCAAATTTTGTGTCTGAAGTACTGTCACTCATGAGAATGAGTAAAAATAAATCTACACTGTAGCCAGAATGTTTCGCATGTAACAATTTCGGCAACCACGCCGAGAAAAACAAGTGTCCTGCTGTTAACATTTTGTTACCCTGTTATATGTTTTCACTTTTTCCTGTAAAAATAGTTGAACACTTGCTGCATCGCGGCTGGCTGCTCTAGGAGCCATGAGAAACATTCTGAAGTGCAGTTCTACTTACTTCTACTAAGTTATGATTACCTACTGTGTATAAACGCTGCAGCTACTACATGTTTTGTTTTTTGTCCAATATAAAGATGGAAAAATTAAACTGTTACTTGCCACAGGAAATTTCTCAGTCGTTCTGTCATTCATTCCGTCCGTCCTTTCCCATCGAAGAGGTTCACAGGTACAATCCAGACGCTCACGCCGCCGCCGCCGCGGTAGTTCTTTTTAAGTGTTGTGACGCTGGGGCCGGGATGGGGTACGTGACGCCCCAGGGCGCCGGCAGGGCGTACTTCTCGTTGTCCAGGTTGTCGCGCACCTCCTCCAGGGCGCTGACGGGCAGCCTGTCGATCTTCTTGATGTTGGTGCGGAACCGGCAGGACTCGACGGCGACCCTCACCAGGTCCGTGCCCTCGATGAAGTCGGGCGCGATGACGTTGGCGTTGCGGTACCAGTACCCCCGCCGGGCCCGCTCCGTCACGTTGTAGTTGACCTGCAACCGGCATGTGCACTCAGTCTCAGAGCGCGTCCGCATTGGGACTACACTCACAGTGCACCCACACCCACCAGGTCGGCCATGACGCGGAGGTTGGAGCGCTGCATCAGGACGTCCACCACGGTGGGCGTCATCTCGGCCATCAGGGCCCACACCTCGTAGTGCTTCTGGTACACGAGGTGGATGGCCTTGTCCAGGTACTTCATCAAGCCCTTGGGGCTCTGCTGGTTGCCCCACTGCTGGGGGATCGGCTGCCAGAGCGTGTTGATCTCTGCAAGTGGCTCGGTTTGTACTCGCTGTCGTGCACGTGCGAAAACCCACCCGAAAAAGACGTACCTCTGGATTGCCACTTCTTGTCGTGGTACGCCACCAAGACCTTCTTGCCCTTGGCGACGGTGTCCTTGACGGAGGGCATGGTGACGGGCCTGTCGTTGGTGACGAGGATGTCGCCCAGCTCCTGCTTGATGATCTCGATGAGCTGGGGGTGAGGGTCGTCGTACTCGCCCGAGGACGCGCCGAAGCCCACGGGGAAGCGGTGGAAGTCCAGCACCACCATCTCGTGCTTGGCGAAGTCCGTGAGGAAGCGCCGCAGCTCCCTGAGCAGGGGCACCAGCGGCTGCACGCGGATGATGCCGTGGTTCACCCAGAACCTGGATGCGTACAAGTGGTGTCATTGCCGTGCAGCAAGGCACGCGAGACGTGTGTGATCCTCCAGCTCCGGCGCGATACACTGTATAATGCATTCGCCACAGGTACTTGCTTTTCGCCGTGGTCCGGGTGGTCCTCGTTCTGCTGGTCGCCCATGTCCTGGGGGTAGTAGCCGACGCGGATGTCGAAGTACCGGACGCCGAGCAGCAGCTGGTCCCAGACGTCCAGGTCCTGCGTCAGCAGGTACGAGGAGCTCTCCGAGTCCCTGTCCCTGGAGTAGCAGAACGAGTTGTGCGTGCCGGGCAGCAGCATCTCGTGGATGGACAGCTCGGAGCTGCAGCAAAACGGGAACGGGTGCGTCTATAGTCGCTGAAACAACCTTCACCCTTCGCGGCGCTTTGGGGCCGGCGCCACTGCAGGCTCACTGTCTCTGTCGCACACATGGGGCGTTGCGTACGTGTGCGAGAGAGACAGAGAAGAGAGCGCCGTTCGGACTCGCCCAGTCGGGCGCCTGTGACTCAGAGGGCAGGCAACCCAACGTACGCGCGCGCGAGGCGCGCGGCGGACCCGCGGGCGGCATGGGAGCCCCGCGGCGGAAAAGAACACTCACTTTGTCTTGTCGACGAGCTGCTTCATCCACGTGGGCCTCATCCTGATGCACTGCGTGTTGATGATCCTGGCCTTCTCGTCCAGCAGGGCGGCGCGGAAGGGCAGGCAGAAGTCGCCGTCGGGGTGGTGGTCGCCCGTGTAGTTCCTCTGCCAGTAGTAGGGCACCGGGCCGCGCGGCGCGGAGTAGTTGCTGCGGATCCTGCCCTTGGGCTCCAGGATCTCCGCGCTCCACACTGGACACAGTGTTGGTGAGAGACACGCTGGCGCCACACTGTAAAGCACTCCAGCGTCTCGCCTACCTGCCACGATCTCCTCCACCGAGGCCGCGTCCCGCTCGTCCCACTGCCGCTCGTACAGGACGACGCGGCGCGGCGTGGCGTTGCAGTGGCTGTAGTCCCAGGCCACGTCCGTGAGGCGCGGCGGCACCTCGGGCTCCAGCAGCGGCGACACGGTCATGTAGAGCAGCGCGAAGCAGCGGTTGTCGTCGGCGTCGTCCCGGGTCGCCATCAGCGTGTTCTTCCAGCCCAGCACCTCGCCCGGGTACCGGTCCACCTCGTCGGAGCTGCTGTCGGCGCTGGAGGCGCTGGAGCCGGGGCTTACGGGCTTGGAGCCGGAGGACGGCATGGGCTGGCCCTCAAGGTGCACTGCGGTGAAAAACGCGTTTATTTTTGTACCGGTACCCGGGAAATTTTCGAAACTTGCGCACAGACAGTTCCCCCTGCGGTTTCCTGGGCAATATAGCTGACAGGGTGAGAGAGTGGACTTTAGTACAGCGTTCTCGCGCGTACCCGTGCATAGCGCGACTGCGAGGCGCAACTCATCAAGACCGTCGTGACCTCGATCTGCATTGCTGCTGAGGTCGCTGTCCCCGTGCCTGCCGGGCCCTGCCGCGAAAGGGGCTCGTCAACCCCCCTCCCCCTCCCCCTCCAGCTCGCCTCTGCCCTCCCTCCCGCCTTCGCCCACCCTTCCAAGTCCAACTAGAGAGAGCCCCCGGCCCGCAAAGGGCGCGACAGTGCGGCACTCGTCTGGTCGTCCGCCAGAAGGGCCTGCAGTGGCTGTGGAGGCTGCAGAGGCTTGTCCCGGACGCAGGCTACCTTACCGAACAGCACGGCGCCGAGCAGCAGCGACAGAGTCCACCGGGCAGTCATGGTTCTCGAGCCGCGGACGAGTCCGCGGTTTGGTGGCGCGGGCGGCGGGCTGGGACGGTCACCGCGCACCCCAGGCTCCACGACGGCACTGCCGGGACGAGTCCGAGGACGCGGGCAGAACGCGAGCAGAACGCGAGCCGGTCTGGGCCGGCCTGAGTGAGGGACTACGGGGGCTGCCCCAGGCCAGCCGCAGGCCAGCCGCCAGCCGCGGGCCGCGGGCCCCAGCGCCGCAGCCGCCAATTGCTTGATTTGGATTTCCGTCACACACACAGTCGCACAGTCAGTCACACACGGCCGGCGTCGCTACAGATCGGTGCGTGCACTCTGAGGTCGACGCGGCGTGCGTGCAGCGGCACCGCAGCCGCCGCAGCGGGGCAGCCAGGGCAGGCAGACGGCCCTCCGACCGCCCTGCAGGCCGCCCTGCGAGCCCTACGGGCCCTCTCGGACCTCGTGACCTAATGGCTGTAGGGCACTGTAGGGCTCGCCTTGGGCCTCAATTGAAAGAGCAAGGACTGCGTGGGCTGGGTCTGTTGCCCAGGGAGATGTGTACTGCTGCATTGTGCGTACGACCCCGTCACAAAAATGTGGCCGCAATGAAAACGCAGATTTTTCTGCTTGTTTTGCGTCTTCCCTGCCGTGGCGTGCCACAAGGGTGGTCTACCTGGTCCCCAGTGCCCAGTGGTCTTTGACATTCTTTTTGGTGTGGAAATGACTTGTCTCGTGACGCCTGTCGCGTTCAGATGCTCTGTAGACGCTGGGTTGCCTGCCTGTCCGGCGCATGCTCAAATGATTCCAGTTTTTCGCTATCAAATGACTGTTTGGGGCCAAAATAGTCCTCAAAAAAGTGCCAGGAATTCTAGGGACTCTCTATGTTTCGCCCGATGCGGGACGGTAGTGACTTGCTGGCATTGGTGCTCACTTTACTGCACCGCACTGTATCCTCCAAGTCATATCGCTTCCGTAATTGACAGCCTTGCTATGAATCGATCGTGTTGAACTTTGCACACTCTTGAAAGGTGCTCCTAAACTTGCAATATTTGGCAACTAAAATAGCGTAGTGGTGGTGTTCAGTGAGATGGGGAAGAAAGAGTGCATAGAAATTGATTTTAAACGTGTATTCACAATATTTACAAACATCGTTCGTGCGGTTTCCGCTTACAAAACGTATGTACAAAATTCATCACAAGGTAAAAACATCACACAGGTAAAAGACATGGATACAAATATAACTTTGATAAAAAGGACAAAAAAGTCTATCATTTTCTACAGGAATTTAAAAACAAACAGCTTGCTGTACTTTCTTTGGCTGCAATAGAAGAGGAATATGGGTTCCTGGTGTGGTGACCGTTTTCCGGTAGCCTGGGTACCGTGCCCCAACCGAGACCCAGAGCCTAGATCGAAGCCATTCGAAGGCGACCGGCCAAAACGTCGCATTGGGGTCGTCAATTGGCCTGCTGCGTCAACAGATTGAGCAGCTCCTCGTGGTCCATGTTGTTGAGGGTCTGGATGTCGATGCCCAGCGCGTTGGCCACGCTCATCATGTCCAGCCCGAACGACTTGAGCAGCTCGATGAAGTCCATCTCCTCGCCTGCAATCCGAAGGAAGATCCGAAGGAACCGAAATGAAAATTGAAAACTGGGATTGGTACAGTCCTGTCGTCTGGTGGCGACGGTGTGCTTTACCTGTGAACGGGTTGTGCAGTTTGGGGCAGGAGTGGTTGCACTGCGGCCAAGAGCACATCTCGACGTGTCGCGTGGGGCAGCCACTCCGAGCGGACCGGGCGGACCGGGCGCGGCCTGAAGGAAAACAAATTGACAGACTTATCCCTTTCCAACGCAACACGTTTTCTTGGCGCGGCGAGCAGACGGAGTTGACCCACCTTCGCCTTGCCCCTTCCGCTGCTTGCGGGTGCTCCCCTTCTTCCGCTTGTGCTTCTCCTCGGGGGGCTTCTCGCCGACGGGAGAGTCCGACACCATGGACGACGGCGGCCTGCATCCGACCAAAAAGCTTCGTCAACAAACAGTGGGACCATAGAGATTGCGTAGTCGGTGGGCTCTGCCAGGCTCTGCTGGCCCTGCTTACAGATGCTGCAGATGCGGGCCGAGGTGGCGGCTCTCCCAGCAGCGCAGCGCGCTGGGCAGCGACACGCGGTCGATCCGCACCGAGGCCCAGTCCCGCTTGGTGAGCACAGTGTGCGCGATGCAGGACGGCGCGAACACGGCGCTGGCGGACAGAAACGGACTCGTCAACCTCCCCTCGCTCCAGGCGCTACTCGGGTGCACCTCCTCCACTTACGAGACGTTCTTAAAGGTGGTGCGGAAGTTGTCCCCCATCTTGTGGATGAAGTCCCACTGCTGCTTGGTGACGGGCGCGCCCACGTTGTCGGCGGTCATCTGGGCCTCGTCGAACAGCCACTGGAAGATGAAGAGCGGCGCTGCGAACAGGGCAAGACGCTCACGCCACTGTCTACTGCAGTGCACCAGCACGGCCAGCGGGCTGGTTCCGAAAAGTCACCTCGTCGCTCTGTCTCTGTCGCACTCATGGGGCGTCGCGCGGCCCGCGGGGTTGCGAGAGAGACGGCGACGAAATGGCTCTTTGGAGTCGCGCGGCAGAGACGCAAGGTCGTTCGAACTTTGCCGCCGAGGGAAGCGCCTGGTGCGGGGCGTCGGCGTCGGCGTCGCCCCTCCGCGAACATGGCCACTGCCGCCCTCCCACGGCGGGCGCGCCAAGCTCGCGCTCGCGGCGCTACCCCGCGCCAGCGTAGCGTACCTCGGATCGTGGGGTAGAGCCGGTAGCCGAAGTAGCAGCGCCAGGGCTCGGCGCGGTGGTGCGCGGCGCAGGCCGACGGCATCCTGGCCCTCCACAGCGACATGCCCTGCCGGACGGCGTCCGACGCGGACAGGGCGTTGGGCCGGTTGGGGCCGTAGGGGCCGTCGGGGGAGAAGGGCGCCCTGTCCAGGAACCAGCCGGAGTCCACCAGGCCGCGCACGCAGACGTGCGGCATGCCCAGCGGGCCGCGGACGAGGTCCTGCACCGCGTCCACGTTCAGCATCACGCCCGTGCCGCCCGCGCTGGAAACAGCAGGAACCACGGATCGAATACTCGGCAGCGAAACATTGCCGGATTGAGAAAGTCGATTTACAGTGCACTCGAGGGAGGCGGCGGCATGGCACGGCATGGCACCACACGGGTTCAAAGCCCTTTCCCTTACCTCGTCCCCGCGAGCAGGATGTGGGAGTCGTTGTGCAGGCCCATGGCGGCGAGGTCGCGCACCACCTCCTGCACGATCAGGGACCCCATGAAGCTGAAGGTGGCCGACGAGGGGTCCGGGGCCGGGCCGGGCGGCGTGGCGCCACTCCAGGAGTCGCTCGAGCAGTATGGCACGAGGCTGGACAGGACAGTGCAAACGTCAGGACGTCACAGAGCAGGTCTACGAGGCAACGCCACTTGAATTTCGCAGTGTCGTGGTACTCACACGTGGTTGGCGTTCCACGCGTAGGGGTTCTCCTCGGGAGTCTGCGACAAGATGCCTCCGACTGGAATCGAATTGAAGCGAAGCGTCATTCACAGAAACAAGGAACAAGGGCTGGAGCGCCGATCGGCGCGCGTGGCTATGGCCAATTGGCCAATTCCACAATAGTTTTCGTCTTTCCCAAGGGTGGCTCGCCATTGGCTTGCCATTGTGCGGTCTGCGGGAGGGGGTATCGAAGAATTCCATTCATGCTTCGGAACCCCGCGTTATTGTTTTGCTCCGCTTTGGAACAGATCTGCCGCCGACAGCAGCCGGCCAACCCCCTCCCCCGCCCGCCCCCGGGCAGAGCAGCGAAAAAAGGGGAACGGAAATGGAAGGGAAGCCGAAGCAGCCGAAGCTGAGGCCGACTGACCATGGCGGACGTCCGGCCACTGGGCCGACGTCATGAGGTGGCGCAGCCGGAGCCAGCGGTGGTGGCAGCTCCACGTGTCGTAGCAGTACCAGCCGCCTGCAACAAGGGCGAGGACGCCGTCAACGTCAGGGTGCCTCTTTGTCTCTCTCGCACCCGCAGCCTACCGCAGCGACGCCTACCTTCGAGGAAGATGATCCACTTTCTACTGCCGTGCGACCGCCTGATGTAAAAGCTGCAACGAGGAGAGGTTGGTCAGTGGGGCCGCATGGCGACGTTTGGCCGCTCGTCGTCCACGCTAACACGCGTTATCACGTACCCGGCGGGCGAGCCGTCGTTGCAGGTGACGTTGCGGTTGGACAGGAAGACGCGCCGCATGCCGCGCTGCTCGTCCACGGGGCAGCACTTGATGGCCTGCATCATCATGTCCTGGACGGCGACCTGCGGCGAGGTGCGCGCCGCGAGGACGGCCACGCCGGGCTGGAGGACGGCGTTCTCCTCGCGGTGCTGCGGCTTGGCCTCGGCGAGCAGCAGCAGCAGCAGCAGGCACGCCGGCGTCGCCTGCCAAAACGGTGGAAACACAGCGCCTATGAGCGGGTGGCCTACCCACGCCGGCGCGGCGGCGGCCAGACACATTATAAAGAAGCATGGCTTTGTTTTGACGCACGCACGCACGCACGCTCGCGGCCGTGCTGGTCACTCCACTGGGCTGCGTGGCTGGGTAGTGCGCAGTGCGGCACACCTGTCCTGCCTGCCTGCAGCCTCTCTGCAGTCTGACTCCGAAACGAACGATGCTTCTGTCTCTCTCGCACCTGAGCGGGCCGCCCCGTGAGTGCGAGAGAGACAGAGCGACGAGGCACTGGTCTACAGCCTGCAGGCCTAATTAGGGCCCTTTGAATCCTTTGAATTCGCCGCCACTACTTCGGGGCGTAGCGCTAGCGCTCGGCTTCGGCTCGCTTCGGCTGCGTTCGTCACAGCCACGCAGCCGTGGCGCAGCCGTCTCCCTCTCGCCGTGAAAAGAGACGGGGAGCGACAAGGACGGGCAGCGAGGTCTCTGTCTCGGCCGAGCAGACGGCGCGGCACTAATACATCTGGACCATCGGATCCGACCCGACATGCCCGACATGCCCGACATCCTCAAAGGCCCCAATTATTCGGGCCGCGATGCAGATGAGGCTGGCCGGCCGCGCCACGCCGCGCCGCACAACAACAACCAAGACCCCGTCCCGGTGTCCCGGCGGCGTCCCGATGTCCTGCAGCCCGCTGTCCTCGTGGCGACGGTGGCGACTCGGCGAGGACCTCCAGCTCCACGGAGACCCGTCCGGGTTTGCGACAAGCAGAGTGGAGAGCGGCGAGTGAGTTAGTTTTTATGTTCCGTCTCTGGCCGCCGCTCTGCTCTAATCCGTGGCGCCCGGCCGCTCGGTGATGGCGGTGCGCGGTGATGGCCCGGCCGTGGACATCACGTCATAAACGGCCGGCGGCGCGTCGGTGGAGGGGCGAGGGGCGACGGGGCGGGGCAGGGTGGCCTTGGGTCATGAGGATTATGCAGGACCGCTCCATCCCTTTGCATGGCCAGCGTGGCCGGCATGGCCTTGATGGGGTTGGCCTCGCTCGCCGCCGCCGCCCAGCCTGCTGCCCTGCCGACCCGGCCGACATGCACTGGAATTTTTACAAGGCTTTGACGGCGCGGGGCCGACGGTGGGGGTCGTCGCGGTGCTCACCAAGGCCGCCAACCCGTCACCGGGGCGCCGGCGACCAACGCCACCCCCGCCGCCAAGCACCCCCAGTGGAACTTCCCCCGCGCGACTCACCGTGGTCGTCTTCATCGTGTAGGGGCTGCGCTGGACGCGAGGCTGGACGCGGCGACGACGGTCGATGTCCGGAGGGAGTTCACGGCGACGCCCTCGCGTGACGCCGGCGTCCGACTAAGTGACGACGGGGACGTCTTGGGGACGGCGACGCCCGTCGCATGTCACGGTGCAGGCTCCGCGAGGCTCCGGCGGTGGCGGTTCCAGGAAGTGGTGGGGCCGAGGGAGGGCCGAGAGGGGCGCGACGCGCTGAAGGGGGCTGCGCACCCCGTACACGCACACGCGGGGCTCGGCGGCGGCGGCACCGGCGGCACGACACGCTGCGTGACGGCGTGACACGCACGGCGACCTGCTCGTTCGGAGCGCGGCGAGGCACTGGGACCACTCACTCGACTGGGGTCCCGGACGTGCAGGCAGCAGCACGGTGCGCGGCCCGCTGGCCTGCTGGGCAGTGCCGAGGTGCTGAGCACGGTGCCGGGGGCCTCGGGCAGGGCGAGGCAGGACCCCGCCAGGCCGGCCAGACTCTGGCAGACTCCGTGCTCCGTCCCTCTGGCCTCTGGACCCATTCGAGCGTCGAGCTGGTCGAGCTTCGAGCGCAGCCGTGCCCTGCCTATCCCGCCATAGTCCTTCCCGACTAAGCTGGGCGGCGCGGCAGCGGCCCTTCGGCGGGGCGCTGGGGCCCAGCTTTGGCTGGCTTTGGCCGCTCTCTGCTGACTGACTCACTCGCGCCCCACCGAGCCCCGCTTCGCCCCGCCTGATCGACAAAGTGATCACCGACTACCTGATTTAGGCTCTGACTTGACGGAACTGCCGTGCGCCGGTGCCGGCCCCCACCCCACCCCCTCTCCCGCAGTCTTCCTTTGGCGGTCTCTTTGAAGTCGCCGGTGTGGGCGGGGCGTGGCGGGGCGTGGCGGGGCGGGCACCTCTATAGCTGTGCCGCCCCGGTGCCCAGCAGCGGCGGCCTCCGAAACGCCCCGCCGCGCCTTGCCCGCGCTCTCTCGCCCTCGTCTTGCCCGGCGCGGAAGCGAGTGCGTGCGAGCGAGACGAAGGCGGCCAGTCTGGCGAGTCTGGCGGCGGATTTTCTTTCAGGATCGCCACACCGCCGCCCCGCCGCCCGTGTTGTTGTGGTCTGGGAGCTTAAAAATCCGAGATGTGTGGACCCGATGAAACGCTGGGTCGGCAGCTCAGGCCGCAGCTCATCTCAGAAACAGTGAATAGGACTCTGCAACCTTGGTCCAAGTCCGCTGTGGCCCTGCAGCCACGCTGCAGCCGCCGAAACACCCAGAAACAGAACCACCTGCGACGGTCCAAGTTTGTCGTATGCAAATACCCCCCGCCTCGTGGTTATTTATGAAAGGGGTGCCACATGCGCGCCATCCCGCGCGCCGGAGACATTATGCGCCGCGCGACACGTTTGGCGACGCACCGCGACACCGCGACCGCCACGCGGTCTGCAGCGCGGGGTATCGGCAGCCAATCATGCCACCTATTTGCACGGCGGCCCAAAAAAACTCCCACGTGCTTCCAAGTTGCTCAGCGCGTGATCTAACGACCTTCATGTCAAATTACCCCCCACCGGCACGCGGCACGCCCACAGGGCCCACAGTCTACGGGCAACGGGCTGCCGGTCTGCGACGTCTACGTTCGGCGCGATTGTCATTCCCTGGCAATGAACGAGAATCAGGGCGACGCACACACGCACGGTGCGGGGTAGCGACGCGGACCCGGACCCGTTACGTTTGCCGTAGGACGCGAAGCACCAGGGTCGAGCATGTCAGTCGCTTTGTTTGTGTGTTTCGCGTGTGCGATGTAGCAGCTCCCGCAGCCTACAGCGTGCCTACAGCGAGACACACAAATCCCTGTTCAAATAGAAGGCGAGCAAGAGGCATGGAACAGAATAAACAGCGAACGCCCAGCGTCATTCCCTTAGATGTACTTTTTATTTAAGAGATTTCAGCCGAAATACAGTCAGGTAATCCTGTCTATCAAAAGGAAAAATACACTTGATCACCACTCAGAAAATGGGCGCATGATGCGCACGGTTCGAGCCTTACAGCTTGGAGCCGCGATCTGCGCCGGCGGGGTAGGCAGCCGCTTGGGTATCAGGGCTCAGGTGCTCGAAGTGTTGCCTACCTTTCGGCGGCGGTCAGTCCGCATGGGAAGGGGAGTTGGGGTGCTTCTATGTCTCTGTGGGAACAGCTAGCGCAGCCGCCGGAGAATCGGCAGTCGTCCGTACCACCATGCAGTGTTGCTACGGAATCCAATCCAAAGGTGGGAAAACTCCTCACCGCCACCCGACCAACATAGAAGCATTTGGAGCAATTCATTCAGACACTAGGGTTGCACTTAAGTTATTCTCAGAATTCTGCCTACAATAAACAGCATTATGTTACCAACGGATTTTTTCCAATTCAACAGCTTCAGTACAGGAGTAGAAGAAAATTCTGTGAAAATTATAGCAGCAATGCTGCAGCATCAAAGTTGAAAAATGTTTCCAACTAGACCTGATGGATCTCACACAAATGCCACAGGAATGACACTGAAAGATTAACATCAGATTCCTTACTTGCCTACACAATGCAATCAAAGAGGGGAAGATCTATCACGCAATTTATACATCTCGATAATGGGTCTAAAGGTTGCAGTAATAAGAATTCAAGGGGGAAAAAACCTCTTGACATACATATTTCCTATTTTCATCCTGAATGCATGTGCATCCCACAAAGAAAGGCAATACACTAAGCATGCAATTCAGAAAAAGTCTAGTATCATGGCAGTTTGTGTTTTTTTCTTTAAATGTAATCATTACCTTTTCTGAAAATTGGAGCCTATGGTGCTAGTGACGGTAGATATTTCAGCAATAAAATCAGAAAGTGATAATAAATGCAAGGAAGTGTGGCACTTCCATATAATAATTTTGCGAAGGTTTCAAAGCAAAATAAACTACACCATAATTAAATGCAATTGTAGCCACAGCTGTTTTATTGCTTGAATGAGATTTGAAAGGTTGCCATAAAAAGGAAAAATAAGGAGTTACCACGCTAAGATAGCTGTGCAACACAATTGCTCAGAAACTAAACATGAAACTTATAACAACAAGGATAAAACAAGTCAATTACTTTTGTACTCAGCCAGGTCACATGCTAGTTTTCATCCTTTTATTAATGATTTTAACGATTCAAGAAAATTCTATTAAAGAGATGAAATGAAATGGCACTTCATCGACTAAAACACAAACATATACTACTTACGCTTTTTTTATTTGTCAATTTTAAAACACTTTTAAATAAACCTCTCAGCCTCACTCATTGCAAAGCAAAATGACACTTTAAACAGTTAGTGAGAAACAAAAATAAAACTTAACATATTATACAGCAAACATAAGTTTTGGCAATCTTCCTACAATCAAAACAACAATGTGATGGGGAGGGAGATAGAAGAAGCTTTGCTCTGCGCCACAAGGGCAGGCTAAAACCTAATACCAACAGGTCAACATAATACTAACAGAAATAGGGTCAAGGATTGCACAGGTAAAACACTACATCTATGTAGAAATTAAACATGACCAGTTTCACATTTACATGGTAAAGTGAACCTCAGCAGTACAGGTACTTACATGTACCATATGGTAGTGTACAAACAGATACTAATTAATTATTACAATTGTTTAAAGTCCATTGTACAACGAACTTCCAGTCCTAAAAACACAATATCACACAAGACCTTACAACATAGACCAAAACAAATACATATAATATAAAAAGGATTCAAACAAGTTATATCAGTTTTGATTCTTCATGTGGTATTTCAATAAATATACATACATATGCATATACATATATCAGAACGAGCATAGATACATATATATACATACACATATATTTATTACAATTAGCTATTACAGAAAAAACAACCAACAAAACATTTGTAACCACCAGGATTAAAGTAGGAACCCATCAGGTTCCCATATGGCTCCCACTGGATGCCAGTGTGACCAAGGGCTTGTGGGCCCTTGGCCTGTGGCGCTTCAGAGAAGTGGCCGTCCTCATAAACAGATACACGCTCACAATCATACAAACACTTTCACACATGGACATACGTACACACATTTGCACGCTAGAGGCTCCTGCTAGCTTGCATGTTAGCTTGATTGGCCCTGCCTCACCAGTGTCTATGTGCATTAAATTCTTCCCCATGGAAGACATACACCGTTGAGTGAAACAAAAACAAAAATATATGGCTTCTAGCATACAGTAGCGACTGCCTCAAGTACTCACATCAGGCATCATGCATCATGTGACCAGAGAAGGGACTGTGACAAAATCATAGCTTGGTCAATTTGTCAGTTTTCCTGTGTTGACTTCTTTCATTTCATCTTTCAATTTTGTTAATTGATAGAAGTTAACTAATCTTAAATTTCAAATTTAAAGCTCAGAAAATAAAGTATAAAAATATGTATTGGAAAATAGTTTGATAGAATAAACTGAGTGTTGCCACAGACACCAGATTCTGTAACCAAGCTGCATCTGTAAGCAGTAGCTCAAAACTGAAACCTATGTGGTATTTTTTTTTTTCCAAGAGGCTTTGGCACTTTGTCACTCCTGTAATATGGCACAGGGTCCAGCCACCTCTCGCAAGCAGCACTTGACGGTCTTGTCACCAGGAAACAAACTGTTACCATTAAATACTGTAGTTAAGTTAAGAGTAAGATATTAGTAGGGGAATACTACTCTCACGTTTGGTCCTATGTTGTCCACACTCACGCTAAACACATCAATTTCGACTAGTAACAACAAATAAATTTTAACATAATCTGCGACCACATCTCCATCAATCAATTTCTAACAATACAATGTTGCATTGCACAGGTTTCAACTGATCATAATCATAAGCACAAACAAAAATAATATAATTCATCATATATAGTATAGGGTATTTGAATATATGAGCGCACGGGTGATGTTGGAAAGGCAGTCAACATGATAGGAAGGCTAGAGCCACACTAAAAAAAACAACAAAAAAACGACCACACTTCATTGAATTAACTCTATAAATGCCAAATTCCTTGCACAACGAACACAAATCTCCAAATAAGACTACGCAGCCTGCAAAAGGGTACAAATGGTGTATACTCGATTTTTTTTATACATAGGAGCCATAGGAACAGATATACAGTATTTGATATAAACCCTGTTTACAAGACAAGTGGCTCATCTTACTTCCTGATATGACATGAAAATGCAGCTAGTGATAGCATACTTAGCACATAGGAAAATAAACTACTTAAACAACATCTCGGTATTTGACTTTTGGAAGCAAAGCACAAAGGGTAAAAACGGGGTTGGGGAAGAGGTTCGTGGTGTGAAGGCTGATAAATTTATCATATTGCCATACAGCTAAACCACTGTAAATCACACAAGGGGAGGGACAGGGAGCATAAGGGGAACGGGGACAGGGAAGGGACAGTTAAAAAACCTCCTTTCTGGGCCACCCAGAGCATGGCATAGAGTGACACAATGCAACATGGGGAACGCAGCACAGCGCACAGCATCACTCCATTAGGTAATTAAATGCCATGGTCAACACCAGGAGGCAAATTACTCTAATTTTTTTCTTAGCTTTTCCAGTTTTTTTCCTTCAAAGGGGAGGGAGCTTCAGATTGTTCAATATTGTAATTAGTCACACTTTTTCTTAACTAAATTAAGAGAAACCTACAATAAAATGTCTGCTCACTAAAGGGGAGGGGGATCACTCAAAATTCTGCAAATTCTTTAGCACACTTCTCAGTAGATGAAATGCGCAACGCCTCCTCTTCATAATCATCGAAGTTGCTTGTATCTCCTGGACCTTTGCACCGTGGGATGAAAGGTGCTTCTATTTTCTTTTGGAACACGGCAATCCAATCAGTTGATGCAAACCATTTATGCCCCTTGATGTCATTCACTCCATTTTTCAGGTTTCCATAGCGTTTGGTCAGATCCACCTGAAACAAGGAGACGAAATTGTTTAAAAGCTGCATTTTGGTTAAATTTAAAATACAGAAGACAAAATTACAAAATACCAAGTATTCTAACTTTGAAAAATTGATACACATTTAAATTTACAAGCAACATATACATCTGAAATGACACTATTTATCAATTTGTATTTTAGGATAGAGGAAAATAATTGTTGTTTGTTTATATCTATGAATATGCACATAATTTAGAATGCTGTTTGAAATGTTAGTATGAGTTTAGAATCATGTACCTGTATTACTGTCAAGCAACCAGAATGACAGATAAACTCAGATTCACTTTTTTTTAAGGATCAATCTGATTCTGAGTTGGAATGAAGTGAAATTAAAGATAGCAGTCTGCATTTGGACTGTCAATTCCGATAAAAAATGTATTCTCATAGCATTATTGAGACTTTATGTTGCCCACAAATAAATTCAAATATAGAAAGTGGAATGTCACAACATTAAAGTAAAGATGAGAACATTAAACTAAAAACATTCTTTTTTCCAAACCGAAAATGAAAACTTACTCTAACTTTATCAATCCCACATGCAAACTGATAACAAGGCACTCAAATCAAATCATGACTACCATGACTATGTAGTAATGACAGGTTAAGTGACAATGTTTAACAAGAGAAGTAAAGGGGAACACATTTCCATGAGACACTCATGCAAAACTTACCTGCAAGAGATTGCGGAGCAAATCCTTCAAGTCAGATCCGAAGTGAGACGGGAAGCGCACCTTTCCTGACACAATCTTCTCGTAGATTTGAATAGGTTGATCGGCAAAGAATGGAGGATATCCTGCTGCCATTTCATACACCAGCACACCAAGCGCCCACCAGTCCACAGCTTTGTTGTATCCTTTGCTGAGGATGATCTCTGGAGCCAAATATTCAGGTGTTCCACAGAGTGTCCAGGTCCTGCCCTTGACACGTTTGGCAAATCCAAAGTCAGTAACCTTAAGGTATCCTTGACTGTCGATGAGCAAGTTTTCTGGCTTCAAATCTCGATAAATGAGATCTAAGTAATGCAGGTATTCGAATGCAAGAACGATCTGTGCAGCATAGAAACGTGAATGCGGTTCACTGAAGCGACCAACCTTACGTAGGTGAGAAAACATTTCTCCACCAGGTACATACTCCAGCACCATGTAGAGGTTGGTATTGTCCTTGAAGTGGAACTTTAAGCTAACAAGGAAAGGAAAGCTGATAGCTTGCAGAATGCGCTTCTCATTTAGGGTGTGCTCCACCTGTTTCAACTTAACTACTTTTTGCTTATCTAAGATCTTCATTGCATAATATTCTTTGGTAGGTTTGTGTTGTACAATCATAACCCTTCCAAAGGATCCTGTTCCCAAAGTTTTTATCCGTTCGAAGTCCTCCAGACTGGCCGTGTTGGTTGGGTTCTTCTTCCATTTGTCTTCAAATTCTTCTTTCGCCTGGTCCAGGAATTCCTTGACGCTTTCGGCGGAATCTCCCTTCTTGTTGGCCGTAGCGGCATTGCCCATGGTTTTTACTTTGAAACCTTCCAGGGCTCCCGCTGGTTCCGACGGCCGCTCTTTTCACCTACAAACCAGAACCGAGGGTTCTGTTATGGAGGAATGGAGGTTGGCAGAGGCTAGGCAGCAGACAGCCACAGCTCGACCCTCTACACACCTACACCCACCAAGATGCCACCCTCATCTTTCACCCGACTTCCACTTGATCTTGAACCGCCCGCACACACAGCACAACAAATTGTTTACAAACACCACTCAAATTTCCGACTTGAAACGTCCTCCTTTTAGCGATTTTCAGTGGACGTCAGAGGAGAAAATACAGAGATGGGTCAATTAAAAGTTTCCTCTTTCTCCGGTAGAGCGCATTACTAGACAGTGGCGGTGCTTGTGCTGCCACCCACGGCGGTCGCGCGAACTAGCGCGGAGTCACAGCCCCGTGGCACCAAACCCACAATTTTCCCTCTTTCACATCTCAGGAAAAATGACATATCGCTGTAAACTGTCAGGCTCGACGGATTGATCCAAATTTCAAGTTTTAACAGGCGGTCTGGCTCGCTTTGCGGTGCCGTTTCCTCAATAATTCACAAATTCTTCAACATCCTCTGCTTTTGGTGCGGCCCTGCTGTGAGCGCAGCCGTGTCCGCAGGATCAATACTCGAGTTCATCAGAGTCCTTCCGGAGCACTACGTTTATTGACATGCACCTCGGCCGTGGGTCAACTAGCGACTCGTATTAATTTTTAAATGTTTAAAGGGGTCCCAGATTGGAGACCTCCTCACTGCGGCGCTAGACTTGATCCTCCGTGGGGTGACTTTGAGTCACGCAGTGCTCGCCAGTAAGGATCTCTGCCGTGGCGCGCTCCTTGAAATAGTTTCAGACCCGAACCCACGTTCGGAACACCAGCCAGCCAGCTTGGCAGAGCCGTGGTTCTCGCGCCTGCCCTGCCGCTTGCTCGCTTTTTGTCTCTCTCTCTCTCTCTCTCTCTCCCTCTCTCCCGTCTTCGCAGGGGCGGACGGCAAGGGACAAGTGCAAACCCGCTCGGACGCCGTTTCCAAACGCCCCCCAAGAGTAGCACATTCCAGGGCGTCCGGGGCCGCCGGGGAGTCCGGGGAGGGGGGTGGGGGAGAGAACCTTGATTGTGGGGAGAATTGAGTTTACTTACGGCAGGAGGAAGTAGTATGTGGATGCGTTGGGACAGGGTTCGCGGTCGGGGAAGCCAAATGTTGCTGCGCTAAATCTTTCTGGCGTCCACGTGGAGACATCGACGTTTTACTTGGAGCTGTTTCTGCAGCAGAACCGGCGCAAAGTTTTATTTTTTGGTCCTCTTTCCGCCCCCTACGAATGTGCTCTTCCCATTAATGGTGGAGTGTAAAGACATCTTCCAACCGACCCCGAGCGAATTTCCGCTTCTGGTCCTCAGGAAGCCTGGAGCGGCCCTTTCCTTCCCAGTAGGCTGATTCCGAGAGTCGCTCTCGTCGCTCTGTCTCTCTCGCACCTGTGAGGACGCCCTCTGAGTGCGAGAGAGACAGCTCGGAATGGAATCAGTCTGCTGCTTTCCCTTGAGGACGAGAAAGGTACTTGCTCTAGAGAAGGACGGAGCTGGCCAGGGGAGCCAGGGGCTGCAAGGGGCTCGGGATGACGTTGACGGCCAGCACGGCCAGCTCGGCCAGGGAGGCTGCAGAGCTGGAGGAGCAGTGAGCGTCGGGGTGGTCGGGGGTAGCGGAGACAAGGGGGTGGGGGTACGGGTGGGGGTAGCTTTGCTTGCTTTGCTGAGCTACGCAGTGCAGGTCCGCCTGGAGGGTAGGCAGCCTTTACGGCACACTTCTACAGGACGGCGCGGGGGGGTGTGGGGGGGTGTCAAGGGACAGAAGGGGAAGGGGCACGGAGGGCACGACGGGGTGGGGGTTAGAAGTCCCCGTCCCCGGCGAGGGTGGGAAGGGAGCCGAGCCGGGCCGTGTGATTTGATAGTCGCGTGGCGGGTAAACAACAAAAAATTGTTTGCTGTCTCCAGGCCTATTTTTCCATTTTCCCCGGTCCCATGCAGGGCGGCAATGCAATGTCTCGCAAGGTGTACGACTGTTTTCTTTTGTCTCACGGCGTCCCGTCGGTCGGTCGGGCAGCCAGCACACGGCGCACACGGCAGCACGGCGGCGGCTCCACGCCGTGTTCCCTTTCGAGGCGGTTACGCCACCGGCATGCCCGTGGGCATGCCCGTGGGCATGCCCTTCTCTTGCATCGGACACATCACACCCCCTCCCACCTGTGCCAGTCCTGAGCCCTGGGCAGCCCCGGGCCTCGGCCGATCCATTGTGAGGTCCCCGTAAAGACCTACCGCGGCCCACAGTGTCCTGTCTCCCTCGCACCACAGCGGGACGCCTCATGTGCGCGACGGAGACGGCGACGACGACGCTCAGCCTGCTGCGTCCTAGGTGCGTCCGTCCCGCGTCCCGCAGCATCACGTGACTGCGCGAGGCAGTCGCCTGACACAAGCATAATTAGCCAGCGCCCATCGCTTTGAGTAAAACTGCCCCGTCTAGTGCGTCCAGCGAGTCTAGCGTGCGGCCCGTGCGGCGCCAGGGGGAAAACACTCACACACACATTAGTTGGGCAGACGCGCCAAAAATGGGTTTATTACGTCCCTAGCGAAGCTGTTTGATTGGGCGAGGCGAGCCTCTCCGGCGCGCGCGGTCTTTTGCCTTTCCGGTCGCTGCTCTGCAACCTGTCTGCAGGCTCTGTCCCTCTCGCACTCACGAGGCGGCCCGTAGGGGTGTGAGAGAGACGGAGCGGTGTTGAGGTTGAGAGGCAGCCCGCTGGAGCGCCGGCCCCGCAGTGTGCCCGCCAGCAGACGGGGCCTGGACGGCCTGGACGGCCTGGACGGGGCTGACGCTGGGCGGCCTGGCGGCCTGGGCGGCGGCCGGCAGGCGGTAGCTGCGGTGGCTCGGCCCAATCCGGCTAAATATAGTCGCCAAGTACTCAATTCCGGTTCCAAAACCGCCGATCCACGCCGCGCCACGCCGCGCCACGCCCCACCGCCGCAGCGCCGCATCGCGAAACGGAGACCGATGGCGCGCAACGATTTCGCGGGAAACGGATCCGCTGATCTCGCTCGCGGCCCTCCGCGGGTTCGGCCGTTCGGCGTTAGCGCCGTGTGCGCTACACTGGATTCCGAACAGTGCTTTCGTCGCTCTGTCTCTCTCGCACTCGCCGGGCGCTAGGTGTGGGTGCGAGAGAGACACGGCGACGAAACGCTGTTTGGATTCGGGATCGGTGTGCAGCAGTGTGCAGGCGAGCCGCGTCGGGAAATAGAGCAAAACAACGGCACCATCATGCACGCCACCACCACGCCGACTATACGCCACTGCACCATGTTCCAGTTGTTCCAGTTGGCGACTGGCGCGCGGCACTCGCGGACCCCGGCCGTTCTGTTGTTTCGGTCCTGTTTTGGGAGCGGAAAAGCGAAAAGTGGCAGGGCCGCCTGTTCGAAGCGCGTTCCAAAATAAGGATCACAATGGGGCATGCCCCCACACACAGGCACACACACACACCGGCCCCCGCCGAAACCAACCCCAAAGCTGAATCCTCTTTTACCCTCTCTCCCGCGGTGATAGGGATCCGTGGGGTGAGGGACAAGGGAGGGAGGGAGGACACATGGCGATGAGGTCCCGAGCGGGTGGCGCGGAGGGTGGTGGGGTTAGGGTTGGGCCAGGCTGCCGGACCTAGAGTCCTCTCCGGACCCACCCTGGCGGCAACACGGCGGGCTAGGCGGGCTTGGCGGGCACCGCGACGCGCCACCCCGCCCCGCCCGTCAAGGCCCTCTCCGCGGTAGCAGCGCCGAGGCGCGGTCCTCGTGTGGGGACGCCTCCGGACGCCGACACCTGCGGGTGGCGAGAGTGCTCATGGAGTCGAAGCAGGGGGAGGGGAGGGGGCTATTTCGGATAGTGGTTTACTCAGCTTGTACTTGGAATCAACTGTTGAATGACAAAGCCGTTACAGCCCCGCCGAAATTGCCGCCCACCGCTCGAACGCCGCAACCAGCTCGACCAGCATGGCGTACGCGGCGATCACCTGCCGCTGCCAGCACGGCCAGCACGGCCAGCACGGCGCACAGCTTGGCGCAGCTGCAGCCCGGTTGGATCCGGTCAGCCACATCCTTCCTGCTCGTCTCCCCTCTCCCTTTCTCTTCCTCGCTGCGTCCTTGTCTGTCCTTGTTGCGTCCCAGCCCCTTTCGTTGCCCTCGCGGCGGGGCGCGGCGGGCGGGGCGCGGACCTCGCAGACCCAGAGAGCGCTGAGCTGCGCTGTGCTGCGCTGCAGGCAGCATGTTCAATGATTATTGAGGCAGCCTGCCATGCTGCCATGTAGGCCGGCGAAATTGCATTCGGCTCGAACGCGAGCACGGCGACACAGAAAGAGACACAGAAACGCGGAAGTGACATGGGAGTGGCACAGAAGTGACTCGTTGTGCTCGACAGCGGCTTGCTGGCCCTCTCTTGGCCGAAACCTGGGAACAAACGTCCATTGATTTCGTGTAAATTTCCTCAAGGACTGCCCGTGTGTGGGAGAGAGACTGTGAGACGCGTGAGGGTCCTCCAGGTGTCGGGGCGCATTCCAGGTGCGTCCAGCAGACCGATGACGAGAGTCGTTTTCGTTGCTCTGTATCTCTCGCACCTATACGCGACGCCCCACGAGTGCGAGAGAGACAGGGCGACGAAAAGGCCTCTCGGAATCAGTGTGCCGGCGCGTTCCCCGAAGACGCGCCGCAGCCCGCGGCTGCCCCGGACCGCCCGGAGGACCGCCAGTGACTCACACAGTGATCAGGCACTCGGTGGGCTGATGCCGACAGTGAACTGGCCGCCGCGACGCCGCGATCATCACTTTGCCTGGATAACAACAGTGTACTCGTTTTGGGCTTTGCGATGGCACGGCACGGTGCGGCCGCTTGGCTGCTCTGCGGTGTAGTCTTGCTCCGCCGGCCTGCAGGCCTGCTAGCCTGCAGGCCTCGGACGCGTATGCGCGGCTTTTGTATTAGCTGCAGCTGCAGGCCAGCTTGGCATAACTGTGCCCTGCCGTGTCGTGTCCGTACCGCGTCAGCCCGCCACGACACGCCACGCCATGCCATGGCAGCCTCCATGTCAACACTCGCCCAGGGCTCCACTTTTCCTTCGCTCTCTGGAAGGTGCCAGGCCAGCACTGTCTCTCTCACTCGCGGGCCGTCCCGTCGGGTTGCAAGAGGGACCGCGACGAACGCCACGCGAAACCGCTCCGCAGGTCCGCAGGCGCGTGGGCGTGTGAGGCGGAAGCACGAAGGAGGCTCAGAGAACCGATGAGTGTTGCTTGGAAAGTTACACTTCGAGTCGCGGCCTCGAAATAAATGTGCCCCGTGCGCCTGGTGTGCCAGTCATCTCGGGCACCTGGAAAAGACATGCGGCATGGACTACAGTGTACAGCCAGCCTGTTCTATTTTGGGACGGTACACCCAGGCGATACCTGCTCTAGGTACCCGAGTAGGGACCGTTCCGAAACGCACGGCCTAGCGGCATGCGGCATTGTGGGCGCCTTGCGGGCCTTGCGGGTGGGCGCTGCAGTGCCCTGGCCTGGCGGTGCCCTGGCAGTGCCTCAGGTGGAGGGGGGGGGGGCGTGCAGGGAAGCGGCGTGCGGGCGGGCCGGCCAGGCGTGCAGCACGCCCGTGCCATTTCCTGCTGCCGCGCTGCCGCTCGTCGTCCAGGACTTGGTCCTTGAGGCGGCTGCGTTCGCGGCGGCAAACGCCGTCCCTTCGCGCAGGGCGCGAGCAGGCAGTGCAAGGCGGCGAGGACGACGGCGGTGCCCTTTCGGACGCGCCCTGCCTGCAGCCGCTCCAGCCATGCTCGCGCTCCAGCCGCTCCAGCGCCGGCCGGCGAGCCGAACCGGCCGAACGTCCGACTGGCAGGCTGCCCGGCCGGCTCGGCTCGGCCAGACGCGGCCCCCGCGTGCCTCGGCTTGGCCCCCTGGCCCCGACTCGGCTCGCAGCCTCTTCGGCTGTCTTCGTGCGCTTCGTGCCGCCACGAAGCACCACGAGGCTGGGCTGGCTGGGCTGGCTGGGCGCGAAGCCGAAGAGCCGAAGCAACGGGCGAAGCCCAAGCGAAGCCCAAGCGAAGCAAGGTCGGCCCGTTCGTTGCCCGGCCGAACCGAACCGAACCGAACGAACGCCGCGCCCCCGCACCCCGCCCCGCGGCCCCGCGCCCCCGCACCCTCTCCCCGCGACGCGGGGCAGCGCGCCATGGCGGCGCGCGGCAGAGCGCGGTGAGGCGCGTCAGCGCGGCGCGGTACGGCACGGCGCGGCGGCGCGGTGGGCGCGACGCGCGGCACGGGAGGGCGGGGAGGGGAGGGGGAAGGCCAGAAATAAACCAGTACGACCGGAGAGGCGGCGCGGCACTCGAGGATGAGGGAAGTGAGGGAGAGAAGGAGGAGCAGGAAGAGAGCGCGAGGGGGGAGGGGGAGGGACGTTCCACGAAGGTGCGACGGAGAGGGGAAGGGAGCACGCCGATGAAGAGGGAGCGAGAGAGAGGCCGAGGAGAAGGACGAAGGGGAGGACGAGGCGACACAGAGGGAGACAAGGGATGGGAAACAAGCGAGGCAGAGGGAGAAGGCGAGCTTTGAGCGACATGGACTGCGTGCTGGCGCGTGCGCGAGCAGGATAGACAGATGTACGAGCTCTATCTTCTATCCTCCCCCGACACCAGACCGCGTAGACCGCACACATGTCCCGACAGGCGCAAATATCCGGCAGTCGCAATATTTCGCCCGAGTTGCTCCGATAGTCCGCACTTAGTACACAACAATCCGTTCAGAAAGGGATCGTGCAAACCAAAATCGCAGACGGAAAGTCACTTTTTCGCGTTTTTGCAACTCGCGACCCCCACGCCGCACGGGCATTGATATTTGACGGTTTGTCGAGTTTGTCTCCCTGAGGCAACGCGGCCGCAAGAAGGTCCTGGGTGTCCTGGCGAAACGAAGCTGCCGAGTCGTCCTGGATTTTGATGTCTTCGATGACGCGTTATCGAATTTCGCGGGTCCCCACCGTCTCACCGCCTTGCCGTCGCATTGACGCGACCCGCGGCGCTATTAATAAACCTCGCGGCTTATGATCGAGCAACAGAGCGATTCCCAACAGTCGCTCTGTCTCTCTCGCACCGCTACGGGACGCCCCGTGAGTGTGAGAGTGACAGAGCGACGAAGATCGCGATCCACTTCACCTGCGCCGGCGTGCGACCGCGCGCGCCGCCGGAAAAGGGCAGAATTTTTTTCATCTCACCTGTCGACGGGTAAGGCCGGGACATAAGGCAAGCACCCCCGGCTCGTGCGCGGGGAGGGCGGGGAGGGGCCGGGAGGGGCGGAGGGCAGGGGGAGTGCAGGGGAGGGCCATAGGGGCGTTATCATGGAACACGTGGAACACAGCAGTGGGATGGAGCGCAAAAATAACGAAAAGGAGGTCGGCTTCCGCCCGGTTTCAATTTTTACAGGGTTTTTGCAGTCTTTTTCGGCGCGGAGGTGCTCTAAGGTGTTTAGGGCGAGTGTGTGCGTTTCCAGGGCAACGCGCGCACACAGTGTGCCACACACTCGCACACAAAAGGGCCTCCTGCTCCACCTGCCGGGACACGGCGGGCGTGGCCGCGTGGCCGCGGCGCGCGTGTTGACGGGTAGGTGCAGGCGGACATCGATTTGGGCACGATGGCCGCGCGCCCGATCACTTCGGCGGAGGAGCGCCCGTCGAGCGCTTCCGAAGGCTCGTTCTGTCTCCCTCGCACCCCCGCGGCACGCCCTGTGAGTGCGACAGAGACAGAGCGACGAACGAAACATGCGTCGCCGGGCTGCAGGTTTTCGATGACCTCCAGTTGCGCGCCTTTTCCTCCTCGCTCGCCGGAAGGGAGTTGCAGCCCGACGGCAGCCAGACTTCGGACTTGTGGATTGCGAGGTGCCAACACCAAGCTCGTTAGCGCACCCTCATCAGCGCACCCTGCTGGAGGGATGAAAAGATAAAAGATCGGGCGAGTGTTTGTGCGGCTGAAATGCAGATGACAGGTGGATCGATCCGATTCAGAGCAGCAGGGCTCGCAAGGGCTCGCAGGGTGGCAAGGGCGACGCGATACGACCAAAGCCATCAGGCAGGACGACCGGCGCAGCGCAGCACGCGCAGCCCTTGGGACATTCGGGCGTTCGGGCCCTTCGCCGCGGCAGCAGCGGAGCACAGCGGAGCGGGCCACTCGGGGCAGGCCGCTCGCGCTCGCCACGACCACGTTCTCGTTTCAAGTAAAAATACCCAACTCGGCGAGTCGCGCCCTCAAATATGCTGTCGGCAGATTGAAATAAACGCCACATTCAAGCAAAGGTCGACGATCTGGGTCCGGCCGTCCAGAAAGCACGTAACCGCGCGGGGCGGGGCGGGGATTTTTGGCACGAAAACGACGGCGAGGTCGTGTTACGTATTTTGTGAATGGGGTTGAATGAAGAGACTCGCCAGTGTTGCCAATCTTTCACCGGCTAGCCATAATATCCCCCGCCCGCCCCTCTGGCGAGCGGGCATCGCGGGGAAATTTCCCTCCGCGAAACGCTGCTGTCAGCCGAGAACTTGATCTTGAAAGTTCTGAAATAGGTCTGTCCCGACGCGTGAAAAACGGACACCTGTACACAACCGCAAGAGCGTGGCGCGTTCCGCGGAGCGCGCGAAATCCCGATGCTCCCGGTGCTTTTGCAATTGACGTCATAAAATTTCATGAAGCTGGCCGCACTGGCGCGGCGCGTGGCGCGCAAAGGCGAGGTCCGGCGCCTTGCGTCCCGCCAGTCCTGCAGACTGACTGCGAACAGCGGCCTCGTCGCTGTCGCCATCGCACTCCAGGGGCGTTCCGCAGGGGTGCGAGAGAGGCAGAAAGACAAAACACTGCTCGCTGTGCCGCCGCACGCCGTCGAGTCAATGAAGTCGGAGTTGTGAAAACGCGGCGAGTGCCATACGCGGACACGTAGAACTTCTCAGCCGACTGAAAGCTCGTTTCGTTTGTCGCACCCAAAGGGCGTTCCGCAGGGGTGCGAGAGAGACACAGCGACGGAACGATCTCCGGGATCAGCCACTCGGCCCACACGCAGCCGCCACACTGTCAAGCAATGGACAGTTTGCCGCCGCCAAATTGCAGAGTGCGTTTTGCGGAGGCGGGAAAGACTAGTTCGAGAATGGCGCAGGGCTCCGGGCCCCGGCTGCAGAGCCCTCCGCGGAAATGAACGAAATGATTGGCCTGTTGGTTTAGGTCAACAACCAACGATCGGCGGGGGAGGGCGAGGCCCCAAGCAGCACCCGTCAAATATCGAATCCATAAAATTGTGTACCGTGACCAGTCTCAGTCTTCAGGACTGCTTGCTGTCCCTTTCGGTTTGATGGTGGTTCATGATCCAGTGACCCCACCCCCGTGTCATTTGAATTTCGCGGAGCGCGGGGCTGCAGAGTGATTCCGAGGTGCTTTCGACGGTCCGTCTCTCTCGCGCAACGGGGCGTGAGTGCGAGAGAGACAGAGAGAGCGGCCACTAAGTGTAACATTGTACTCGGCCGTGTAATAAGCAAGCGCTGCAAGCGCAGTGACGCGGCGTCGTAAAAGCCTCTCTCCCTCCTCTCCTCTCCCCGGCTTGACGCAATCCAACTTTCTTCGGGATGGCTCAGGCTCTCCTCGTTTTCCCAGCAGGGTATCCGAGAGCCCGGCGTCCATGCATCCCCGCAACAACAAAAACAAAAACAGTCGGGGGGCACGACCTTCCAGACCTTCCCCAACCCCCATTATGAAAGAAGGGCAGATTTGGGCGCCTACTACGCCGGATTCCAGGAGGGGGTGACATCAAGCTGGTCCCGAACTGTCGCTCTGTCTCCCTCGCACTCGTGGGGCGGCCCGTGAGGGTGCGAGAGAGACAGAGCGACTGAGGTCGCCGCGTGCGTGCGCCGAATGCTTGTCCAGTTTTCGGGAGGATGCCGTTCTCGCGCTGGTTCGCTGGTGCCTCCGCCTCGGTCTCGGTGTCTCGGTGCCGCTACGAATGCCCCGCCGGCCCTGCCCGGCCCTGCCCCCCTTTCCTTTCCGTTTGCAGCCTTTGCAGCAGACGACCTCTGTCGGCCCTTCCCCTCATCCTATGCCTGCTGCTGGTGCTCTACTCCATGCCGCACCGCTGGCCATGCCGCCGTGCCCTGTCTGCCCCGCCATGCCCCGCCATGCCCCGCCATGCCGCGGCAGGGGGGCAATGGCCCCCCGCGACCCTTCGGGCCTTCGGGGCCCTCGCGTTGCTTTGCGCGCTTTGCGGCTGCGGATGGGACGGCTCGCCGACGGCAGGCCCTTCACGCCAAGGAGCACGGCGGCCAGCGCGGCCAGGAAGTCCGAGGCCGGCAGGGCCGCGCCGAAGAGGGCGTCCCCGCGGGCAGCCCCTTGGCGCCGGCCGCCGAGGCCCCGGCGGACCCGCGGGCCCAATGCACCTCAAACAAGTACGCAAATTTCCAGAGTCTGCGATATTGGCAGTAATAATCTGGCAGGGTTCTGTTCGCAGCCCGAGCAATCCGCACCGCACAGCAAGCAGCACGACGCGGCTAGCTGAAGGGGGAGGGGGGCGGGGCGGGGAGGCGGCGAGGGGAGGAGGACCCCTGCCGGCGGGACAGTCAGGGCAGGCAGGCCGCCGGCCGGCAAGGCGGGACAGACGGGGCCGGCGACCTCCCCCCGACCGCCAGGCCGCCAGGCGGCGCAGACCGAGCTGGCAGCAGGCGACCCGACGGCCTCGGCGCGACTTCGGCTCCGCTCGGCTCCGCTTCGGCTCCCGGGCGAGGGGGGTCCGGGGGTGGCGGTCGGGGGTGGTGCGAGAGAGACGGAAAGAGGCCGCGGGGGTGAAGGGGTGGCCGCCAGCGCGATCTGGTTGACGCGGGAAAATGTAGAGAGGGGTTCTCGGCGGCGAGCGCGGCAGGGGACGCCGCTCCGGCTCTTTCGCTGTCGAGCAGTTGGTTAGAGAAGGTTGTGCGTGGAAGCATCGGCGTCCAGCTCTCCAGTTACTCTGCACTTCTGACTGAAAAGTGGTGATTTAACCAACACATTCAACAATGGCAGACACCGCAGTTGCCCCGTAAGTACCCCCGCGTGGTAGCAAAGTGATTTGAGCGACATTTGTGTGTTTTTGCGGCGTTTGACCGGCCAAGCGGCATTGCCGCGCCGCGCGTCGCGTCGCGTCAAGATGGCAGACGCAGCGCGCCGCCTTTGCCGGCCTTTGTTCAAGTCAAGCCGGCGTGGCTCTGGGTCGGCCCATCCTGTCTCTGGGGCTTGTTAACTTATCCTGTCGATGTGCATTTCTAGTTAATAATGAAAGTTGGCACCGTGTTGCTCTAGTTCGAGGCCGGCCTCCATCGATCGACATGTTGCCTTAGCCGTGAGTGGAGGGGCCCTCGGACTTGGACTAACGTGGACGCGGGTCGCTGGGAAACATGTCTGGGCGTTCTTTGCCGCCTCGTGTTCAGTGTTGTACCCCGCGTGTTCAGAATCGGGTGAAATTGGCGTTGCGTGGTGTGCGGTTGATGGCCGGAGGCGTCAGTTGGTGTGCTGCGCGCAGGCGCTCTGCGCAGCCCAGGCGTGGGACAAGCGAGCAAGCGCTGGCTGCGTGCGAATCGTGCGCAGCGCGAGGCGTGCGTGCGCTCCGACTCCGCGGTGCGAGCGAAACGACGGAGGCCCCTCGCGCTCTCGGACGCGCTCGGGCGGGCATCTAGGGCCGCGTTGGGAGCGCCGGGCACGCCGCGCCGCGCTCGCCGTCTTTGTCGCGTCCATGGCGGCGTGCTCGCGCGCCGTGAGAGCAAGTGAGACGGAGGATGTTCCGGACGCGGTAGTGGAGTGGCAGGCGGGCACGGAGTGCACGGAGCACGCCCGTGGGGTGGCATGGCGCGGCATGGCCGCGTCGGCCCGAGCAGCGAGCAGCGAAGCCTTGCGGTGCGGGTTGGGTCCGGGGCTTGGCGGTGCGGGCCTGGCTGCCCCCCGCGGCTCCCCTTGCCTTGCCAAGTCCGCGAAGTCCCGCCGTCCTCGCGGCTTCCCCTCCGGTCTGGACTTGCCGCTCCGGGGCCTGTCCTGTCCTGTCGCGGGCAGTGCCGGCCCGGCCCCGCGCGGCCCGGGGCGTCGCGGCTCGGAGGTGGCTTTCCCATTGAGAATGGTCCTGGCACTCCGACCTCACCGGCGCGCGCATGTCCATGGGGTGGGGTGTTTATGCAGTGTTTGTTTGAGTTGGTGTTTACGGTATCTAACAGTGTGTGGTTTTCTGTTGCAGTGAGGTTACCACCCCTGAGAAGAAGGTAGAGGATGTTGAGAAGGTGGAGACCGAAAAGAAGGTTGAGGATTCAGCTGATGAGCCCTCAGTCCCTGAAACCGTGAACGGTCACGATAAGGATGCCACCAAGGAGGAGGAAGAGCCCTCAGAAAACGGCACCGCTGAAGAAGCAGAAGAGAAGGAGGCTGAGTCAACAGAAAATGGCACCGGTGAGTTTTGACCCATTTGTGATTTGTTTTGGTTTGAAAGCTGCGATCCATTTTGACGTTGATCGTACTTGTTTCAGCTGAAGTGACCGCCACCAAGAGGAAGTCCACTGGTGCGGAGGAGAGCGCGGAAGCAGCTGCCGAGGGAGTCAGCCCCGAGAAGAAGGCCAAGCTTGCAGACGCAGAAGAGAAGGAAGCTAGCAATGGCACCGTCGAAGCTGAGGCTACTGCCTAAGTCATCTAAATTATCAATAGTGTTGACTTGTGGGATCAATGGTGGACCTAAGTGATCATGTTCCCTCAATGGCCTCACTAATCGTGTTTTCTGTTCTTCATCCAAGCCGTTTTGTTTCATCATTTGACTTGGATGAACTCCTAATTTTAAAGATCATTCCTACATCATTATTTTCCTTTTTTTTCTTTTCCTACGGCCTATCATAGAGGCCTGTATTTGACGTCTATTGATGTAGTTAGATGGTACCTGAATTACATATTTGACTGGATATCTGAAATCACCCTGTCCCCAAATCGTGGTGTTTGCCGTGATAACATTGTTTAGTGTTTTATGGCGCTGTGTAAGATAGAGGTGGGAGTTTTAAGGTGGCTGTTGGAACTTGACTCTTTGTCGTGGGTGTCCTGCATGTATGGCCACGATATCTGGGCTGTTCCATATTTGACTTGGACTACAGTTCTGCATTCTGTGTTCATTTCTGTTTATGGGGTTTGACCTGTTATTTGGTGCATCAGACATTTTGAACATTACCAGTTATTTTTTTGTACTTAATTTTTTTTAATGTCATTGTGACACGTTACTGCTGCACAGTATTAGTTCATTTTTCTTTAGCACTATTGTACAGTTGGACAACCTGGCCATGTGCATTCATGAAAAATGGTTCATAATGGCAATAAAGAGTTGATTTCCATGCAATTTTTGTCTCTGCTTTCCTCAACCTGAACACTTGGCCGTTAGCTCACAACAAGTAACTCATGTTGCTTCAAATACTTCGAAATATCTCACATCAAAAGATGTTTGCCTTTAATCATTCCTATTTGATCAAAAAACTATTTGAAATCTTTGGCACTGATAATGAAATTATTTTGATTGAACTTCTGTGCAATGCACTTGATAAAACAAGATTCCTCTTTCTCTGCAAATGATATGGAAGCATCTAGGAATGAGAGGCAGCATTGAAAGAAATATCTAAGAAAAAGCTGTTTTATTTCACTCATTTGTATCACAAGACACTTGTTCCAAAACTCACTAGTATAAAAGGAGGATCATTTGTTCTTATTCATTACTCAATTTCTTAGCAAAAAAACAATTAAATAACATGACATGGCTTTCTTAGCTCTACATTGCAATAATAACTAATCCATAATAAATATGGAAAAAAAGAATCAGTAGGGAAAAAAACATGAAACTGGAGATAAGATGGAACTTGGATTCTAAACAGATTCGGCAAAGCCAAGACGGTTGTTCTGCATATCAAATTCTGTGTAGAACTTGCCGATGAAAACATCACCCAGAATCCAAAGGGGTCCTAGAGGGGCAGGAATATCGATGCCCATGAAGCCGGAAAGGCAGATTGTCTTGCCAAATTGAGCAACCTGCAAAAATTAAATGAAAGAAGAATTATTTTAAAGTAAGTTTCAAAACTCATAATTTGCTGACACTCTTATACGGAATGGTATGAAGACTTACCCTCAGAACATAGTCCTTGCCCTCCAAGGAGAAAGCTTTTCCACCAATGACAAAATCAAGCTTGGGGAGACTTGGGATGTTCTTGCAGTCAATCTGAAGGAGAAACAAAAATAAAAGATGACACATGCAGCAGAAAAACTAGAACAGTAGACTGTTGCACTTCAGAATATTAGCACAATTACCATGTATTCTCCACCCATGATTGGTGTTCCTCCAAGAGCCTGGTTCAGCTTGTTAATTTCTTGCACAGGCCCAGCAATAAGTGAGGTTCCCGTGTCAGCAATGGCCTGGCACCCTTGCTGGCAGAAAGTGTACTTGCCTCCACCAACATTCACTCTGCAAAACAAAACAATTCACAACAATTTCCAAAAATGCTGTCACAAAATAATTTTGAAATACCAATAAATTCACAACATACTTGTCCATCTTGAACTGCCAGTACGTTTGCTTGTCAACTGGGACATAGGTGAAGTCTCCTTGGTAATGTTTGGGGTCAGATCCACCAAGGATGATTTCGCCTCCTTGTGGGGCTGCAGGGTCCCTGGTAATTTAACAACAATGTTCATAAAGCACCCGAACTTACTTCAGAAAGGGGGAAAAAGAAGTTACATTTTAAGAAAGGAAAATTAAAATTACTACAGCTTTTGCATACCTGCTAAGGTAGAATGAGAAGATAGGAGACTGAATTAATCCCTGCTTGACCATGTTGTCAAACACAGGCAGAACACCATCGACAGCAATGGACTTGTAAGCCATGCCCAGGATGCCATCAAATTTAGCGGCAACAAAGGCCAGGCCTGGCTCACTGATGGCCTCGGCAAAAGTCTGGTTCTTAACTGCCAATCCACCAACCTGTCAAGAAAAACCAAACAATGCTTGACAGTCATTTGTATTCCTCATTCAACCAAAAATTTGTGAAAAATTATCTTAAAAATTATGCAACAAAAGAAAAATGGTGTTACTTACAGTCACAACATCAGTGGAGAGATAGCCAGAGAGACTGCCTGAGCCATAATGAATTTCAAATTTAGTTCCATTGGAGGAATAAGTGTTTGAACGGGCACTGTCATATTTGTTGTGAAGCACTGCAAAATTAGGGATAGTAAATCAGTTTTAGCCACAATAATATACTGAACAAGAATGAATAAGAATGGAAACAGACATTCTCAAAAACTGAGTTCAAGCAGGTTTTTTTTTTTTTTTTTTTCCCCACTTACTGCATGCAATGTTGGTGTAATGGCACTTCTTTGAAGGAACCCACAAATTTGAAGAGCCGGTATCAAAGACAACTTTGAAGGTCTGTGGGGGGTTGCCAATGGTGATGGGACCATAGTACTGAGCCTGAAGAGAAAGCATATTAAATTAAAAATATAATTTTAAATATTTTACAGGCAATAACTTGACCAAAAGAAATTAAAATAGGTCCCTGAAAATATACTAACATCCAGATAGTTGGAAAGAGGCTCAGGCGTGGGTCCTCCATAACGAAGACGAAGTTGTTGAACTGCAGTCCCAACTTCCTGGAGCTGACGGCGAGCAGACTGGACACGCGTCAAAGGAATCCTGTTGGATAAAGAAAATGCAGCATGAACAAAAAAGAACAACAATGTCGACGTCATAAGATGCACCCCAAGGTGGAACGCCACCCTGAATGTTACCGAATGGAATGTGACAAGGACAACAAATAAGGACAGCAACTGAGACATTAAAATATAAAGATCAAATATAAATAAATTACAAATTACCTACAACAATTCTATTTCCAACAAAACCTAGCAGCAAAGCGGAGTCCCAACATCCAGGGGTAGTTCTGCCCTTATTTGTTGTTCGCCTCAGCCCCGCATTTCTGAACCTCGCCAGCGTTAATCAAGTGACTTGCCAAGCTCAAACTCGACTCCGTTTCAAAAACGCACCAGAATCAGCCACTGGTGCCATGACTCCTTTGTTCTAGCCCAGGGTCTAGTTTTTCAGTTGTGTCATGATGGCCCTAACCTCAACCCCGTCACACCGGGCGAGCGGAGGCCGCTGGCATCCTCGCACCAAATCGTAATCGTAACCGGATTCAAACAAACGCCTCATTTGGCAGTGGAGGGCCCACCTGACGAAGTCCCCCGCGTTGACGGCGGACACGGCCAGCAGGAGGGCCGCGGCGAGCAGCAGACGGAGACCTGACGTCGCCGCCATGGTGGTTGTTTATGACTGATCAGCTGAAAGACGAATGCGCTGCGCTGAGCCGACCTACGCCGACCGGCCCGCAGTAGCGGGGGCAGGGCTGGGGGCTGGGGCGGAAGCAGGGGCCGCGGAACGGCCGACGGGAAAACAAAAACAAAAAGCAGAAAACAAAGAAACAAAGCCTAGCACGTGATGCACCGCGAAAGCAAGCGAGAGTTGCTCACTGAGAAACCGCCGACGGGGCGCAAGCAACCCTCCCCTGCTATCGTCGCGAACCCCTACCCCCTACCCTGCGCTACCCTGGGCCCACTGGAAGGATGCCGGACAACCCTCAACCACTATCTTGTGCCTCGGCTTCCTAACCAGTGAAAAACTGCCACCACTCTCAAGGTCAAAACGGATTTCATAAAAAGTGAAAATGGTCGTAGACCGCTCAGCGCATCGACGGACAGGGAATGCCACGCCACTGTCGTTTTCCTCCCTCTCGACCACGAGCTTCACATGTGTGTACGGGCGGGTTTTATGGAGAGTATGACTGGTGGGGCAGTATTTTTATTTTTTCGCCTCTGCCCCAGGCGTCCGCACCCTCCCGGCGGAGGCTGCGCTCCGTACCAAGACTTATCGTTTGGGACCATTATCTTGGTCTGGGGACTCTGGGGGGCCACTGCCACATTCGTCGAATGATTTGGTGTCTCTGTCCCTCTCGGGTGGGATGGGGAGGTCATCGTATGTGCGGCGGCCTGGTGGGCCTGTTGACTGTACCTCGGAGCCTCGGACAATTCGGACGTCGCACGGGCCTGTCAAGTAGGCAGGCAGGCCGGCAGGGACGGCGGAGGGGCGATGAACCGACCGCGACGACCTCTGGAAATGTTGGCGCAGGGACCGCGAATGTAGAGTGAAGTAGCACCGCAGGACTTGATCCCGCAATTCCGAAAGCTCATTTCGTCGCTCCGTCTCTCTCACTCCCCTTCGGAACGCCGCATGAGTGCGACAGCGAGGCAAAGCGACCAAACGAACCTCGGCTCGGCCGAGCTGTCTTCAAGGAGCGCCTGACGAACTCGGGGTAGGCCGTGCCGCACAACACCTTTGAGGAGCGGGTGGCCTACCCGGAGGCTCGCCAGGCGCTCCGGGCGCCGTCGAGGAGAAGTGAGAGGCCTTCGGGCAGCCCCTGAGCGAGTCTAGACTTCTAGACTGAACAATGGTTGGAAGAAGGGCTCTGGAAGGGTACAGCAGCAACATCGCACCAGTCTACATGACTTTTATTTTGGCATTCATCAGCAGTCTTACAGCGAGTCATTTCGTCCTCGTCGAGAATTCAGTTGTTGCTTGCTCTGGCAGCGTCCGACAGCGTCCGGCTGGCACGGCGAAAGATGAAAATCGCAAAACTGACTAGCCGCTTCGCTCGCGACGGCACGGCGTCACATTTCTCGGAAGAGACGGCGCTCTTGTCATATGAGATGTACCACACCATAAACAGTCGCATCGCACCGCTACGCCGAGGAAAGTCCTCGGAAGGGGTCAGCTGTCCCAACCCGAAGCCGTCAACGTTGTTGATTATTTCGTTGCCAGTGATACGGCAGTGTTTGTTTGGGGTGGGGTGGGGGCGCCCTTTTCGCGGAAGTAGGCAGCCCCCGCACCTCGAGTCGCATCAGGCATCAGGCAGCAGCAGTCGGGAGGCCTGTCTGTCCCGTCAGCACACTGAGGCGGTGTTGCTTTATCCAGCCAGCAGACTGATTCCGACACTCTTGCGTCTCTGTCGCGCACTCTGACGCACTCGCAGAGCGCCGCGAGAGAGTGCGAGAGAGACAGCACACGTTGCTGACATGCGCCGAATCTTTCTGCAGGGAAGTCAGCGTGCGCCGACTGTTTCCGTGCGCATACCGTCTCTCTCGCACCCCCGGGATGCCCAGTGAGTGCGAGAGAGACAGAGCGACGGCTGGTCCGCCGCTGCGCTCTTATCGGCAGCTCCAGGCTCCAATCGGCGCGTTCGGTGGTTCGGCCGAGCCTGCCTCGGCCTGGTCCTGGCCTCGTGCATCGTCGTCGTGGTCGTGGTGGTCGCCGTGGTCCGGGCCTAGTCCTGCAGGGCGGACTGCGCGGCCCGGGTCAGCGGGTAGGGCGTGCCGCACAGGCCGGAGTAGTCGTCGTTGTCCACGGTGAACAGCGCGGCGCCGCCCATGCCGAAGTCCTGGGCGAACTTCACCTGTGGGGGCAGCGCACAAAGAAAATCAGGAAAACACAACCTAAGCGCCGGAAGGCGTCACACAGATGCGGAGGACGGGGAAACTGTGGCGGTGTTGCGCCGAGTCGCGCAACGAACGTCCTTGAACGCGCGCGCACTGGAAAATGAGTTGCGCCACGTTGCGCCGCGTCGCGCAACAAACGTCCTTGAACGCGCGCGCACTGGAAAATGGGTTGCGCCACGTTGCGTTGGAAGCACTTTCCATTCGGCGCCGCCTGTGAGGTAGGCAGAGGATACGGCACGGTTGTCTCTCTCTCTTTTCCGATGGCGAACAGTCGCGCTGTCTCTCTCGCACTCATGGCGCGTCCCGTAAGGGTGCGAGAGAGACAGCGCGACCCGTTCGGAATGAGCCTGCCCGCGTGCCGCTGCGTGCCCGAGTCAACGGGTAATAGACAATGCGAAACAATTTGCCGGGCGTGTTCTCATCTCGCCTAATCTCGCCCGGCCGGCGGAACTCGGCTCCTATTCGCCGCCGCCCTCCAGGCCCTCCAGGCACAGTGGAGGGGGTCGAAATCCCGGACGTGTTTTGAGCTTCAGAGTCGCTAAATAGGACTCGAACCGAGCGTGTGACCCCACCAATGGATTGCTCTCCGAACGAGGAATCCATTGGTGGGGTCACACGCTCGGTTCGAGTCCTATTTAGCGACTCTGGAGCCCAAACCGCGTCTGGAGTTTTGGCCGCCGGCGCCGCTTTTCTGGCCCACTGTGCCAGGCCGTCGACACTCGAGCGACTAACGCACCTTGATGCGGATGCTCTGGGGGTCGTCGTAGCTCACGAAGCCCCTCCGCTCTCGCGTGTTGGTGACCGCGTACGGCGTCTTGGACACGGGGTCCCACGACTTGGACCACTGCCTCTCGTCCTCGTCGTCCTCGTCCTTCTTGAAGTCCTGGCAGATCTGCGCGGGAAACATTTCGTTAGACAGTGTGCTCGTCACACTAGTGTCAGCATAAAAACGACCACTAAAACTGGTCACTTTTTTAAATTTTATGTCTGGATGGACTTTATTTAATCCACTACCCCCGTTGCTGTAAGAGCTAATGACTTGCCCCCTCTCTAGCTTTACAGACACCACCCACTCTATCGTATCCAAGGACGGCAGTGCGCGGCAGTGCTCCCACCCCCTTTCCTGTTCCTATTCTCCTTCCCCTCCCCCCTCTTTCCTGGTTCTCCCATCTCCCCTCCCCCTTTCCCAGAGGACCACCTTCCCGCCTCCCGGCTCCACCACCCCCCTTGCCCGCACCCCGATTCCCTCCCATTCCCTGCTCGTTCCTCCCCCTCCGCTTTTGCAGCCACTTCCAAGGCCACCTCTCCCTGACTCTCCCTACGCCACTGCCTGCCCCTGCCGTGAACCCGCGGCAGCCCTGGGTGGCCCTGCCTAGTCCTGGCTAACCCTGGCAATGGGACGATGAGTGTCCGTCCGCCACTGGCTGTAGGATGCCCCCGTGCCAGTGGTTCTCAATCTCTTCCGGCTCTCCACCCAAAACCAGCAGCTAAAAAATTCATCGCAGCCCTACCTACTGACAAATTTTTTCCCTCCGAGGGCGTTTTGGCTTTCCTTTGACGCCGACGTGACGACGGCGTGCTGCCCTCCTCACCTGTTGGTAGCTGAGCATGCCCGCGTCACTGAACAGCGCCCCCAGCTCGGTGCGCGCGCCCAGCCCGCCGGGGACGGGGGAGTCCGCCAGCACCCAGGTGCGCCCGAAGGCCGGCATGCCCAGGAAGAGCCTCTGGCTGGGCGCCACGCTCAGGAACGCCTTCAGCAGGTGGGACTGCAACACAGAAGGTCGCGGGTTCAACCCCCGTCCAGGGCACTTGCTTCCGAAACCGCTTCTGGGCACTTGTCGGCACGTCACTGACCACGGTGACGTTGTCGTTGGGCCTGACGGAGTAGAGCGGCGCGTTGACGTCCGTGAAGAAGTCCCAGTGGCCGTGCAGGTCGTAGCCCTGCACCAGCATCCAGTCGGCGTGCGGCGCCAGGGCCGTCACGTCGAACGCCTCCAGCACCTTGTTCTCCAGGTTCTCGTTGATGACGGGTAGCGCCACCCCCATCCTCACCGGCGTGGGCAGGGCGCGCAGCGCTCTGGAGAGCTCCTGGAAGGTGCCAACATCGTCACTTGGTTCGTCCAGCCATTTCGGAGAATCGTTTCGTCGCTCGGTCTCTCTCGCACCCCCTGCGGGTCACGTACCGTCACCAGCGTCACGAAGTTGGCCCTGTCCGTCGGCTTGCCCCCTCGGCGCGTCGGGGCGATCCAGGACACCTCCACTCCCTTCAGATCGTAGCGGCTGCGGATCAGTCAGTGACACGTCAGTGACACGTCAGTGACACGTCAGTGACACGTCAGTGACACGTCAGTGACACGTCAGTGACATCGTCATTTGACCACGTCGCCAACGACACTAGGTCTGCAGCAGGCTGGGAGGCGTTTTCGTCGCCCTGTCTCTCTCGCACCTATACCGCACGCCCCACGAGTGCGAGAGAGACAGAGCGACGAAAACGCCTCTCAGTCTGCGGACTGACTTCCAGAGCTGGCCGTACGTACTCGACGAACTTGATGACGCTCTCGATGAAGGTCCTCCTCATGGCGGGGTCGGCGGCCATGGCGCTGAAACGCTCGGACCCCTCGGCCCAGCCGCCGATGGACAGGGCCAGGTCGAAGCGCTTGGTCGTCTTGAGGGCCTTCAGACCCTCCAGCAGGCCTGTCGATTCGAAAGACAGTTATCGAGCGCGCTCTGCTATCTCTCTCGCACTCGCGGGGCAGCCCCTGGGGCGCGAGTGAGAGAGCGGCGACACGCTGGACAAGAGCCCCACGCCAGCGCCGGGCAGCGAGGCAGCGCCGGGCGGACAGGCAGCCCAGCCGACTCCCGCGCGATGAGTGCTGCCTGCTGCCTGGCCCATTGCCATTACCATTACGGGCCAGACCACAACTGATGGTGTGCCTGTCGGCGCCTTGTCCGTACTCCATACTGGTCCATACTCACGGATTTCCTCCTGGCCGGAGCCTTCCCGCAGACTGCCGTTCTCCTCGAGGCGGCCGTAGCACGCCACCGTCATGGTGCACAGGTCGGGGTTCAGGTCCTGCGCGCGGAACTTGCCGTTCCAGGACGCGATGTAGCACAGCAGCGACCTGGGGGCTGCAGCAAGGAAACGGAGTGACGACCAAAAGTGGCGGATGCCCTGGCGGGAATCGAAACGAGGACGGCGGCGTACCCAAGCCCGGGGCGGGCGAACCCAGCCCCACCTCCGCCCCCTCCGTGACGTCCGTGACGCAGGCCAAGACGAGCGCGACGGCGGCCGTCGCCACCACCGTGCGAGAAAACATCCTGGGCTGGAGCGAAACTGAGAAAGAAAAACAACAAAATTCATGAATATGAAAACAGCGTGAATAGGACAACGGATTCGTGATTCATGCGGGTCCAGTACACACTAACTTTTATGTATGGTCCATTCAGTGAATCCTGTCCTCGCGGCGACCCTTTGCTATGCAGGCCTTTTCTTGGTGCCATCATGAGTGTGGCAAACAGCCTCGAAACAACGAGCAAAACAAAGATCGAACCCTTATAACGCACCGGAACAGCACTCGGACAATGAGCCCCAGTGGCGTTGTTTTAATTCCCTTTGAGCGCGGCGAGGACAGGGTTCACTGAATGCACCATACTCTGAAACTCTGCTGTATCACTACTTTGCATGCATGCACTTCACTTGTCAGGAACAAAGAGGCTTGCAAATTGCGTCGCGCCTTTACGCTGTTTATACTACACTGCTAAGCCTGCATTGTTGATTTTTCGGGGTCCTTCCTGAATTTTCGACTGGAATGCAGTTGTGCCTTTTCGAAGCTAGCTTTGTCTGTCATGCTCAACCGAACGACTCGCTTGATTTTCGTAGCACTGCCCCGACGGTGTATAATGGCTTGCTTTTCGAACTCACCCTGCGGTTGAGACGTTGAGACCTCGGCGATGTTTCTCCAGGCAGCTATCGATGGGTTCTCTTCTCTTCTCGCTGGCGTGACTGCCAGCGGGCGGCAGCGGGATGCGGCGGAGGCAGAAGCAAAATGCGATCCTGCGCGACTCGGCGACTCGACCGGTGAAGTTGCCGGGTATTCCGCCAACAGGCCCGTCACACCGCGAAGATGCCCCCCCCCCCCCAAATCCCCCTTCTCCCTTCCCCCCGATCCATCCAGTCGCGTCTCCCCTCAGTGCGCTTGAAACTCTGACGTCACGCGGCAGAACAGGTCGGCAAACTGGTCACCAACTCGTCGTCAATTCCCGATGCCGATAAGGGGAATTCCCGAAGGGGCACAGAAGCAGTTCATCTCCCTCCCAACCGTTCGATGCTTCACTCTCTCAGGGCGCGATGCGTGAGCATCGACGAGTCCCAAAGATGCATTTAAGCCATCTGACATCAAAATAAAATTATTACTGTTTTTCGTTTTTTTTTCTGACGGGTATTTTTCTCTGACCAACCATTAGAAATTCAAAATCATAGCTATTTTGAAGAAACTTCATGTTTCGTATTATTGCTTTCTTCCTTTTGTTCTCGAACCGTGACGCGTGGGCGTTGAAATTTCGCGGGCACAGAAGAGGGCCTCTGAATTTTTCATCCGTGTCTTGACCGCGATTCGCTATTGTTTGTCGTCGGCACTTTGTTTACATCGAGTGGTTTGAAACGAAGTGTCAGAAGTGCTCTCCGATTGACGATGGCAGACGAAGAAAACTCATCCGACCGTGCCGATGGAGATACTCCAAAGCCAGAGAAGATGTTCACGCTCAAGAAGTGGAATGCCGTGGCCATGTGGAGCTGGGACGTCGAATGCGACACTTGTGCCATTTGCCGGGTGCAAGTCATGGGTAAGTCGACGGCAACCTAACCTTCTCTCTTTTCGGTGTTTTTATGTATTTGTGCAGCTCAGGCTTTGTTCTGGGTCTCTATTTGCTTGATTCCACTTGCGATCAACACCGAACCTCGCCTTTTCGGGGATGTTACGTTCAGAGATGTATTCTATGACTCAGCATCCCATCTATTTTTAGGACAAGCTGGCTACTGTCTTTTGGGTTTCCCAAAGTATTTTTCTCTCTGTCATTGTGGTAGGAATGTCAGCTGTGTGAAAATGTGGTAAAGATGTTGCAACTGCCATTGTTGTGTACCTATTCGTGTAGGAACAATTTTAGTGCTATCTTAAGCAACAACGAGTTTTCACTTTCAGTTGTTGATCTCTGTTGCTATTCATTTGCCTTGATTCATGTTTGGGAAACAGTTTCTGAGCAGACTCAGACTCCAATGTTTTGAATGGGATGATATTTGACTCTTGTCAGGGCTTGTAATACTGACAATCATCATGCGTTAACAAAGAATGCTTTGTAGTGTTGACATGGCGGTGGATTCTTTTATCAGACTGAGGTTCGTTTCATTTTTCTTCATCGAATGTAGGTTATTCAATATGTGTCAATGGTTTACAGTTTAACACCTACTTTTGTTCACTTCTGCTGTCATCATTTTGTCAGAAAGTGATGTGACATCTAAGATTCTTATTTCATCTTTTTCTGATTGATAAACCTCTAGTAATGTTATCATTGATTTGGTCTCATTATGGTTTGAAGAAGGAAAAGGATATAAGTCAGAACTGTTCTTTCACTTGTCTGTGAATCGTTTGCTGTGTGTCTTTTGGTATCAAAGTAAGGACAGATTTGCAAAATATATTTCTTTATTTCATATTATTTTTGCACTAAAATGGCAAAAGAAAAAGTGTGTCTCCTCACACTTATTAAAAGTATAACATAAACATGTACAAAAATTTAAATTATATAATCATTCATGTATTTACACAAAAAATTATTGACACGAAATGCAGTACCGTGTGCGTCTTTTACTCTTGTCCAGCAGACATGATCTCCATTCATTATTAGGTTCACAACATTCAAGAATGAATATTACCTATCTCTTATCCTTAACTTGGATCAGGAGAAACATTTTCCTAAATACATCACAGTCTTTTATGTAGAGACGGCATCACAATCAGTTTTTAATTGAGTTTTATTTTATCATCACATTCTTGTTTCCCTTAGGCAGGGCTACATGACAATCTGTGCTTTCTTCAGCTTGTTAATTTTTTTAGAAAGAGGTTCTGGTTTTAGAACCATCAAAGTACAGTTTGTTTAGGAATGTGATAGCTGCCACCCTACCTCAAAGACACCACAACAGTCAACAATCTCAAAAATGTAACAGTAGAAACTATAATCTAATTTCAACAAGAAAAATTTATTAAACATCTTAGGTTTGCTTATTATTGTTATCAGAAGTAAAATTATTAAAAACTTTATTACTATTATCAGAGATTTGGCTAAGAATATTGCCAGTCTTGAATTGACGCACAGCCGACATAAAACGAATCTCATAATATTATATACATTTGGGGAAAGGGAAATGCATTAGGGGAGTGTGCATTAATCAGCTCACTTCTCTCATGGGTTATTTATACAGTGGAATGTATTGACAGTGTGAGGGTCACTTTGTCAACGTCAAATTTGTTGGTTGGGTGGGTGACGAGTGGGTTGACAACAAGAAATATGAAAATCTACCTATCTACAATAATTGCAATAAATAAATAACACTAAAATTATTGAGTGGTACAAAGGAATGACACTTAAGAGTGAAATATTCCCATTGTACAACCTCAAAGGAAAAAAAAAATCACACTAATAGTCAGATCACGTTTCCTACTAATATCCTACTGGTATCTAATAAGAGGAATGGGAGATTCGCGTGTTCGGTTTCCGACCGATCGAGTGCGCCTCTTTGAGCTACAAACCTTGCAGTGTCCTGGCAGGACAAGCTGCGTAGTACGTAGTACTACGTGGTACCTAATCCTGCACACACCTTTTGTGCTATGGTCATAAATAAAAATAAAAATTAAGCTTTCAAAGACATTTTTTTCTGGCGCCTGCCAAATATTTTCTAACTGACTATTATTGCCAAACTGAACGGTCAATTTAAAATTTTACCTAAAGGAACTTGTGCTTAACATTTCAGTAATATTAAAATTGACGATAAGGTTTCCTCTTGTCGACTAAAAAGATGGAACGCTTCCTTCCAGTGATATTGTGATATCTACAATGTATCAGAGAGCTTTGGTGTGTTGCTGACTAGCGAGACCGCTGAGCGGTACCCTGTGGCACTATGTGACATCACTTTTTGGCACCGTGTAACGACTAACGAGACGCCGCGTTTGCCCCAGTGGGCTTTCTTTGGTGAATCCTCGGATCCTTGCGTGCGTGCCGCGTGCCGCCCCGAGACACCACTGGCTGGGTGCTCTGCGGGTGCGCGGGCGCGTTCCACCGTGATGGGCCTGCCTTTGTGGAAGGCGAGTGGGCCTGGGTTCAAATACCGGATGCCAGATTTTTTTTTCACGTTGCCAGCAACGCAGGTGGCACAGGTGGTCCGTCCACGCGTCTACACGGCCATAGGCAGGGGCTTGAGGTTGGCCACACTGGACATTCGCCTGATGCGTTGCCCGGTCATCTTCTTCTCGATGTCCTCCAAGCTCTTGCCCTGCGTCTCGGGCACGAAGAAGATGACGAAGAACAGCCCTATGCAGCACACGGTGCCGAACATCCAGAAGCCGCCGTGCTGGCCCATGCCGGTCATGATCTGCTGGAAGGTGAGGGTGACCAGGAAGGTGCACGACCAATTGAAGGCGGTGGCGAGCGACGCGGCCGTGCCTCTGATGTTGGCTGTGGAGGGCATAAAGACATTCCGGTTATTCCTCGACTTTTACACGCAAGTCTGAGCCACGGTGGTCGGAGCCGGACTCACCTGGAAGGATCTCGCCCATCATGAGCCAGGGCACGGGGCCGAAGCCCACGGAGAAGGCCACGACGTAGATGACGAGGCAGGCGAGCGGGATCCAGCCGTAGCCCAGCTCCTGCAGCTTGACCTCCATGACGTCACGCACGAAGAAGAAGCTGCCCAGGGTGCCGAGGGTGATGGTCATGCCCACGCTCGACATGTAGAGCAGGATCTTGCGGCCCAGGCGGTCGATCAGGATGGTGGCCACGAACGTGGACATGAAGTTGACCACGCCGATGATGATGGTGCACAGGCTGGGCTCGATGGTGCTGCCCGCGTCCTGGAGGGTGGAGGCAAGTGGGTTAGAACCAGTCGTTTTTCCTCAATAAAAGACAATGTGGGATAAGTTCTCGAAACAAATTGGAAGTAAAGGGGAGCGAGTCTCACCTTGAAGATCTTGGTGGCGTAGAAGATGACGGCGTTGATGCCGGACATCTGCTGGAAGAACATGAGGCCGATGGTGATGAGGAGGGGCTTGATGTTGGCGCGGCTGAAGAGCTCGCTGCACTGCGAGGAGTCGCCGGCGTTCTTCTCGGCCTCGTTGGCCACGCGCTCGATCTCGCCCATCTCGTGGGAGATGTCGGTCTTGCTGCCTCGCAGCCACTGCAGGGCCTTGCGCGCCTCCTTGGGCTTGCCTGCAAACCGAAACCGAAACCTTAGCACCTGTTTGTTTTGGAAAGGCGTGGCTGTGTGGCTGACTCTCCGACTTACCTTTGGACATGTACCAGCGCGGCGTCTCGGGGATGAGGAACATGCAGACGAGGAAGGGCACGGGCAGCACGCCGCCCAGCATGGCCAGGTTGTCCCAGTCCAGGAACTTGCCCATGAGGAAGCAGAAGAGGATGCCCGTGTTACCCAGCGTGGTGGGCATGAGGCCCAGCGTGCCGCGCACCTCGGGCTGCACCGTCTCGCCCAGGTACACGGGCAGGGACAGCGACGCGATGCCCACGCAGAAGCCGGCGATGGCGCGCCCGCTCAGCACCATGATGACGTTGTTGGCAAGCGCGATCAGGAACCACGCTGCGAAAGACAGAGACAACGGCACGGGTCAGTCACGTCTGGCGCGACCTTGCGCACGCACGCCGCACGCACGCCGCACGCACGCCGCACGCGCTGGGCGTTGGCCAGCAGCCCTTTGCTGTTCCGGGGTGTCCTCCAGGACGTCGGGGCAGCGAACTCTCCGTACGCTTTGCCAGCGTCACGGCCGGTTCGAAAATTCCACAAAAGGCAGTGTACTTACAGATGATGAAGGGCACTGCGGTGGCCAGGATGGTGGTCCTCCTGCCGATGCCTTCGATGAGCGGGCCGCCCGCGATGCCGCCGCCGAGCGCTCCGAGGGGCATCAGGCTGCCGGTCCAGGACCACTGCAAGGGAGAGGCACACGGTCAGCTTGGCGGGGCCGAGGCACGGACTTGCACGCGGCGCGTGGCGCGCGGTACTCACTGCGGAGTCGGACATGTTGAGCTCCTTGATCATGCTCGTCTCTGCCGGGGAGGTGTAGGCGGACGCGAAGCCCACCACCATGGAGCCCAGGGACACGGACAGGGCCGCCATCACCTGGAAAGGAGGAAGGAAAGTTTAGCAAAACAGCAAAACAAAAACACGAGTCGCCGACTGGTGTTCGAACCCTGCACCGCGACGGCCGCCGCGCGGGGCGTCGAACCCGGGCTGCTATTTGCATACTATAGCTTACTACGGAGCTGCTCGGCCATCGTCGCCGCGCCCATTCAAGGCACTTGTCTGTCTCTCTCGCACTCGGCCGCGGCCGCCGCCTCCACCGCCGCGGCGCGGGCAGCCTCGGGCCGCAGTGTGCGCACCGGAGTGGTACACCGTATGGAACTGTTTTGGCGGGAAAAGTGTCGCCGTCGGCGCAGTGGACGCTCGCCGTGGCTTGGCGCTGGGCCTGGGTCACGGCGGGGCACGGCCTCTGACGCCCCCGACGACGTCCCCGACCTCGCGGCCGTTGCTATATTGGCTGCAGCGCGTATCTCTGGCCTTGGCGGGGCTGGCGGGGCTGGCGGGGCGGGCGGACCGGACACTTGGGCACTTAGGCCCGCACGTGTTTTGGGCAGGGGAAGTGGCCCTGGTTCGATCCCCGGCACCGCGGGCCACTTTGCCATTTATCGCCCTCCGTAACGGAATTTGAGAGAACCTTGACGGCGACGGCGCCATGCGCGGCAGTACTGGGGACGGGAATGGCGTTGAAACGATTCGCCGGCGACGCGATGCACCGCGTGTCGCTGGGCGTGCGTGGCGCTGCGTGGCGCCGCGTGGTGCCGCGGGCAGGCCACGAACCCGTGCCGCTTATCGTCGTTCTAATGACCTCTCTTTGCCAGAAAGAGCAAGACGCCGGGACGGCCGGGACGTCCCCGCCTGGACCTTGGCCGGCCGGCCTGGGCGGGACGCAGCGGGACGGGACGCGCCTAACAGTGTGAGGGGTGCCGCGCCGGGACGCAACATTAGGCTGCTTATCTGGCCGGAGAGAGATTTTCGGAGAGCGAAGCGGCGACGCGGCCGGAGCATCGTGCTCTGCGTGCGTATGTGCGTGCGTGTGTGTGTCTCGTCGGTGTGTCAATGTGTGTCCGGCGTCCGCAGTGCCGGGGGCTCGCCGCCGGCACGCGCCGCCACCTTGCTCTCCGATTGGCTGCGCACTGCTCTGCTCCGCTCTCCGCCATGATGGGCCTGCTCGCGTCGTCCGTCCCTAACGCGCCGCGACGGCGACCCGGGAATCCCGGCCGGAAGGATGAGAGCACTCGGCCGTTCGAATTGACTAAAAAGGGAATAAAATTCAGTCGATCGCGGTTTTTTTTCGGGTGGCCCTGCGTGGGTTCTGACGCGTGATCGTCGTGACCGTCGTGACGGCGACGGCTGGCGACGCCTGCCGCCGTGACCCGCACTGCCGCGCCAAACTGCAACGCGTTATTGCAAAGCAAAAAGAAGGCGGCTAGGCGAGGCATATGCGCATTTATTACCGCGTGCTTTAAAATTCGGACTGTACACCAAGCCGGCCAGTGTGGCGGTCGCGCAGCGCGGAGACTCGATGTTCTGGGACTCGATGGCCACGGCACGGAGTGGGTGGGGGCCCTGGCGCCCTGGCTGGCCTACCTGGGACATGGTGCACTTGGCTTTGGGCTCGTCGCCATTGATGTTGATGTTGACGTGCGTGTCCGCACGCATCAACACCTTGACCATGGTGGAGTGGCCGCGGGCGGCGACGACGGCGACGGTTCGGACGGGAGGCCGCGGACGGCGAGACTGCGCGTAGCCGACGCCGCGGCTCGGACTATATCCCCTTCGACGGCGAGGGCTGCGGAGGGCGGGGACGACGGGGACGACGCCGCGGAGATGGATGTGCACGTGGACGGCTGGCTATGCAGTGGCTACGCCGTGCTCTGTGCGGCTACTGGACGCGCATTCCTCGATGGCGGACGTTTCGACACTGATCTGGCGGGCCTGGCCGAGAGGCCGGCCGCCCCGGGGCTGCCGTGGCGTAGCATGGCGTAGCATGGCGGGCCGGTGCAGCGCGGGGCTTGCAGGGCCCGGCCAGGGCCCAGCCCGCGTGGACCGCGAGGTGGGGGTGGGGGCTCGGCGTCATCGCGACATGTGCCGCCTTGGCGGTGCCGCGGTGCCGCGGTTCCGTGCGTGACAAATGCGCGGGCCCGGCCGGGGCGGCACGTCTGTACGGCGCCACGGCCCGGAAGGGTCGGCTTCGGCTTCGTTCGCGGCTCGCGGCGCGGAGGGCGGAGCGCCGGGACGGCAGGCAGGCCCGCCGCGCGCCGGTGCGCCGCCTCCCGGCGGATTGCCTACCTGCTCGTTCGCAGGCGCTCTCAAGGGCGGGGAGGTAGGGCCCGACGCCGGACCCTGCTAGGGACGCGCCCTGCCCTCGTGCATGTCGGCGACGACGCGACGCCGCGATGGCGTGGCAACGGTATTGTTTATCCCGGCCTTGGCGCGCGTGACGTGACGAACCGCAAATTGGAATGGGCGCGTTTAGCGCGTTTACGACGCAGGGCCTGGCTGCCTGCCCGTCGTCCAGCCCTCTACCTGGCGCGACCCGGACGCCCGGGCCGCGCGGAATGCCCCGCGGAAGGCGGAGCGGCCCGTGCCGCTGCAGTGGCGGCGTCCGCGGCGCTTCCTGAGGAAGCCGGATGAATAATGGAAATGTCGGCGCGGTGGCCGCGCTGGCCGCGGTGCCGCCGAGGCAGAGAGGCAGACGGAGGCCTGGCGGCGTGCTCGCGGCGTGCGACGCGCTGCCGCTCATCCCTTACCTGTGGCCACATGCTGCCGGTGCGCCCCGCGTGGCCGGCCTCCTCGTCGGCCAGCGTCTCCAGCTCGGACTCGTCGTCGTCGGGCACCTCCTGGTACTTGGCGTCGCCCTTGCGGAGGCCCTGCAGGGTGGGGGCGGCCAGCAGCAGGTTCCTCTCGCGCATGTCGCCCTCCTTGTCGCGCAGGTACTGCTTGTCGGGGTGGTGGCGGCAGTTGGGCTTGTGCGCGCGCGGCCCCGTGGCGGTGGCGGCCTGGTGCGCCGGGGTGGCCGGCAGCAACAGGGACCCGCTGCCGCAGTCGCTCACCGCCACGGACGAGCAGGACGAGACGGTGGACACGACGGGCACCTTGGCGGGCGCCTTGGGGGCGTGCGGCTGCAGCTTGGGCTGGTGGCGGCTGGGCAGCAGCAGGGTGGTGCTGCCGCACTCGGACGCCGCCATGGACGTGGTGGACGACACCGCGGACCCCCCGGACGCCCCCGATATGGCGACGGGCGGCCGCGAGGTGGACGGCCTGTAGATGCGGTGGTCATCTGGAGCGGGTCTCTGAAACAGCGTAGCCGACAGGCAACAAGGTCAACACAGTGCTGTGGAGGCGCTGGATTTCACGCGGACCGATTTCGCTTTCCCGTTTCGGGTGTAGGCACACGGCCCGCACGATAACGTTAACGTTCCCCACCCTCGTGGAATGTGGGTGTCGCGTGCGCCCCCAGGCCGCGAGCCGCTGACGTCACAACCTGACGCAACCCCGGCCAAGCAATCGGCAAGCCACCTAACGTTGTACCCCGAGTGTTCTCAAGGTTCGCTCTCCAGGGGGTGAACACTAAAACAATCGCCTGAGTGAGACACCGAAGGTGATGAAATTGAGACGGGTGATCCGTATGGTACGTGTCTGTAAGGGTCCCCGTCGTTGCTCCGCCAGCGGGGTCGTCCGGGCGACCTGGTCGAACGCGTGGACCCCTTCGGAGCTAAAGGGCCCGTCCTGTCCTGTCGCAGCAGGTGGTCGCACCGTCGTACCTGCCACATCGCGTAGAGACCTTGGGCCAGCATGGCGTCGACATGCTGCCCTGCCTGCCAGATCGGGAGCAACTGGCCGAGCGGGGCGCAGCGTCCCTGGCGCGAGGCCCTGGGCGCGGGGTGCGGGGCGGGCGGCACCGCGCCACCCCCGACGTGGTGTCGCAACGCCGTGACGGCGTCGGTGGCGTCGACGTCGGTCGCAGCCCGGCGCAGCCCGGCGCAGCGAAGCACGCCCCGAAGCAGAAGGCCCGCTAATTGCGTCGTCTGCTCTTCCTCGTCACCGCCTATCTATCCGACTCTCCGGGCTCCCCGCGTGAATTTCCTAAAGGGGCGCCTGGCCGGCGCTGCCTCACCCCAGTCCGGCAACAACAACAACAACAACAAGCGCCGGGACGCCTGCCGCCTGTAGCGTCTGCCGCTCGCGTTCCCAAGAATTCGCGAAAGAAATAAAAACGGAGGGAAAAAGTCGTGGCGACGCGGCGCTGCGTTCCCCACGACTTTCTATCGGGTTCGCTTTGCTGCACTTTATTGGCCGATCGTGCACGTGCCGGGCGGAAAGTGCGCGTCACCTTCGGACAATTGGTTCGCGAAGGAGTGCCGGCGACCCGTTTCTTGGAGCTCGATTGAATAATTTGTCGCGTCCCCTGTGACGCCCTGCACCCCGTCTCTCTGCTTATCGAAATTGTTGGACGTCGTGTCGCAACGGCCGCGGGGCGCGCCGCGACCACGTGATGACGGCCGAGCGGCTCAGAAGAGCGGCTTGTCGCTCTGTCTCTCTCGCACCCTCACGGAGAGCCCCATGAGTGCGACGGAGACGGAGCGACGAAGCGCCTCTTCGCTCGGCCGGCCATGCGGCGATGCGGCGATGCCCGGCCACCTCTGACCCACTGCCTTTATGGCTCTTGTTATTTGGTTCGAACCAGTGGGAATCGGGGAGATAGGGACACTGCGCCAAAGACTCGGCGTCACGATGTGCTGATTGAATTTTTGCAGTGCTATCTCCGCCAACGCTTCCTGCTGGCTTGTAATTGGCGTGCAGGGCGCCCGCCGCGCCAGATCGGCAGAATAGGAGGTCAAGGAACTACTCGATTTCGATTGCTTCGATTTAATTGAGTGGGAGTCACTAATTTTATGTTGTCTTTTGCGTTCGTTCAGCCACAACACGACCGACCCCTTCTTTTTTGATTTGCTGATTTTCGTTTTGTTCTCTGACGACTAGCTAAACTGAAGTCCATGTTGTTTTTCCTTTTTCTAAATTAATTCTGTGACGGCGGCGGCCGCACGGCATGCCCGCCGCGATCCACCGGAAGACGATGCAACTTTGTCAATCCGTGACATGAAGGTAGTGTGGTGGCCTTCCCCCGCTGCGCGCCAGCCCAGGCCAGGCCGGCCGGGCCCTGACGCGGTGCAAATCGGAGGGCCTGATAACGAACGCGCTCTGAAGGTCGGAAAACAATATTTGTGCTGAACCCCATTAAAAGCCTTTACGAGCGTTTTGCTCGCGTTGGTCCGCCTGGGCGCGGCGGGCCGAGGTGTGCGACGGCGCGGCGGCGGCGCGGCCCTCGCGGAACCAGAGCCGCGCTGGATTAGCGCGGAACCGATCGAATGAAGAACCGGCAAGAAAAGACTGGCGCTCCGATTCCTGCGTCCTGCGTCCAATGCATCCAGCCGACTGCTTTTTGTTTTTGTTTTTGTTTTCCACCCCGGAGCCGCGGCGCCGCGGCGTGGGAAGCTGGGACTGATTGACTGCGGCCGTAAAAACGATCCTCTATCCGCCATCCGCCCCGCGGCGAGGCGTCGCGTTCTTACCCGCGGCGCTGTCAGGCGTGTGCCCGCGCCACGACAAGGGCAAAAAAATTAAGAGGAAAAAAATGGAACAGAAAAACGGACCTGTCCGATTTCAAACTTTGGCGGTGGAATGTCCGATCGAGAACGGATTCCTCTCACCCCTTTTCTCTGCAGGCGTCTGCAGGCTGCACAGTGGTTTCGTCGCTGTCTCTGTCGCACCGAGCTCCCCTGCGAGTGCGAGAGAGACAGAGCGACGCCTGCCGAGGCGTTGTTATCATCGGGTCCCCGGGAAATAAAAGCACGGCGGACGATGAAGACCTTCTTTGTCGTGGTGACGTTCCAATTAAACGGCCCGACCGCACGGACCGGCTGGCGGGCGATAAACTAAAACTTGGTAAAGACAAAGTTGGTCCGCGGTTTATCTCTAGTCTCGACTGCTCGTCTTGTTGAATTGGTTGCATGGCCCCGTTTTTATTTTTCCCGGCGCCGCCTGCATGGTTTTGACAGTGGGCGAGCGCAAACAAAGGCGTCTGAAGGGCATCGTCCACGCCGAGCTCGCTAGCGACTAGTTTTTGGAGCGGCCGAGTTAAAAGTCGTGCTGTTGGGAGGCAGTGGAGCGTCTATGCCCTTCACGCGGACGGCACACCGAACGATTCGCGTCACCAGCGCCAAGACTTGAACTCGTTGACTGGAGATTTGTTTTTGGAAATGAGTTTCCCTACGCAGTGGTAGTAGCTCGCAGTAATGCTCCGCCAAGTCACTCCGGCCGGCCAGCGCTTGGAGGCTCTGAGCGCCGTGCTGGGCAGGCAGCCCGGCGCGCTTCGGTGCGTGGGTTGCCTACCTCGACACTGCAGGCGCTCGCGGCGGCGTCGGCCAGCTCGGAGCGCGCGGGGTATCGCGGCCGCGGCCGCGGGGGGGCGTCGGCGCGGGGTATCTCCGCGGGGCCGCGGACCGTGGAAGGGGGAATGAGTGTGTGAGTGTGTGGGACTAGAGGCGCGGGGTAGCGCCGGCCTGCTTGGCGCAGGCTTGGCGGTGCCGAGGATGGACCGGGCCGGGCTGGGCGGTCCTTGCCGTGCTCTTCGCCGTCCTCGCGTCTGTCTGACTGTCTCCTCCGCGCGACGCGACGCGACGAGATGAGCGTCAGAACGCAAATATTGCATAAGGCGGCGATCGGGTTGCACGCCTCTGGCACGCCAGGACGCGCCGACACGTGACTACTCCGCGTGGACAAAATTCGGCGGGCCGGACGACGGCGGCCTCGTGACGTCCGCGTCGTCGCCCGGTCGCAGGAGCACGGCGGGGATGGGCGGGCCGGCGGCCAGGGCGGCCAGGGCGCCGCGCTGGTATTTAGGAAGAGGACAGTCAGCCTGTCATTGTCGCCGATTGTGGCGCCCCTGACGTCACCCCCCCCCTCCCCTGCACTTCCTGCCCGCCCTGTCGCCCGCCCCGCCAGGGCCTACACTGGGTCCACTGAGTCACGGGGGCCGGCGGGCGCGGCAGGGCGTTCCCTGCAGACTGATTCCGAGAGTCGTTTTCGTCGCTCTGTCTCGCACTTATGGGGCCTCCCCATGAGTGCGAGAGAGACAGAGCGACGAAAACGACTCTCGGAATCAGTCTGCTGGCCTGCCCGGCCCAGCTGTGCAAAATCAGGCGCAACATGTGCGCACACGGGATGACACCAAGTTTCGCACCGGGACGGCCCCCGCGTTGAAGTTCTGGGTAAAGGCCGGCCCGGGGGGGGGGGGGGACAGACTCGCGCTCTGTCGCTCTCGGAGGCGCGAGAGAGAGCGACTCTTCGGCATCCCGCGGGGGATGGGGGGGGGGGAGAGGGGAGGGGAGGCTCCAGTTCCAGCAAGCCGGCCGCTTTGCCGTGGCCACTGCTTCCTGAGTAAAAAGAGAGGGGGGATTTGGAGTTTGGCCCATTTGATGTCATTATCACTTTGCACGGCCTTGCGCGGTGTGGAAGTGGGCCCTGATGACGTCACGCCGTGATACGGAAGAGTCGTCCTCCCGTTGCGCCAAAGCGGCCAAAGCGGCCAAAGCGAGTCGCGTCAGTGTCTCCGCTTGCGCGCCAATTGGCTGCTTTTGTAACGGCCGGCCGGGCCAAGCTTGTGGCCGGTCTGGAAGGCCTGGAAGTGAAGTGACTCGTCGACTCAGGATCTGCCTAACCGCCCGGCCGGCCGGCCCGGCCCGCGTCGCGCGGCTCGGCTGTCAGGTAATTTGCGCCTCTTTTTGCACACGACCGTCATTGCTAGAGCGTCAAATGTTGGAGGAAACGCTTTTTGCGCGTCGTCATGTCGCTGCCGCTGCCGCCGCGAGCCGAGTTGCTGCTAATAAGCAGTTTTCTGGCTGCGCGGGCTGCGCGGCCCCGGAGGCAGGCGAAAGGGGAGGAGCTGAACGGGGGGGGGGGGGGGAGGGAAAGGAGCTGACTCGGGGGCACAGACAGGCCGACAGACAGACGGACCAACAGACAGTCTGTGCGTCACGGCGTGGCGGCGCGCGGCGCTCCAAGCCCCTACACTGCGGCGTCGCGTCGCCAGATCTAAGGTTCCCTGTCAAACCCGTCACGCCGAAGCACCGCGCCTTGCCACTTCACCGCGTTGGCGGCGCGTCCCGTCGGCGTATTTTTGGCGGTCATTTCATCCCGAGCACCGCCCGGCCTTGGGAGTTTGGGGGCGGATTTGCGAGTTTGGAGGTTTAACGCGTTGCGCGGCGCGCGCGCCGGTGGAAGTATAGTTATCTGCAGCGCCGGCGGGGGCGGCGGGGCGGCAGATGGCCGCGGGTGTGTAAACATTGCCGTGTTTTGGGACGCGCGCCCGGAGGGTTGGTTGTGTACACTTGGCGGACGTCGAACACGCCCGGCCCACCGGGCCCCACCGGGCCTCGCCAAATCAGAAAAGTCCCGAATCCGCGGAAACGCTCGGCTCGGCCGGCACGGCGACCCCAGGCAAGGCTGCGGCACGGCCGAGTCCGCGACCGCGGCGCCGAGCGTCGCGGTCGCGCGACGCTGCGTGTCCGAACCGTCGCGGGTTCGATCCCCCGCGTCCGCGCCGCGAGATAGAACGAGAGAGAGGGGGAGAGAGAGAGAGAGAGAGAGAGAGAGAGAGAGAGAGAGAGAGAGAGAGAGAGAGAGAGAGAGAGAGAGAGAGAGAGAGAGAGAGAGAGAGAGAGAGAGAGAGAGAGAGAGAGAGAGAGTGCTCTGCATATTGATCGCGTAGCGTCATCGCGTCGACCAGGCTATCGACTTACAGTGGAAGCGTCTGGAAGGGTTTTACGTAGCCGTCGACGTCCCTGCCGGTGGCGCGGCCTGCCTGCCGGTCGTCTGCCTGCCGTGCCTCCAGCGCCCCCCTCCCCCTCCCTTAAGTCAGCTGTGAAAGGGAAAGAGGGGGGGGGGGGCTGCGGCGCGTTTCACGGTCTAGGTCGGCGTCGCGACGCCGCCCGATCATCATCGCGACGACCGCGACGTCCCTCGTTATCTCACGAGACGCGTCATCGAACTTTGGCACAGGAATTACTGTCGTATCCGGCTTTTCCTTTTTTACGCGCCGTCTTCCCGTGGGACAAACGCTGCTATCCAGGTGATGCAATGCGGTGCAGGTCGCGCTCTGGTCCGGGCCTTCCGCCGCGCCGTGCTTCGCAGTGCCACGGAGTGCTCTTCCTCGCGGATCGCGGAGGTGAATGACGACAGAAGGACGCGAGTGAACGACGAATGAGAAAGAAAGAGTCGGAGTAAAAAAGAGAAATGCCGATTGGGGGTTTGGCGCAGCTGTGCTAACACCCAACTGAGACCAAGTCGAGTGTACGAAACGCGGACAGGCTCACTCCATTCGCGTCGTAGACTACGAAGATAGGGAAACTGTACCCGCGAAAAAATTCAAACATTTTTCATAATTTTTTAAAATGTTTTTTGTTTTTTAAAGAGTCAATTTTGATACGCATGTCGTGTAGGCACGGCGCACACAGGGCACAGCATTGTGTACCTGCCGGCTCAAGCTGCTTGTTGTGGCACGGCGTGGCACGGCCTGGGCATGGCACGGCGGCCTGCCCGGCCTGCCCGGCTGGTCTGCCCGGCCGGCACAGTGTGCCCAGAAGCGGTATCGAGCCCGGCGGCACGGCGGCACGGCGCGACCTGAGCTCGTTCGCCTTCTAGAAAGATCCTACGGAACGAGCGGACCGCAGCGACGCGTCGCACTCGCATGCACACCGCGAAATGACGCCGGCGGGGTGGGGTGGGGTGGGGCGGGGCGGCAGCGTGCCAACGTTTTGGCGCCAAGCTTTGATCGGACCGCAAGGAAATGACGGAAGGGGTGTTGGTGTGGTGAAAGGTTCACGATAATCGACTGGAAATTTCGCCCCCGGAAAATCGTTTTAAAAATTCTAAAATTTGTTAAATTTTTTGACAACAGAACTGGGTTTTTAAATTGAATGTTGGAGAGAAGGGTGAACCTTTTGCTGCTTTCATATTTTGCTGTTGAATCAGACCGAAATTTAGCGAAAGAACTTTAGGTTCAAGAGGAGGCACGTTGCAACTTTGACACCTGTCACCAAAATTTAAATTTTGGTCAAGGAAGGAAGAGAGTGACATTGCACCAGATACACTTACCGCATCCCTGTCGAAGACGGAGCGTCCATTCCTGAGGTACCACATGGCTTGTGTTTACGAACTGTCACTCTGACACTCACACAGACACTCTCACACACTGACACTAGGCGAACGCGTGTGCGAGCGAGCACCGACTCTAGTAGAAAAAGACCTGTATCTCGAGACAAGTCGACCGGCAAGTCTCTAGCGTGTATCTGAAGCCGGCGCGCGCCCTACCATTCGCTTTTATATGGCGGCCCGGCCGGGCCAACCCCCGCGCGGCCCCCACCAGTGCGGCCCCCCCCGCGGGCCCCCGCCCCCCACTCCGCCCCCCGCGGGCCCCCGCCTTACCGGCCGGCTCGGCTGTACTGCATGGCTGTGCATGGTATGGGTTTCTACGTCGCTCTCCGCTATGGGACCTGCCAGACCGTCAGACACCTGCAACCTGGCCGCTTTTAAAACCCGGTCTTCGTCTTCTTTCGGTTCTTCTCCGTTCCTTTTCGCCGCCTCGTCATCACCGCCTCTCTCTCTCTCTCTCTCTCTCTCTCTCTCTCTCTCTCTCTCTCTCTCTCTCTCTCTCTCTCTCTCTCTCTCTCTCTCTCTCTCTCTCTCTCTCTCTTCCGCCGCTGCTCCGCTGCTTCTCTCTGATTCGCCGTTATCAGGAACCGCCATTCGTCATGTGTGGAGCCAAATTGGAGTGTAGGCTCGACCGCGGCGGGAGGAAACGAGATGAACTTTTCTTGGAATTGGCTCCTGGACCCGACTTCCAGCCACCGGCCGCCGGTCTGGCCGAGCGCCGCGGTGAAGGGTTGAGAGAGAATTTTCGAGCTAGCATTCGTGTGAAGGCTTCGCCCTTCTCCAGGCACACTTTTAAAACCTGGTCGAGCCGCCTGTGTAAACAACCGTCCTTTCAACGTTTCTCCTGGAAAGCACCCCTCAAGCGACCCCCTCCAGCAGCCCTCGTGTGGCGACCCCCTTTATCACGCCATCCCCCCGCAAATCGCTTTCCAGGAAAGCCGCCCTCCCCCTCCAGGAAGCGCTTCTCAAGCCCCCTTTTGCCGTGAGCGCCGCCCATTCAAAGCCACCCCCTGCAGGCCGCCCCCCGCGCAGTGTCGCGACCTTGAACGACCTTGAACTTGGTCAGCGCCATGCATCATGGAAGGCCATCTGCCCTGCGTCTTGCCTTTCTCGAGCGTCATATCGAGAGATCGATCCTCGCCTGGGGACTGGCCACTGGCTGGACTCGAACTGCGCCGCACTTTTGATATTCATACATTCCCCCCACCCCTCGCCCCCCGGACCACCCCTTCATCTTTTCCCCCGGGGGGAATTTTTCTTATTTGCGGAGAAATGTAATCCAGTCGGCGCCCGGAGCATTTATTTAAATTTGGTCTTGTTTTTTCTGCGTTGACATTTGTCCAGCGTGTCGTGTGGCCGAGTCTTCGCGTGCGGCTCGTGGGACTGTGTGACGTCCGTGGGCGGTGCATGAATTATCCGGCTCGGCGCCCCTCGCACTGCCTCGCACGCTCCACCGGACTGAAGCTTCTGTCTCTCTCGCGCCCCTGCGACGGGCAGCCCTTCGAGGGGGTGCTCCTCGCGATACGCTCCACAAGTGCGCCGTGACGTCCGCATCCACACAAGCACGTCGGCGCCCTTGAGGACGCGCCACGTAGGGGCGCACTTAGCGTATTGGCGATTAAGAGAACTTGGTCAACGAGCACTTCTCGAGAACAACGTCATTATTTGAAATATACACGCGATAGCGGCAACGAGTGGGCCGTCGAGGGTGTGCGAGCGAGAGGGGCGAAGAGAGTGAGAGAGGAAGTGTCTAGCCGGCGGCTTGCGACAGGTGGTCCCATGGCAGTGTGTGATCGTCATGGTGTGGGAATCGATTGTGCGAATCATCACCTCCCCTCCCCTCCCACTCTACAGCTGCTGCCGGTGCATAGTACAGCAGCGCACTGATTGATCCTTGCGTGAGGCAGCTATCGGGGGGCCTTTCTGGTGCTATTGATCCGCGTGTCGCGTGCACCCCCTCTCGCTCGTCATGCCCCCCTCAATTTGCAGTGCAGTTGCATGAGAATGCATAAGCTCCTCTGTGCGGCGCCACTGTGTAAGCGGTGGAGGCGGCCAATACTCAAGACGCGTTTTGAGCCTAACCTAACGTGTGACCCCACCAATGGATTCCTCGTTCGCAGAGCAATTTATTGGTGGGGTCGCACGTTCGGTTCGAGTCTCACTTCGCGACTTGCCCCGAAGCCCCAAAAAAATTTGACCGCCACCACCGGTCGTCTGGCCCACTGTGCGCCACTCGCTCCGGTTTGGGTTTTTGAAAAGTGAGGTTAGGACCTTTTAGCGGGCTGTTGTTCCTCTCCTCCGCCGCGCGTGTCGGTGGAAACGTTTGCCTCCATCTTCATCCCCCGCGTGTTGCCCCGGAGCAGCACAACAAGTCCGTTAACTGGCCGCTTGATCAGGCAACAAACATGATGCGATGTGCGGGGCTGACTGGCGGGCCTGGCGGGCCTGGCGGCCGCAGGGCACCGCAGGGCTGGGGGAATTGGCCCATTCTGGCACGGCATCACTGCCATGGCCAAGGTCACCACCGTCACCACAAGGCGGCCGCCTCCTGCCCTCCTCCCTGGACAGCCTCCTCCTCGATGACGGCCTTCGCCGAGGCCTTGGCCGAGGCCTTCGCCCTCGAGGGGGCTGCACGTCAAGCTCGGAGGGTGAAGGTGGAGTACCTCAAGGCCTCCACCACTGTCTCCGATTTCTAGAGTGGCGATAGCTGTAGGCGACTTAGTCATCATGACTTAGGTACCATGACTGCGGCTTTCTTCAAGTGGGGTTCGGTTCCTTCTCCTCAGATCCTGAAGCCTCTGTTTTGTCCGGTTTGGCTAAGCACGCCATTGTGACGCTGACGTGGGTCACTGTTGTTGTGACCTGGGGCGGTCATGCAGTGTTGTTTGGACACCCGAGATCGAATTTGTGGCGCCCAACGGGTTATTGCAATTGGAGCCAATCCCTCACTGGCCGCGTCGCAGAACCACTTCCGGTCAGCGCGCTTGTCTCTCCTACACTGTCACTGGAATTGGGTGGTCTCAGGACTAACATTGTTGTTGTTGTCTTTCTTTCGACCTTCTATACTGTCACTGGAATGGTCTCGCAGGACTAACTTCGGCATTGTTGTTGTTTTTTTCTCGACACGGTTGGGGACGGCGCGGGCAATCGTCCGACCCCCAGCCTCTCGTATGGAAAATTCTGCAGTAAAATGGCAAGGCTCTGCCCTGGCTCTGCTCGGCGTTGGCCTTAACATTGAACTGCGGACTGAAGAGAGAGACTGACTCTGCCTGCGCGCCGCCCTTGGCCTGCCGGCCCGGCCTATCTCGCCCACTTGTTGCAGGCCAGGCAGGCCTTGGCCGTGGCCGATACTTTGTGTCCAGGTGCACACACAAAGTGACATCATGTTTCGCCAGCCGGGCCAAACCGGCTGCCAAACTGGGGACCCCCAAAAAAAGGGGGGGGGGCACAATGCCTATGCAGTGAGCTTGCAGTGCTGTGACCTTGACATTGGCCTTATCCGCCGCGTTGAGCCGCACGCTCCAAGCCCCCTCTTTGCGTGCGTGAGTCACCTGGGCGAAAGTACACCGTTAATCGCGGGGAAGTCCTGTCCTTTATTTCGGTCCGCATTGCGCAATGGAACGGGTCTGCTAACGCTGGACTGGCCGACGGTACGGAACGGCGTGCTCCGTTCCGCGAAGTGCGTGCCCCAGGCGTGCCCCTGGTGGGGAGCATTCCCAGCACTCGCCGCGTCTACTCGGAACTCCCTCGGGACCCGTGAATGGGACGCTTGTTCTAGACTCCTCTCCGCACTCCTCCATTCACGCCGAGCTCTGGGGATCTAATAAGCCGAGACGAATGGGCTGACTCGGTCCCCTCCCGCCGCGTGTCACCTGGAGCCCCTGGGCTTTTAAGTTATGCGGCCCTCGGTTCTAGTGTGGTCCTGACCTGCCCCTGCCCCGGCCGGCCCTGTCACTGGACCGCCCGCCCCGCCCCGCCCCGCCCTGCCCCGCCCCGCTGCTTCGAGTGGAAAAACACCGCGGCAGTGAATAGCATTCGGAATGATTGAACCGGTCCGAAAGACTCCCCCCTCCCCCCCTCACTCCAACTAGTGCCGTCCCCTTCCTCTTCCAGCCAGTGTCGTGTGCGCTGTGAGTGTGAGTGAGAGCGTTAGTGTGGTACCTACGCATTAGCCTGGGTCAGGTACGGCGTTGGTTTTCTCTCTGTCGCTCGCAGTGCCTGCCTCCCACTTCGCTTCCTCTTCTCGTCTTTCTCTCCCTCCTGCTGGCGTCGCTGCAGCTCTCTCTCTCTCTCTCTCTCTCTCTCTCGCCCCAACCCCTCTCACCTACAAGTGGTCCCTTCGGCCCTTTAGTAGTTTTCCGCTGGCAGGGCCCGGCCCAGGGTCCAGCCCAGTCCCCACGTGCAGATTGGTTATGATGGATGGGTCGCGCCGCGTCGCGCGGCACATTTGAATGGGTTTGGCGCCACACAGCAAGCCTCACACTGCTGTGCGCTGCTGTGACCCCCCAGGCCGCCGCCGCCGCGGGCAGCCGGGTAGCCATGGCAACGGTGCGGCGACCGGCAAAGAGAACGAAACGGAATGAATTCGCCGGTCCGGGGCGGCGCATGTACGGGAATCAATGGGAATTACGCCTTGCGTTGGTGGCGTCGCGGTGACGCCGGCGGGTGCACGACGCGGTGGACAGCAGTGCGACGATAAGAGTGTCTGCCCCACCACTGCATTGCTGCAGGACGACGGAAAGTTCCTGGACAAAAGGTGCCCGTTCTGCAGGTCTGCACGACGGGCGCCTCGCTGCTCCGTGCCTGCTCCGCCTGCCGGCCGAGGCGCGCCGAGGCGCTGAGGCTGCAGACGGAAAAGTCCCGGGTCCTGCCCTACATCCCTCGAGTGCTCCATGCCCTGCGCCGCCCTGCGCCGCCCTGCGCACAGCGCGCCCAGCAGCAGGCCTTGATGAATTTGGCCCACTTCCCTGACTCGCTGTCTCTGTCGCACCCGAGGGGTGGCCTGGAGCAAGCGGAAATAACTCCAGCCAAATTTGTACACCGAAATTCATCAAACATGTAAAATTCAATAAAATTCATCGAAATTGGACTGCTCTAGAAACTGAAGAGTGTGCATGGCATTCTCCCCCACGGAGTATGCCACAAAGCACGCTCCATTCTGGAGTGTGCTTGCAAGCACACTCTACGGAGGAGCATGCATGGCAAGCATACTCTACGGAGGAGCATGCTTCAAAGCACACTCCAGGATGAAGGCGTGCCTCTTCGTTCATATGGGCCTTGCAATAGCGACGCAGCACGCTTTATCCTGGAGTGTGCTTGGAAGCATGCTCCTCCGTAGAGCGTGCTTGCCAAGCATGCTCCTGGGAAGAGTGTGCTTGCAAGCACACTCCAGGATGGAGCGTGCTTTGTGGCATACTCCCTGGGGGAGAATGCCATGCACACTCTTCAGTTTCTAGAGTGAAATTCATCGACATTTGACTGAAATTCATCGACATTTGATTGAAATTCATCGAAATTTGACTGAAATTCATCGACATTTGACTGAAATTCATCGAAATTTGACTGAAATTCATCGAAATTTGACTGAAATTCATTGGATTTGTACATCGAAATTCACAGTGATTTCCCCTTGGCCTGGAGGTGTGCGACTGAGACAGAACGTCGATAGGCCTCGGTGGTGGGCGCCGTAGGGTAGTGTTATCGTTTTGAAGCAGCGACCGGCATCACGCCGAAAAGGTAGAGTATTTTCTTTTTCAAGCTGGACGCGCTGAAAACAAAACGGTTGACACGCCACTGCAAGGGAAGCCGCGAAACCATTCCAGTGGCGGGCTGCCTCAGTCCCGCTCGGGAGCACTGACCAGTCGGTCCAGGCAGTTCGTCGTACCCGAGCCCAGAGGAAGCTTTCCTATCCCTTTGGGCCTTTGGGGCGCCTTCGCCCGTCGATGCATCAAATGACAGCAATGTTTCATGGGGACGCGGCAACCCCAAACAAGCACCAAGGCTAAGAAATCGTCTTTTCTTGGTGCAGTTAGAGTGGGCAATTCGTTGTGAAAATTTTGGCTTTCCCAAATAAATTTTAGTTGTGTTTAAAATGTATCACGGGTTCAGGACATTGAATACATTACTCCAACCTTGTAAAAGAAGTTTCAAAATTACAAATTTTTCAAAAAAAAAAAAAATATCCCGAAAAAAAAATATTAGGAGATTGTACTAGTGCCAATGTGAAGGTTCGCCTCGGTATGCGCGGCAACAGAGGCTTTACTGCCGAGGTTACTGGGTTATGTCGACAGTGAGCTAGACTAAGCGGGCCCGCCACCCCGCCCTTGTAACACATTGCGAAAAAGCTTCCTGACGCGCGGGTGGTACCACTGGGCGGATCAACGGCGCCGGGCGGAGTGGCGGCCGTGGCGGGGTTGGTACGCGTGCGACCGGGAGCGCGGCGCGGGCGGCGGCGACGGAGGTACCCCCTCCGAGGTTCCTTGTTTCTTGGCACTTCGTCAGAAAGATGACTCCTCTCGCTCCCTCTCCCTCCTTGCCCCGGGGCGGCGCCCGCCTGGGCGGCTTCTCTCTCCCTCTCTCCTCGCTTTGTCGGCTCGTCGGCGCGCTTTTCGCGTGACTGGGTAAAGCGAAATGCCTTACCGATTTCAGTTTGGCGCGGCTCGGCGCGGCGCGGACTTTGTCGGGTACTTTTCCACTCTGTGCGCTCCGTGGCCGACTGGCGTCCAGCGGGGCGGGGCGGGGCGGGGCAGGGACCGCGTGGGCCTGGACTAGTGGTGAATTCGTTGTCCTCTGGCGACACGGGGCGCGTCAAATGACGCGTAGTCACGTGCACCCGTTATCACTCTTTGTTGTTGTTGTTTTTCGTTATTTGCCCCGTTGTCTGAATGGCGGTTAAGTTAGTTGTCTGCCTGCAGGCTGATGCCGAACTGTGGTCTCGCCGCCCTCTCTCTCTCTCTCTCTCTCTCTCTCTCTCTCTCTCTCTCTCTCTCTCTCTCTCTCTCTCTCTCTCTCTCTCTCTCTCTCTCGCTTTCACGGGACGCTCCTCAGGGGTGCGAGAGAGACGTGCTGCGAGAATGAGCCAGCCGCTCCAAGTCTCGTGTTTGCGGTTGGGAGCGTGTGTAGACTACACTGTAGAGGCTGCGGCTCGCGGCTGCGTCAGCACGTCAGCGCACAGGTGCGGCGCTGGGAGCGCAGGCCGCGCGGGCAGGTGCACTGTGGGGGTGGGGGTGGCGCCCCCTGCGGTCGGGGGACGGGGGTCGCCGCCGCGGATACCCCCGGCGGCGTCGCCAGAGTCTCTGCGCGCCGGGGGTATGCTCGCGTGCGGCCTCGGCGGCGTCGTCTCGCGGCGTGCTGTCGTGTGGTTCAGAAGGGCAGTCTGTCTCTCTCGCACCCGCACGGAGCGCCCCATGAGTGCGACAGAGACAGCGACCGAACGGCTCCTCTGAATGGCTGGCTGGCGAGGTGCACGGCCTGGCGCGTCACGCCCCCCCCCCTCCCACGCGTCTGGCCGCACCGCGCCGTGCCCAGACAGAGGTGGCGCTTTTGATTTATATTTCTCGTTGATAGCGAAAGCTTATCACCGCCAGGCTTGGGGATCTCTCAATATTTGTCTGGCTTCTTTCTCCTCCCGCCGGCGGGGGTTGGCGGCCCGGCTCCACTTAAAAAAATTAATTTCAGAAACCTCTATTTTGCATACCAGCAACTTTTGGTCACATTTCCAAGACGGTGGTTCTCGATGAACCTTGGCCGCGGCCGTGCGTTGACACCGCGCCTGCCGCTTTTTGCACGTCTTGCCCGTTTGGCGGCGATACAGTTTCGGGCGCTATCGTCCCTGGCGTGTCTGGCGCCTCTCCGTGCATCGCCTTGTCCAGCGGTGCACTGCCCCTGCGGCGCCACGTGGCGAGGTTTGCAAACACGGCGCCCGCCACGCCACGCCCGACAAAGGCCGCCAACACTTCATTTCCATAAAGAGCTCACCGCGCGTCTGCCGTCTTGGTTCTTTTCGTCTCACTTTCGTCAAAGCCGAACTGGCACAAATGTGCCGCTGGCTCGCTCCCGTATTCCCAATCAAGTTTTTTTTAGCAAATGAATTTCGTCTCGGTTTATCGTCTGATCTGCATAGTCACACGTGTCTATACAGTGCCGGCGACTTGAAAGCGCCAATGCGAAGTTCGTGCGGCCGGGTTTGCCGCGCGAACCGTATTTTTAATTGATGGTCGTCCTTGTCTGACCTCTGCGGCCTTGGGCCAGTCCCTCCAGTGACCCGTTTTCCGCGTAGGATTTTCTCGAATGCTAATGGTTCCTGGAGGGCCGGGGGTGACTCGCCTGGATGAATCCGATGAATCCGTTCCGAAATAAATCGAAGGCAACGGCGGCGTTTCTTGACCGCTGGATAGCCGCGCTGCTCTCGCGTGTTTCGGCGTCCGGTGTCCCTTTCCCACCACCTTGTCCCTTCGACTCCTCTCTCTCTCTCTCTCTCTCTCTCTCTCTCTCTCTCTCTCTCTCTCTCTCTCTCTCTCTCTCTCTCTCTCTCTCTCTCTCTCTCTCTCTCTCTCTCTCTCTCTCTCGCTGACCCGGGCGCGCCGCCTGGAAACTTCCACGACAGGAACACGCTTCAAATCGTGGCGATAGGGAGGCTGCATGCCTTGCTTCGTCGCTACGAGTCGCGACACGACACAGAGACGGCAGAGCCCCGACCCGACCGCTCCACAGACGAGGACACTGCGAAACGATCGCTCTTTTTAATTGTTTTAATTTTTTTTAATGGCACTCTCGAGTAATTGCAAGAGCTTCCACTTGTGTCACGTGTCACACTCTTTTCAGTTTAACGATAATAAGGGGGCCAGTTCTCTTCTTATAAAATTTTAATTTTATATTTAAAAAAAAATTCTTTTTTTAAAAAATTTTTGTCCTTTTTTTTTTAAATTTTTGAGTCTTTGCTAAAGAACACCAGGCCGTGTCCCTGCTGTCCCACCGGTCTCGTTGAGGTGCCTCCATCTCTCTCGCTCATCTCTCTCGGGACAGACGGCACGCGCGCCAAGTGGCTGGTGGGAGGTCCGAGCCTGTGTCCGCGGGTGGACGACGGGGACGTGCAATTTGGGGGTCGCGTCCCGCCGTCCCGGACACACTGTTGCCAGGCAGAGCGAGAGAGACAGGAGACAGGGTAATGTGGATGGGGTTCAACTCACGTTTCTCGCGTTGGAAGACCCATTCATGCTGCGATTGAGCGCCAATTGTAACCAATTCGAGGCGGACGCCCGCGGGCACGGCGAGAGAGAGAGAGAGAGAGAGAGAGAGAGAGAAACACGTGAGGTTACGCAAGCCGATTTAACCCTCCACCTCTTCCCGCCGCTCGATATTTGACGACGATTTTTTGTTGTTTCCCCGACGACCTTTGATTGAAAATTGAATTTCGAAGTTGATGACCTGAAGGAGAATGTTGTGGCCACCACCAATTTCGCGTTGCTTGAAGCGATTTTTCAGAAGGGGTTTGTTTGTGCTGGACCCTGCAATGGGGTGGTGATTTTCCGCTGAGGCATTCGAGGCCGCTTCGAAAAATACCCGTATAAAGTTGACTTGGTTTATGAAGCCTGAGTGCGGCGGGTTATTGGATTTGGGACCGCGTGCTGGGCGTTCCAGGGATTACGTGGAGGGCGCCAAGGGCCGTGAGGCTTCCCCAGGGATAGGGCGGGACAAGCCCTCGGTGTACGTGTATACTGCGGCGTGCCCTTTGCAGGTTGGGCACGTTCCAGAATTAACCGCGCAGGTCAGACCACCACCCCCAGCACGTCAGAACGCCATCAACTATTTTGTGCTGTTCCACGAAATTCTGCGTTCAACCGAATCGAAAATGAATGGAGGGCCGACACATCGGTGTTGGGGAGAAGTCTCTTAAAGTTAGTGTAGGAAATAGACGTAAAGTAGTGAAATCAGTTTCGGAAATATTGCCGCAGGTGTTTCGTTACAATGTGATTTCCTCGCAAAGCGAGTGGAAGCTTTTTCCAGGCAACGTAGTTGGCGGACACGGCACTTTTCTCGCTAGCCTTGAAAAAGTTTTTTCTTTTTTCGATGTTTCTTTTCCCGGCCTTTCCTCGCCTCGATGGAAACGAAGTTTGTGGTCCTTCGGGGCGGTTCGGCCGGTCCATTCGGCCTGCTTTGCTGCTCCGCGCCGGAAGCCCCCAGCCAGCAGCCCCGGGCAGCCATTACTCCGCATCCCCTGTGCCTCGCAGCCCCGGAGGCCCGGCGCGGGGCCCCAGAAGTGGATTACCGAGATTCAGCCTTGCCCGCCGCGGCCGGCACGTGGGCCACTACGGGGCTGGCTAACTAGTCCGGAGACCGACGGGCTGCTGGGTTGCTGACGGTCGCTGACCCGCCGAGTCCTCCCGCCCTTCTCAAAGGCCCGTTGACCCCACGGCTTCCGGCCGTCCTTTATGAATGACGTCGGTGCGACGTCAACCTGTTGAAACTTTGGGACTGGCTAACTTCTGGCGCGCTCGCCCCCTCGTCCCATCGGCATGCCGTCGCTGACTTTTCCAATTACGCGAGAAGGAGGCAGTGTAGGTCCTTATCAAGGCACACACGGGCCGCGCGTTTATCGCGCATGCCCGGTAAATCGGCCGCATTGGCTGCGGTGGACGCGTCCGGACGGGCCGCCGTCCAGAGTCCCTCTGTCTCTCTCGCTCTCGCAGGGCGCCCCGCCGGGGTGCGAGAGAGACAGTGACGTCACACCGAAGGGCCGATGGTGTGCCGGACCGTCCTTGAGGCGGCGAGCTGATTTTTCGGCCCCTGCAGTGCAGGTGAGTCACTGCAGCTGTCCTGGCCCGACGTGTGCAGTGCACGAGGGCGCGGGCGGGGTAATTTTAGCGGGCGCTTTACGGTGCAGTAAAATGTGGCGATTGTTTGCGACAATGCCTGTGGTTTTCGGCGCGTGGCTAGACTAGACTGCAAGTCTAGCAATGCCTGGCCCTGGCGGCCGACTGGCGGCTGCGCAGCAACACGGTTCGCCAGCGTGCCTCATCCTTTTCATTATGTGTGGGTGCGGCAGCCCACTGCACTGCATCTCGATTACCCACAGGGTGCGCGGCAGAGCGGCGCGAAATGCGCGTCGGACTTCTTGCCGCGTCGCGTCGCCCCCTCCCCCTGTCCACGCCTTTCGATACGTGCCCTTGACGTCACGGAAGACTCATGACCGCTGTCAGGTTGAACACGCTTGGCGCGTCGTCGCGTCGACGCGGCCCTCTGTGGTGTGGAAGTGGTTCCGGAAGGGTTGGGTGGGGAGGCGCTGTGCCGCGCTCTGCGGGGCGCTGACGGTGTCAAGGCCGCACGCCCCGCCCCGCGCTGTCCACCCAGGCCCTGCCCGGCCCTTTGCCTGCCATTTGGCGCCCTTTGGCAGGGCCCCGCTGCCCCGGCCCCTGGGTAGGGCGTAGGGCCCGCCTCGCCATGGCGCGCCATCAGCCTGACGAGGGCGGCCGAGACGAGGCTGATGGAGCGTCGATGGCCCATTGCCCATTCCCTCTCTCGCCTGCCCTTCCCGCGCCCCCTTCCTGGAGCCTAGCGTCCTTTTCTTTCGCCCGCAGTCCGAGCAACAGTCGAAAATCGCCGGCAACATTCTTTTAGGTCCGAAGATTCAGCTCAAAATTTTATGACAGGAATATCGGTGCTGTTGAAGCTTAGTTCTCCATTTACTAAGCAATAAGCCTCAGCGCCGCACCTGTGTTGGCCGCGGCACGGCTGCACATGTTGCAGCGCAGCAGCGCAGGCCGCCTGTTGTCAGGCGGCCAGGCTCTGGTCAGGCAGCGGCCCCCTGGGTGGCTGGGCGGGCGCGAAGCTCGGAGCGCGAAGCTCGGACCTTAATTGACCGTTTGTCCGTCATAATGTCATGTCGCATGACGCCCAAATTGATGTTTTATCGACACGGCCAATCAATTGGCGCGACACTGGCCCAGGGTCGACACCACAAACAATGTGCGACTCAAGTCTGCGGTGTTTTCTCGGTCGCGGCGCGGGCGCGGGTTCGACTCCGCCCGACGGCCGATTCGGTTTCACTGCCACGGGACCACCGCCTCGACAAACAACAAGCTCGTGAGGATTCACTCAGTCACTCGCCCTGGACTGAGATTGAGGGGTTTCCTAACACGAAAACAAAAACCGTTTTTGGAAAAAGAGCTACCGTGCGCTCTTTTTTGCGGTGGAGCGACCGACTATCGTATTTTGGCGGCGCCAAGGGTACTCCTCCACCGCAGCCGCGGCCAGCAGCAGCTGCATTACAACGGCGGGGCTAGTTTGTAAACACACCGCCTGGTCTGCGCGGCCTGCTAGCTTTTCACTAGGCTTTTGGGTGAGCCGCCCTTGACTCCGCCGTCCTAGGCCGAGCCCTGAGCCGTCCTTGGCTGAGTCGTCCTTGGCTCAGCCGCCCCTGGCTGGGTCGGATAAGCCCTCGAGTCGTTCCGTGTTAAGTGCACGTGCTTTGGCCCACGCGGCCGCCCGCAATTTCTATTTCTATTCTCGAAGCCAGAAATTAAAGACACCTGCCAGACGTCTCTCTCGCGGCGCTTCGCTTCACAATGGCGGGTGACTTTGGCACTTTTGCAACAACGGCGGCGTGACGTTGGCGCGTGAGGGCGCCGCGTGCGCGTCGCGTGCGCCGTGCGCGCCGCGGCGGTGGTTTGAACTTGAAACTATTTCTGTTTTGTCTCTGAAAGTTGGCAGCGCGCAGCCCGTAATGTATCAAGGCGCGGGGCGACCGGCGGGCCTAGCCACGCTGGCCCGGCTGGCCCGGCTTGCCCCACGAAGCGACCAGCTGGGGCAGGCTGCGGCCGGTTCGCCCGCCGCGCCGCCGTGCCGCGCCGTGCTTCGCATCACTGCAAAGCCATTATTTTTTTGCGGACGAATGCACGGGGCTCGGGTGGCCACGTTCCTCGAACCAGGACCACGACGTAGAAGCGCGCCTCCAGGCCGCGGGGCCCCGATGGAGTCCGCGCCGTCTACACCCGCACCGCGAAGTCCCGGGCCATGGCGCCTGGCGGGTAGGCAACCCGGATGCAGCCCTGCTCGACGGGACTGCCTACCCCGCCGTCGTAAGGGGCCATGGCGCCTGGCGGGTAGGCAACCCGGATGCAGCCCTGCTCGACGGGACTGCACGAGCGCGGTATCTAATCCATCTCGGTTAACAAAGCCCCAAATTATCTGTGGCAGAAAGGCGACCCGTGGGGATGGCCCGATGGTGCCCGATGGGCGCTAGGTGGGCGGCTGCAGCCACTTTTAGCCCGATTGTTTGGATTGGTGGCGCGCGGTGCGCGGCCTCGCTTTACGGGCATCACGTGGTCACTCTGTCTCCCTCGCACCCCCACGGGACGCCCCGTGAGTGCGACGGAGACAGAGCGACGCAGCGACTCGGCAAGGCCGGCTGCGACTTTCCCCCTCTATGGCCTGGACTCGGCACCGCATCGCGCCGGCCTCGCCTCGTCTCGCCTCGCCGCGACTTCTCCGGGCGAGACGCAGGGGGAGGAGGGGAGGGCAGGCAGACTCGACGGCGCGGTGCGCAACGCCGCCGTGTCGCCTTCCGCCCACTGCACGCCGCGCCGCACCGCGCGCCGCCCCCAGCAAGGCCGACAAGGCCAGGGCCAAGGACGCGCCGTTAACGCGGCCCACGCCCACCCCGCCCTAGCTTCCCGCGTCGACACTTACTACGACCACGTCGTCCTCGTCCTCGGTGGTGGTCTGGTCGTCGGCCAGGTCCATGGGGCAGAGGCAGGGCGAGGGCGCCCTGGGCGGCGCCTGCCGCTGCGGCGTCAGCGTCTCCGCCGCCCTGGAGGACGCCCTCCGCTTGGGCGGCAGGCTCATGGACGACGGGCCTCCCAGCTCGTCGTCGAAGTCGGCCGCCCCGGGGGCGCGCTGCTGCCGCCGCAGCTCGCGCATGTGGTGCATCTCGACATTCTTCTTGAGCTTGGCGACGGCCTTGCGGACGATCATGTGCTTCCGCACGACGGAGGGGAACTTCCCCGCCGCCGGCTGGTAGTGGTAGCCCGTCGCGTAGAACATGGTGGCGGCCGGGAGGGTGCACTAGAACGAGTGGAGAGACACGCGCACGCACGCGGCGGCGGTCCTGGCGGTCCGCGAGGTGGGCGCTGCTGCGTCTGTTGCTGCTCCCCTTTGCACCGCCGGCGTGCGACTGGTCCGCGTAGTCCGCGTGCGCGCGCGGGGGCGTCGGCGGCGGGGTGCTGCCGTACCCCCGAGCCCCCTGCAGCCCCCTCGCTACGCTTGCTACCCCCACCCTCGCCACGGGGGGCGCATCCTCCCTTCCCTGTTGTGGTGCTGCCGCCGCCGCCGCAGTCGCTGGTGGTGGCGCGCCAGGCCCAGGCCCAGCGCCAAGCCCAGCGCCAAGCCCAGCCCCGCGACGTGGCCGCTCCGCTCATATTGATCGCCGGCCTAGCCCGCCTAGCCTGGCGTGGCCCAGCGCCGACCAGCGCCGCCCTGCCAGACTGGGGCAAGGACCGCCCTTGTGAGGCGGCAGCCAAGGGGGCGCCTAACCCCTCCGCGCCAACACACACACACGCCCACTTACTCACACATTCACACCGAAACGCGCCCGGCACGCACACCCTCGCACATTGTCATGCGTACACATGCGGGGGATTGTTTTCCCAGAAATGGCGCTTTTATGGGCGGCGGTGAGTCGAAGCAGGCGTGCCTTATTGTATTAGCTGGTCCGAGGCGGTGCGCGGTGCGCGCTGTGCCTCCTGAAATACACCCAACGCACCCCGCCCCACCCCGCCGGCCCGGCCGCTTGGCACCGGATGGGCGTGCGACCGGTTTTCGTTTGCTCAGGCCTCCTTGATGACGGTCTTGTCGAGGCGCGTGCGCGGCTGCGTGCGCGGCTGCGTGGCGCCAGTGGACACGTTGGTGACGGCCTCAAGGTCGGCGGTGGGCGCGGGGCACGCGGGGTGACAGGTGACGCCGGAAGCGTTGGCGGGGCGGGGCGGCGCGCTGCGGGCGGTCGAAGTGGCGCACTGGACAGGACACCCGGGCGCCGCCCTCGCCGCCCTCGTGTTGTCGCGTTGTCCTGTTCTCCGCCTCCATTTGAATGTGCCGCGCCGTGCGGCGTTGGGGAAGGCGGCGGGGGTGGCCGTCGCGTTGGGGGAGGTCGGTCCAGGGGCGGGCGGGGCGGGGCTGGCCGTTCGCTGCCGCCACCAAGGACGCCGTCGGGTGGGCGTGGTGCCCAACGCTGTGCCCCTCGCCTTATCCCCCCTCCACACACCACCCCGTTATCGCAGCACCGGAAAGCCCTCCCCGCCACCATGGTGCACCTTGCCATCTCCTTCCGGCTCATATTTTGTCGCGAGGAGGACGCCGCGGAGTGCCTGGGGGTTAATCGGGGTGGGGGCTGTAGGTTGCGGGGTGGCGGAGGGGTGGCGGGGCTTCAAGGCTGGCCAAGACTGCGGCGCGTGCGGCCCATGGCGGCACTCTTTTTGTTGCGGTCGCCTCGCCTTGCCTTTCATGAAGACGGCCGGAGCCTACTGCTCGTTTTTCTCGGACTTGGCCGGTATTCGAACCCCCGACCGTCGCTGCTGGCGCTGCTCGTCGCGATGCTCGTCGTGTTTTGCGGTTCCGCCCGCGGCCACGCCAACTGCGCCTGCCGCCCGTTAGCAGGACGAATGGCCCAGCAGTTTGTAGTTGTTTTGTCATCTCTGTGCGCTCCATGTGTGCAGACTGGCTGTGTGTCTGACTGTCTGCTTGGCTCTGTGTTGGGGTTGCGGGTGGAAGGGGTGGGAGTGTGTATTAGATCCTCAGATGATAGGGGACGGCTGGCAAGCCTTATGGCAAGCCCTGTGGCAAGCTAGGCACGTTGTAGCCTCTGAAATCCACGTCACGTCCGCCCCGCCCCGCCGCTGGCTCATCCCCGGGGACACCTAACGGGACTTGCGGAGCGCGCCCGGGGGATGGCGATGGCTGTGATCCTCGTGGAAAGGCGTGAAGGGTGTGGCCGAGGAAAGTGGGCGTGCGCCGTGCACGCGAGCGAGAGCGAGAGAGAGGGCGCGAGAGCGGTGCGAGATGGGCTGGGGATGATTGCCTGGCCCAGGCTCTCCTTTACGGGCCGGAACACTTGCAGCGGGTGCCCCAGGGCCGGGGCTTGCAAGGGCTCGCCCAAGGGTGCCGGCAGGGATGTCGTTTGCGGGAATCGATGTCGCGCTCCAACTTTGCGACGAGGGTCGAGGGATGCAGGCAGGGGGCGTGGCAGGCCGGCCGGGCGGGGCGGGGCCCCCGGTGGGGTTAGGCCCGCGAGGGCAACGACCTGCCCCACGACGCCCCTTTCCCTTTCGTGCACCTGACGGGGCGCGGCGGGGTGGGCGGGGGTGGCGGGGCGTGCGGGTCCGCGACCTCTGCAGCGCTATTTCGCCCCTCCGCCGTGCCGTGCCGTGCCATGCCTTGCCGCGCGGAGGTTGGACTTTATCCCGCGAGACGTGGCCGGCAGGCACCGCACCGCAGCCTGCGCACGCTGGAGACTGACTCCGCGCGGCGTGTCCTCGCTCCGTCTCTCTCGCACCCCTGCGGCCCGCCGGCGGCCCGCCCGCGAGTGCGAGAGAGAGAGAGAGAGAGAGAGAGAGAGAGAGAGAGAGAGAGAGAGAGAGAGAGAGAGAGAGACGGGCGCTGTTCGCGCGCGGTCCGCGGCCAGGCGTCGTCGTGGGGGTCTCGCAGATTGTCTCGTTCTGCTGGTTATTTGCGAGGGTTTGGGCCGTTTGGCCGTTTGGGCGGCGAGCGGCGTGATCTGGTCTATGCCGCCGCCAGCTCGAGCTGGTTAGGCCGCTGGTGGGCTCTAGCACCAGCAGCAGACTCATTCCGAGAGTCGTCGCTCCGTCTCTCTCGCGCCTCAACGGGGCGCCCCGCGAGTGCGAGAGAGACGGAGCGACGCGGCGAGGCGGCAGGAAGGAGACGCGCGGCGTGGCGCGGCGCGGCGTTTGGCGGAACGCGGCCTTGCGTCTCCACTTCGCGAAATGATCCGGTATCAAATAATGGCCGATTAGGGGGGGCCAAACGATCCGCGCGGTGGGAGGGGGAGGGGGGAGGGGACCGGGACCAAGTGGCCGCGACAGGCGGGCCGGACACAACGCGGCGTGTACGTCGTCCATCCTCCTTCGACAATCACTCTCGTTTTTCCAGCCCCGCTTCCCAGCGCACACTGCAAAAAGAATACTTTTGAAAATGTTTCTCGGTTTGAACGACGCGCAGAAAAGCGTGGAAACACAAGGAAAACACGAGGCGGGCTGTGGCGTTTTGTTCTGGCGAGACGAGCCGCCGCGCCAGGCGACGCGACGCGACAATGCACTGAGATGGCACAAAGAATCCGCTGCGTAAGATAGCGCGAAGGCAGCAAAGGGCTCCCATTCGCTTTGTTGTTGTGGCCGAACTGCGGAGGGGCTTCGAGCTGCCGGCGCGGGACTGCCTCTACACTACTCGGGACTCCGGGGCTTGGACGCGTGCATCTCCTTGACGGCGACCTGGCCGCGCCGCGTGGCGGCCCGGTACCGACAAGGCGCCTTCGTAATGCTGGCCTACTCCGAGCTGTCGTTGAATATGCGTGTGACGCTGGGCCGTGCGCAGTCACGCCCCGCCCCGCCCCACCCCGCCTGGCCAATGCTAATGTCGCGCCACTCCGGCATTTGATTTAAATTCACGACCATCCGAATTTGAGCGGGCCCCGAAAGTACCTCCGGACGGCGGTCCCAACCGAAAAGGTCGCTTGCGAATTCGTTTTCCGTCCTAGAAGAAAACCCCACTAATTTTGTTTGAAAAATAAAAAGGTTTTTACGAAAAGTTAATGCGGTTTTTTATGACGCCCGCTGCAGCTTGTCCAGGAAGACGCTTCTCGCGAGGCCCTCGCGAGGCCGCTCGGCTTGGGCGGGGCGGCTCCGGCAAGCTCCGGCAAGGCTCCAGCAAGGCTCCAGCGAGGCTCCAGCAAGCTGCAGGAGCAACAGGGCAGCCCAAAAAAGGCAGAAAAAACACTATTGTGCGCTGCATTTGTCGGCCCGGTCGGCGGTGGTCTTTTTGGTGACGCTGAGGATGGTTGTTCAGCCGCCTCGCAGTGAGGCCGATGAAGCCCCGGGCGGTCGTGCTTAAAAATCGGAGCCGTTTGGCAGGTTTCTTGCGTCTTTACCCTGTAATGGCGCATTGACGGCATTGCCAACGTAACGAGACCAAATTTCACATTTTATTTTCGTTTTGTTGAACGCGGTCATAAACCTGGTCCAAGTATAAGTCGTGACATTGATCGTGAAAAATAAAAGCAGAGTTATTCTGTGCGTTGAATTTGAAATTTGCCAGCGATGATTTGTTTGATTTGGTGTCGAAAAGTGAGGAATTTGACTTTCCCGGACGGCCTATCGACAGGTCCGCCTAGCCGTCGTCGACTTGGTGGCCGAGCGGTCGCGGCTAGACAGTCTCACCTGGCGCGTTCCCAGCAGAGGTCTTCTTGCCCATCCGCGCCACGCCCCGTCCAGTCGCTAAATATAGCCCTGTCTCGTTAGGACCTGGTTTTGCCGATGTTTGGTCTTTTGCTGACGCACTTGAATTTGTTTTCTTTTCGTCGCAAATCACAGCCTTGTCGTCCACCTTTCTAGGGCGGCGCGGCTCGGCGTCCAGGCCATCCAGGCCACGTTCCTGGAATGGAGTATCACTTTCCGGATAAGCCTACTCCCTCCGCCCCCTGGCCCACCCTGGCCCAGGGCCCGCCCGGGTGGTCTCTCTCCGTCTCTCTCGCACTCGTGGGGCGTCCCGCATGGGTGCGAGAGAGACGGCCGGGTGAGACCCCCTCTCTGAAGCAGCCCGTCGCTGGGCCTGGGGCTGCCTGCCTTCGGCTGCCTTTGGCCTGCCTGGGGCCCGGACGCCGCGGCGCCAGACTTTGCTTGCGAATCGGGTCAAGGGTGGGTGCGGCAGTGCCGGGCAGTGTGGCGGCAGTTTGAAGGAGTGGATGCGTCGCGCTGCCGCCGCTGCCGCCTCGGACGGTCTGGGGCAGTCTCGGACGCAGCCCGCGCCCTTTGGACTCGGAAGTACGGCGGCCGCGTGCGAAAAAGGCGAAGTACAGCGACTTTCCGAACGCGCGCCCTTGATGCTGTCCCTTTCCGGCTCCGCCGGGCAAATGTTTTCTCTGCCTTTCTTCCTCCCAACCCCGGTCCCCGGCGGTCCCCGGTCCTTGGAGGGCTGTGTCGTCTGCTTCGCGGGAAAGCCACCCCACCCGCTTTTCTTTTCCACGCCCCGCTTCCGGCGCGGCCCCTTTTTGCCTGACGGGGACGGATTGTGTAAAACGTTCGTAGCACCGTGAGCGAGTGGCTCTGTCCGTAGGCAAGGCCGACAATAAAGGTGTGTGTATGTGCGTGCGTGTGCGTGTGTGTGTGTGTCTCTGTAGTTGTGTGTGCGAGCGAGTTCAACTTAGCTAGCTAGGCACGCGGCTGAAGGTCCTTCCCTGCAACTCTGTTGTGAGTAGCACATCCAGATCCAAAGATCAGCGGCACTCACACACACACACGCACACACACTGACGTCCTCTCACACGCACACACACACACACGGTGGCAAGGAGCGTGGCTGATGTAACTCTGTCGAACGTTGAGCGAGATGTGGCGACGCTACCCGTGGACGCTTGCAGGGGCGGGGCATGCCCGGCACGGCCCGGCAGGTCGACGGGCAGGTGCTTTCACCGGCACTCTTAAAACGGAGGCCTTGATTAGTACGGGAGGAAGCCGAAATTGCCAGTGCAGGGGAACGTTGGGCGGCGGAGAAAAAGTATATGACGGGGTGGTATTTGAACCCGCTCCACGCCCTTTTGTGGCAGAACGGTGGCTTGTTGCTAGGTCCTTGACCGCGCAGACATCACGCCATGCGTCCTGGTTGTAAAGCCGGCACGGCGGCGCGGTCTCCGCCGGTCTCAGCTGGTGAGCGAGAGAGACGGCGAGAGAGAGGTATGTGTGTCGGAGGTGTGGTCGGTCTTGCGCGGCCTCTGATTGGTCGAGGCAGGCGAGCCCCCTCGGAAAACGTCATCACATGCAGGCTGGCTGCCTTGAGGGGCGACGCGTGGCGGCCCGCTCGCCCGGCCGGCCCGGCATAGACGTCGCTAACCTGACGCAACACAAACGGGAGTCGGCCGTCAGCCTCGGATCAAAACAAACCTCTCCGAAAATGAAAACAAAAAAGTGCGGGTCAAAAAACGCGTCCGCCTAAAAAAAGGGGTGGACAAAAACCGACGCTTTCAAAAAATATCCGTCCTTTGCCGAGTTCCACTTGATTTTGCCACATGGCGCCGGTGTCCAGAGCAGGGGCGAGAGAAGTTTTGTTCCGGGTTGCGAAACTTTGCCGTTCCGCTGGTTTGTTGGCCCAACAAATACTCTCTCTGCGAGTCCGATATGCGCTCGAGCCCGCTCGGGTCGTTGGCAGGGCGGGACGAGGCCACCACCGCAATGCAAAATAATCCGGACCTCGGTCAACCAAAGGAAAATGTGACGCTTTGCAGGCAGACGAAGAAATGGTCGATTTAATTTTAGAACGCTTTCGCCGCGTCACTGCGTCTCGGAATCCTGGCGAGTGGGTGACCTCGCGAGGAACGGCATCGCCTCATGTCAAATTCGCATGCAGCAAAACAATTTTTTAAAAAAGGAAGCAAAATTCCCAAACTTCACTTTCTAATTTCAAACAATCTTTTTTTAAAAAAAAATGTTTTTTTACCAATTTTTTGTTTGCACTTGGTGGCTGTCCTACTGTCCTCCCCGTTTGACGATGATGCCGCCCGTCTCAAGTGAGCGTCTCCACTAATTTGATTGAAGCATTTTTTCGAAATGTTGCTTATCTTCTCGCCTTATCTTTCGATTAAAGTTAATTTTCCGGTGCTGGACGCAGACTTGCATCTTGAGACCGCGCCCCCAAGTGCATACAGTACCCCCGCCACGTGCGGCCCGCCAGCCGGACTCACTCGCTTAAGTGGTCAAAATTTGAAACAAACATTGTTGCACAATCTGTCTATCGCCCCCTGACGCAACGTTTTTGAGCAACCAGATGTGCAGGTGCTTGAGGACATGACATCGCCCGCTTGGTCCGCTTCGCCCTGAAGAGCATGAACTTGCAGCAGCCCCCAGGAGGAGACGGCCGCGGCGGACGTCCTGGACGTCATCAAAGAACCACTTGATTGTCTTAATGGTCGGGAGGTCGGCATGTCAATTTAGTTTATAGCTAATCGCGTGCTGGACTCGGAAGGCAGTTTGATGGGGACTGTACATTCTCCGTGTTTCCTTTTGACGATGCTTACTTTAGTTTGAATGATTATACTCGACGCGGGTGATCGGTTGTGTTTGTCCAAGGCGTTGGCGACGGCCTTGCGGCCTTGCCCGCTCTTTCGGAAATTGGTTGTTCAGTAAATCGTGCGTCCAAGGGGTCCGAACCACCGCCTTCGTCCTTGCCAGGCTTGCCAGGCTTGGCGAAATCGACCCCCTCCAAAGTAAAGTACAAAGTTGATCGCAGGGCGCGCGGTGGCCTCGACGCAAAGTCTCTGTGCGTGTGTGTGTGCAGTGCCTGTGTGTGGAGGGTGTTGTTGTCGGGCCGCCCCCGCACCGGCTGGGCTGGGCTGCCCCAAGGGCTGCCCCAAGGGCTGTCCCCCTCGCCGACGTCATGGACGCCGTCATCCACGGCGCCGCAACGGCCCGCCAAGGGGAGCCAGGGGGTGTTGTAGCGGAGCCGGAGCGCTGCGCCTCATGGCATTGCGGGGGGGGGGGGGGTTCGGGCCGCATTGTGTCTGCGATTCCGTCAGCAGGGCCAGCTGCTGGCTTCCAACTGCACACACTCCGTTCGCCTTGGAGGGGGAGGGGGATGAGACCATCTCAGCAGGGGCTCGTAACGTCTATCGAAACTCTCGCGAACTCCAGACTGTGAGAGTTGTACGGGCGGTGGGCACTGCAAGAGAATTGCCCCGAATTTTGATGTTGACACTGCCTGGGTGTCTGGCTGCATTGCCGCGTGTGTGCCGCCAGCGCCGTGAACTTGAGCCAAGGGCGAGGCGTGGCGGCGTGGCTCGTGCGCCACCACGATGGCACGCTTCACCGCCTTCTCGCGGGCCGCGGGCCGTGGGCCCCGTTGGGTGCGGGCGGTGCGGCGTCGTGGATACCCCGCGCCTCGAGGGGCTCTAGTGCCGCTGCGCTCTTGGCACTGGTGTCTCTTGGGCCGCAGTCCCACGGCAAGCCGCGGCAAGCCCATGAAAAGGCCATCCCTGCACGGCGGACTTGGACGCGGCACAGCCCAAGGCACAGCCACGGCACCCCTTGCACCCCTCCCCCGCGTTGCGTCACTTTTCTTGGCTGAGTCCGTTTCTGCGACGCGACAATAACACCCTCACCTCCTGACACGGCAGTATTCTGTGCCGCTTAAGCGGCACTTCTAAAAACAAATTCAAAGAGAAAATTGAGAAATACAATTTGGCCTAGATGAGCTGATTTACAGCGTTACGGGGTATTAAGGCAAGGCGTTGGCGTTATGTCTATAACAAACGGGGCACATCGCACTCGGGGAAAAATTTTGACCGATCCTGCCAGGATTCGAACCTGGAATCTTCTGATCCGTAGTCAGACGCGTTATCCGTTGCGCCACAGGACCGCTTGTGTGGTGGTGTTTGCAGTGTTGCACGTAAACGATGACCGCGCGGCGAACCGCGTGGTAGTGGCGTGTCAGCACAACAGTGTACTAGTGGGGCACGCCCTCCCTTCCCCGGCCCCTGCCTAACCATATCCCTTCCCAAATGTAGGAAGGCTTGGTGCGTCTCTATTTCGAGAGCGAAGGAGGCCTTCATGTTCATCGCCCCGTTTTGTGTACACGCACTTGTTGATCGCCCTGTCACGATGAAGGATGTGCTTCCCCCGCGTCATGCACTCTGCCTGAATGTGCTTAAGCTCGCGAAAAGCCATTGTGATAGACCAATCTTCATGTCACTGTTATTCCCATGGCCTGTTATCCCCATACTATCGCGTGAAGAGTTTTATTCCTTTCAAGAAGCATGACATGCGAACCCTTCTTCTATGACTTGCAAACGACCCCGAGCGCCCCCCAACTAACTTTAAGCCAGCCGAACCTTCCCGAACGCTGCGCATGTGCGGCGCAAAGCGTGGTCTCAAACAGATTTTGTTTCGAATGGCCGTCCCGTTCGCGCCAGTGTAGTGGCCGCGCCGTGGCGAGCCGCGCCAAGCGGACCGCCATCGAGCGGGGAGTTGAAGTGGGGAGCCCTGGCCAACAGGCGAGCTACGAGCTTCCCCCCTCAACCGACTCCGTGGCGCAACGGTAGCGCGTCTGACTCCAGATCAGAAGGTTGCGTGTTCAAATCACGTCGGGGTCATTGTGGGTTCCCTTTTTACTGGCGCAATTTCTATGTATTCACGAACGGTTGAACTCTTTAGTGTTTAAGCACATCGTAATTTAAGTATGGATCGTTTTTATCAATCAACTTGATAATTTTGTTTTTCCTGTGTTTCAGATGCCTGCTTGCGGTGTCAGGCCGAGAGCAAGACGGGCAGCGGAAAGCAAGATTGTGTCGTAGTTTGGGGAGAATGCAACCACAGCTTCCACTACTGCTGCATGTCGCTGTGGGTCAAGCAGAACAACAGGTGTCCCTTGTGCCAGCAGGAATGGAGCATCCAACGAATGGGAAAATAAGATCAAGATTAATATTGAATTGCTGTGGCTTGTTAATTAGGTTTATGTGGGTTTTGATAATAAAGTATTATGACTGTGACTATGACCATATTATTCGTGAGTCCTTACTCAAAACTACCTTATTTAGAAAAATTCAAGATGGAAAAAATTTTACCCTATGCATATCAGGGAAATAAATCATAAGGGCTGCGAGTAGTTTCTTTTTCTAATCACAAATTCTAATTTTTCCTGTGATTACACACCAGAAAAACAGAGTCTAGTCAGCCTGTGGACGGGTCACAGTTCAGTTATGGTGTTGTTTGCAAATGCAGAGTATTGGCAGGCAATGCCACCATTGCACAGTTCACGTCCAGGCAAGTAGGGCCGTGTAGTTTGTGGCCTCTGCTACTCCTGGGTCAGGATTAGTCCATGTAGCACATACGCAGTCTGTCATGCATTACTTACTTCAGTAGATGGGATGTGCACTGATAAGGCAAGGACAAGGAACACATGCTGTGAATTACTTGACAAGTATATTTAATTGCCTGACAGTTTCAACGTTCCCAGTAAGGGATTCCAAAAAAAGATCATGTACACAGATATTTACATACATTCATCCCGGCCTTGCCGAAAAAGTGCCCGGTAAAATAAAACATTCTAAGATTACATTGAGCTCAGCTCTCTACAGGGGGTTGTTGTCTTCCCAGTTCTTCTTCTCCGCAATTTCTTTCTCAACCTCTTCAAGGATTGGGGAAAGGTATGGGAGATCCTGCAAAACATTGTTTAAATGAGAACTTTGCTGACAAGCAGGGATGCCCAAAATAGTGCCACCTCATTTTATTTACCTCTTCAATCTTTGTCCACTGACTCTCTGGGAGGATCTGGTGGGTCATAGACAGATTAGCAGCACGGTTGGTGCGGAAAACCCTCTGGAGGTAGGTTTCTTCCGGGAGCCTCCTCAAAGCTTCAACCACTTCATCGCTGTGCTCGCTGAGAAGGTCATCCTTTAGCAGCCCTGGAAATGAGACAGAAGAAATAATTACAGCACAAATTCATAACTACTGTTAAGATACAACAGTGTGGCATAATAAAACCTTACCGTATTTGCAGTAGCCGTTTGCTTTGTACATGAACCTTTCATAGCTGCCTGTAAACCAAGCAGACAAGAGCTCGATAAATTCAATTGAAGATAGAGATCAAAACAAGTAAATGAAAAACTATCACCAGACATGATAGCAAAAGAAGTGACTAAAAAGAATAAATTTAAATCAATTGCAGAAGACATGAAAGGGAGGTTAGGTAGTCAGGTACTTGTGATTTGGAGTACTTCCTCGTCACAACAACTTACTGTACTCCTTGGGCGCCCTGGCCGCGACACTGAATAAGGCTCGGAAGATCCTCATTTTGGAAATAAGTTGATGCCTGGAGAGCAAAAGACAAAAACGGACAAATTGCCTTTGACCGTTTTCACCTACTAGATACCTAGATCTTCAGTTCCGGAGAGATGAACCGGAAACGAACCAGAATATCTCAAGGTTCATCGAGAAAAACTGTCATATTTAATGGAAAATTTGAAAGAACTTTATGTTCTGTTAATGAATAAATTCTTTTATGTCAAGTGTGAGTCTCTGTAAGTGGGGAATCTAATGCAATAGTTATGGCATTTCCGCTCTTTCCCTGCCTGGCATCTCGGGTTGTTGTGGAGTATGACAAGTGACGAGTGCGTGGTTTGTTTATTTGGTTGGTGTTCACGTCAAATCTTAATTTTTAGCCATGGACTCAGAAAACGACACTCATAGCTTACCTGATGGACCGAAGGATTTATGTTTCAGCAAATATGATTTCATGAAGGTATGTCTTCATGTTGAACTGTACTTTGTGAAGAAATTTCAAATTTTATGTTTCTAACCTATTTTTAATTTCTGGAAATAATTGGGCTTTTAAATTTTATTTTAGATACATTTTGTCTCCTTCTTATTTTTTTTGTTTCTGAAATTGCTTACAAATACTGTGTTGTTTTAGTCAATCTTTTTACTGTGATATGTGGGACACCTGTTCTTTTCGCTACTTGCTAAAATTTTATACCCACCCAAAAATCTGCACAACGTTTGTTACAGACACCCTTTTCTGTTGATGAATTTCTTCAGAATCAGCGGAAAAATGCAAACCTTGAAATTATGAGAGATGATTTGGGAGTTTATCTTAAAGTTCTGCGCTCTGCTATGATTGAATTAATCAACAAAGACTATGCAGACTTTGTAAACCTCTCAAGTAATCTTATTGGTCTCGACAAAGCCATCACCAAAATCCAAGTACCACTTGGTCAGCTGAAAGAAGAAGTCTGGGTAAGAAACTAGAAATGAAAAAAAAATTTCGCCCTGTAGAATAGTGTATTAAGTTGTTTTGGTTTCGGTTTTACAGCAAGTCAAGTCTAATCTTGATGAGGCAATAACTGAAGTATCTGAGAGCCTTGAAAAGCAACGGTTTCTTCAAAAAACGAAGAGAAGCCTTCACAGCCTCAGCTATGTTCAGCAGTCTCTCCACAATCTCAGTACTCTTCTGCGTCTTCCATCTCTTAGTTTTGAGTCTCCAAGCTCTGGTGAGACTCATGCTTATTTTTTACATTGTTAGTTTTTTAGGTCCTTCTGATTTTTCTTATTGTATGCCTTTATTGTTACAGATAAAGAGAGGGCTAATGAACAGTTGGTAGAAGCAAAACATGATGATTTTTCTGGAGCTGATCTAGTAGAGCGAATGGCATCTGAGCTGAATCAGCTGCATTTTAGAATAGGTCATTGTGAAGATCTTGTTGCTGAGGAGTACAAGGAGGTTGATAGTTTATTCTTATTCTTTAAATTTGTACATATGAACGTATCATTCTAATTTATATGCTGATAAATGTTTTACAGCGTCTGTCTCAAATAGAATCAGCACTTATGAAGAGCTTGGATAAGCTTTTCCTGGAGAGTATAAATGTACCAGATATTGTAACTATCAAGAGGTGCTTGTGCGTTTATGAAAGTCTTGGTAAAGAACGCGAAGCTGAAGAGTTATTCCAAAAGAAAGTAGTAGCCAAAGAATTGCACCATGTTATCAGTGAGGCATCTTTACAATCAAATCCTCAAGGTTTAAAGGTACATTGTCAATATTTAATTCTTCCCCTCTCTCTCTCTTACCTGATTGAAATGTTAAACACTCATTAATTGGTCATTCAATTTATGTTTCAGGGAGTGTACAGGGAAATTTTAAGTTTCATTGATAATCATATGAAGGACTTATTGGAATTCACTTCACATAGGGAAAGGTAGTTTTCTTGGCCTTACAGAATACTTTAAACGTACTGTAATATTCAGTATTTCAGTTTTAATTTCATATTATTAATTCAATTGAGACCTTCTTTTATAATTTTCTTGCAGACCACCAGCTGTTTCTGGATTCTTCTTCTTGGTTAACAGCTACTGGCCCGAGGTGGAACAGCGCCTTGAGCTTCACATGCCTTCAATATTTGCCCCTGGCAATCCTGACAACTTCTTTGAGGTATATCATTTATGGTCTTTCAGCTTACTGCCTCTTCCATTCTTTCTTCTTACTATATTTTAAATTATTTTATGTTAATAACTGATTGGCTTTCAGAATTTTACTGAAACTCAAAGTTTCTTGAACGAACTTGAGCAGAAATGTGGATCCAAGGCTGAAGTCAAACGACTTCATCAACACCCACAGTACATGTCATTCCTCCAGCTTTGGAATCTTCCCGTCTATTTTCAAATCAGGTTTCAAGAAATTGCGGGCAGTTTAGAGACGGTTTTGTTTCAATGGCCTAAAAACCTTAAATCAACCTCTGATCAGTTCCAATTATCCCCTACTGCTGCTACATGGGCAGCAGCTCAGATGTGTTGGAACTCAAAAATATTTCTTTTTCAGCTCACTCACAGGTATTGTCCTTTTTCTATGGATTCGTTTTTATTCAATTACCATATCATCAGAGATGTAAACTCCCGGTTGTGAAATTTCTCTTTAAGGTTTTGGAAACTTACACTTCAAGTTTTTGCTCGCTATTACTCATGGACCGGGGAAGTTCTACGAGAGGTTTGTATTTCATGCTTTACTGAATCTTCTATTTTTATTTTGAACAGAGTTTAATCTGTTTTACATTTGTGTTTCAAGAAATGGAGTGCAGAAGAGGTCACAAGTCGTAAATCATTTTTGGTTCAGCTTTTTTGTGACATTAAGTCACTGTCATCATCCCTGCCTGAAATTTTAGATCTGGCATTTGAACATTTTAATAATTTATCAGATTCTAGCTTGAGCCACTTCAAAAGTAAGTTGACAATCATACTCAACTCTTTTATGTTTCATTTTCTTGATGCGTCAGTAACAATATTTGCTTTTGTGAATGTAACAGGTAGTCTGCAGGAGAGTTCCGAACAGTTACTATCCCGATTACCAGCAGTTACAGAACGTATTGTATCTGAAGTAGCTGCAGTTAGTGGTGCATCTCTCCGTCAAGTTAGTGACATTCCGAGACTCTTCAGACGTACCAATCGAGATGTGCCTACTAAGCCTTGTTCCTATGTGAATGCAATTTTGGCTCCACTCCTTGACTTTCACAACACCTACAGTTCTTCTGTTAGTACAAGTCAGTTAGAGGAGTGGCTTACTTTGATTTGTTCTTCAATAACATGCCAGTAAGTGAAAACACGTTTGATAGTCCCTTTGGCCGTGAACCTGCTTCTATACCAACTTTTATTTTGAACAGGTTCTATATTTGCGTGTCAGATGTACTCACTTCAGTTCAAAAAACAGAAGAGAGCTTACGCCGTTTGAAGAAAATGAGAGATCGAGGTGCACAAGCTTCCTCAGCAGAGGGCCGTGGATTGTCTGATGATGATAAAATTAGAATGCAGCTTTCCATTGATGTCAATACCTTTATTCTAGAAGTATGTGCATTGTACTTTGTTTTTATTGCAGTCTTTTTTTTTTTTGTGGGAAAAAATACCACTAAAACTTGTACTTTTTGTTTGCAGATTGAAAAGCTTGGTGTTAAGCGTGACAATGTGGAAAGACTTATGGATCTCACTAGTCTTGTGGAAAATGCAATTCAAGGCCAGCACCAGGCTCAAAACTAAACCAGTGCCCCAAGGGGTAGTGCATTTATGGGGCCAAACACAATTGTTTGTATTACCTGCAAATTGTGAAAATTTCTCAGTATTTTCATTCCAATTTTTGTTCTAGTAACATTGAAAAGAACATGTTTAAATCATTTTTGTTATTGGATTGTTTTTGCCAAAGATGTATCAAAAAATTGGATGTTACTATATTGCTGTTATGTTATTGAATAATGTTATGATTGCTTACTGTTGTAATTTATAAATAAATATAAAGCAAATATTAGATATTTCTTTGTTCTTCAATAATTCCCCATCATCCTCTTCAGGCATTAGCAGTTGTAGTATGGTCTTTTAGACCCCTTTTATATAGGCCGATTATATACACGCAGCGTGTACGCAACAATGGGAAAATTATTTTAAAAGCCGCGTGGCTATAATATTTCATTGAACAACACAGCGGTGTCTGAAATCACAAAAGTATTATGTACACGCCCGGGAAAGGGGCCCTTTTCCCCGCCGGAAAAGGGTTTCCCGGGTACATAATAAAAACAGCTGTTTCCCCAAAGCAGCGTGTCTGCAAGCGCTCTTAAATATTTGCACGTGGAAAATCTCTTCCAACGCTGGAAAAGCTTTTTCCCGGGGTTGTCAAAATAAAGGAGGGGTTATTTTACGCAGGTGTTTGCAACTCCCTATATTATTATTTGCACTCCCGTTTTTAGGCCAGCAGGAGAAGAGATGCCTAGGAGGAAGCCGATGTGTCGCCTCGTGGTCCAGTGGATACGTGCCCGCATGCCACCCTTTTTGGGAGGGTTCGAAATTGGAGAATTTTTTCAAAAGATGCGTGCACATAATTTTCGGCACAAGGGACACGCGGCGTAGAATAATAGATCGTCGGTTGTGCAGACGCGCGTGTCGCGGTCGCCGAAAAATTATGTGCACGCATCCTTTGAAAAATTATCCAAGTTTTGAACCCGGGCCAAAAAAATGGCATGCAGGCACGCACCCCCTCGACCAGAGGCGGTTTTTAAAAGTGGAAATGACAAAAAAGGAAGCAGCGGCGGGGGTCGACGGCAGTGTCTGGCGAAGATCCGCGGCGGGCCCCAACTGCAGGGCCACATAGTATCCATTTTTTATCTTTGTTAAGCTCTAAAAGGGGAAAAAATGGGGGCTTTTATTTAAAACTAGAGGCAAAACTATCAAATGGAAAGGTTATTGGAAAACATCAGGGCAGGAAATATTTGCATTCTCCTTACAAAGTGGACGTCCTCAGGCCTTAGCAGGCGGTGACGTCGACTAAACCCACCATGGTCAGAAAGGGTATCTGACGACTTTTCAAGGAGAATGCAAAATTTCTGCCCTGATGTTTTCCGATAACCCACCCTTTGATAGTATATGCCTCTAGCTTTAATAAAGCCCCCGTTTTACCCCTTTTGGGCTGGACAAAGATTAAATTTGGTAAAGAGTTCGGCCCTGCAGATAGTGCCCGCCACGAGCCTCCACTCCCCCCTCGCCTGAAAAAACCGCTGTTTTTATTTTATACACGCTGGAAAGCTTTTCCTGCGTGTATATAATGAAAATGGCGTTATTTGCACGCCGCGTGTATTTAAGTTGCTTTTTATTATATAAACGCTGCGTGTCTATAATCACTTCGTTTGAAGGGGGTAGCAACTGGGTCTTCCCTCGTTCATACACACTGTAACCAACAGCAACAACATTGGCTGGCCTCAAGTTCAAAACACTTGCAGTAGACAGCACTTCCCTTGCTAATCTTCGGCTGAGCAAGCCTTCTTGATAGCTGCTCTTCTACGTGGGCTGGTCCCCGCATCACCATGCGAGCTCATGAGCATGAGGCGCATGTTTTACACTTGAAATGTGAAAAAGTAGTGAGACTTCATAATTTGGAAGAGTTTTTGAGACCGCAAATTAATGGCAGCAAGCAAACAAAGGGAGCAACTTCTAACATTTACCAGAAAATACAGGAAAGTTGGGGCTTCTCCCGGCAAAGGGGGTGAAGCGGAGGGCACCGAAAATCGTACCAACCCTTTCAAGTTACACAAAAATTTTCAAATCCATCCCCCCATGAAATAAAACAAATTAAAAAAAACTGAAAAATTTGACGAGAAAAATGCTTGGATTTTCAGTTTCTAAATTGAGCCCATGACTGAGGCATGCCGTCACCCGATGGGGCTGTGGAAAGTGCTAGGGCCGAGCGGGAACTGCGCAGCGCCGTGCTTCCTTCTCCGTCCTTGTCTTCCCTGTGGCCGCCACGTGCCGGCCCAAGGCGAGGAAGCGAGACGGCACGAATGCTGCGCCGCGCTGTCTGCTTGCTCTCTGTCATCGTTTTCGGGGCAGAGGCGTTCAATCCCGCATTCGCGAGGATCGCTGATGTGGTTGACCCGGTGACCCGTGGCGGGCGGCACGTGTGTGCCAGCTTCCATTTTTTTCCCCGCCTCGACACTTTGCGCCCTATATAAGGGGCGAGCAGCGCTCAGTTCGGTACGTTGGACGGTGCTATCCACTCAACGCCAAAATGATGTGGAAGTCTTTGCTTCTCGTCTGCCTTGGTGAGTCCTCTTCTTGTGTTTTCCCCCGCCTTGCTGTGCACAGGCTGAAATAATGTTGGCACTCACTGGGACTCGTTCCCGCCCTCCGAAGGCGCTCGCTAATCGGGCTTCGTTTTGTGTTTCTTGCAGTGGCCGCCGGTGCCGCCGCTTCCGCCGAGCATGGCTGGAAGTCCGGCTCCGAGTACAAGTACCAGGTGCGCGGTCGTACCCTGACCGCCCTGCACCAGGTCGCCAACCAGTACGCTGGTGTCCTCATGAAGGCCCAGCTGTCTGTGCAGCCCAAGTCCGACAACATCCTCATCGCCAAGGTCTCCAACGCCGAATACGCCAAGATCAACGAGCAGCTGCCCGCTGGTTGGGGTACCCCCATCCCCTCCAGCAAGCTGAGCTGGCACCAGCTCCCCATCAGCAGCAAGCCCTTCGAGATCAAGCTCAAGAACGGCATCGTCGACGAGCTCATCGTCAGCAAGAACGTCCCCACCTGGGAGATCAACATGCTGAAGGGTATCGCCAGCCAGCTGCAGGTTGACACTCAGGCCGAGAACATCATCAGCTCTCGCATCAACAACAAGCCCAGCCACAACTCCGTCAACGGCGTCTTCAAGACCATGGAGGACGACGTCACCGGTGAGTGCGAGGTCATGTACGACATCAGCCCCCTGCCCCAGTACCAGCTCCAGAGCCGCCCCGAGCTCGCCCCCATGCCCCAGCTCCGCGGTGACGGTCAGCTGATCGACATCGTCAAGACCAAGAACTTCAGCCACTGCGAGCAGCGCCCCGGCTACCACTACGGCCTCAACGCCCTCACCGACGCCGAGCCCGCCTCCTCCAAGATGGGCGAGTTCATGGCCCGTTCCTCCGTCAGCCGCGTCGTCCTGTCCGGCAGCCTCCAGCGCTACACCATCCAGTCCTCCGTCACCACCAACAAGGTCATCCTCAGCCCCGTGCTGTACAACAACCAGAAGGGTATGGTCGTCTCCCGCATGAACCTGACCCTGGACTCCGTGCACTCCGCTTCCGGCTCCCCCCAGAGCGTCGCCAACCCCCGCAAGATCAAGGACCTCGTCTACGACTACAACGACCCCTTCAGCGCCTCCAACAACGCTGACCTCAGCGACGAGTCCAGCTCCTCCAGCAGCTCTTCCTCCTCCTCCAGCAGCTCTTCCAGCAGCTCTTCCGAGAGCGGCAGCCAGGAGCAGCTCAAGAAGCACCAGAAGCGCAGCAACGGTGCCGACTCCAGCTCTTCCTCCAGCAGCAGCAGCTCCGACTCCAGCAGCTCTTCCAGCAGCTCTTCCTCCAGCTCTGACTCCAGCTCTTCCTCCAGCTCCGACTCCAGCTCCTCCAGCTCTTCCGAGAGCCAGGAGAACCGCATGAAGAGCGCCGCCGCCAAGCGTTTCCGCCGCTCCCTGAAGAACCAGCAGGACTCTTCCTCCAGCTCTAGCTCCAGCGAGAGCCAGGAGAACCAGAAGAACCAGAAGAACCAGAAGCACGGCCGTCGCAACAACACCGACAGCAGCTCCTCTTCCTCCAGCTCTGACTCCAGCTCCAGCTCCTCCAGCTCCAGCTCTTCCTCCTCCGACTCCAGCTCTTCCAGCTCCAGCAGCGAGAGCAACGAGTCCAAGTGGGGCAAGAACCGCAACGCCCGCAGCAACCGCAACAACACCAGCGACTCTTCCTCCAGCTCTTCCTCCAGCTCTAGCTCCTCCAGCTCCAGCTCTTCCTCCAGCTCCGACTCTGACAGCTCTTCCTCCAGCTCTAGCAGCACCAGCTCCAGCGAGGAGTGGTTCCAGTCCAAGCCCAAGATGAGCCAGCCCCCCAAGCACCCCATGCTCCCCTACTTCGTCGGCTACCAGGGCAGCAACATCGCCGCCTCCAGCCAGGTCAACGCTGTCCACGCCGTCCAGAAGATCGCCCAGCAGATCGCTGAGGAGCTCCAGCACCCCAGCCAGATCCCCGAGAAGGCCACCCTCGCCAAGTTCACCATCCTCGCCCGTCTGGTCCGCATCATGGACGTCAAGCAGATCGAGCAGGCTACCCGTGAGCTGTACGCCCCCGCCTCCAAGAGCGCCAGCCAGAGCCAGAGCGCTTCCACCAAGAACGCCGCCTGGAAGGTCTTCCGTGACGCCGTCGCCCAGGCCGGTACCGGCCCCGCTATGACCATCATCAAGGAGTGGATCGAGAACCACAAGGTCCAGGGTGAGGAGGCCGCCGAGCTCCTCGCTGTCCTTCCCGAGACCGCCCGCACCCCCACCCGCGAGTACATGGACACCTTCTTCTCCCTGATCAAGAAGTCCGAGGTCCAGAAGCAGCAGTTCCTGAACTCCTCCGCCATCCTGTCCTTCACCACCCTGGTCCGTCGCGCCCAGGTCGACAACGCCACCGCCCACAACCGTTACCCCACCCACGTCTACGGTCGCCTGAACCCCAAGAAGGCCTCCGCCGTTGCCCGTGACTACATCCCCTACCTGGCTCAGCAGCTCAAGAGCGCCGTCCAGAACGAGGACAGCCACAAGGTCCAGGTCTACACCCGTGCCCTCGGCAACATTGCCCACCCCAAGATCCTCGCCGTCTTCGAGCCCTACCTCGAGGGCCAGAAGCAGGTCTCCACCTTCCAGCGCCTCCACATGGTCGTCGCCCTGAACAAGCTCGCCAAGATCTCCCCCAAGGTCGCCCGCCCCGTCCTGTTCCGTCTGTACCAGAACGCTGGTGACGCCGCCGAGATCCGCTCCGCCGCCGTCTTCCTGCTCATGAAGACCAACCCCCCCGCCAGCATGCTCCAGCGCATGGCTGAGTTCACCAACCAGGACCCCAGCAAGCAGGTCCGTTCCGTCGTCAAGTCCGCCATCGAGTCTGCCGCCAACAACCTGCAGTCCCAGGACAACCAGGAGCTGGCCGAGAACGCCCGCGCCGCCGTCGACATGCTCAACGCCACCTACAACGGTCCCCAGTACTCCAAGGTCAACCTCGCCTCCAACGATGTCAACGAGATGAACCTGGCTTACCAGGCCGCCCTCGCCACCATCGGCAGCGACGACAGCTACATCCCCTCCGCCGCCTTCGTCAGCGCTCGCGCCAACCTCGGTGGCTTCCAGGCCAACTACCTCCGCGTAAGTACAACTTTTGCGCCACAAGAGCTCAAATCCCACTTCTCATTGAACGTACTTCATTTCCTTTCTTTCCGCTTTCCAGGCCGGTGCCATGGTTTCCAGCGCTAGCGACCTGATCGACCTCCTGGCCGAGCAGTTCCAGCAGAGCTCCAACTCCAACTCCCGCTCCCACAAGTCCGGCAAGCACTCCTCTGCCTCTGGCTCCTCCGCCTCCGGCAGCTGGTCCGCTGACAAGATCGCCAACATGCTCAACATCCAGGCTGACCAGCAGGAGCAGGTCGAGGCTAACTTCCTCATCAACGTCCTGTCCCAGCAGCGTTTCTTCACCCTGGACAACCACACCGTCGAGCAGATCCCCCAGTACCTGAAGCACGCCGCCAACACCCTCCGTTCCGGCGAGAACTTCAACTACACCAAGCTGTACAACCGCTACTCCCTGACCATGGGCTTCCCCACCACCATGGGTCTGCCCCTCGTCTACACCCTGAAGGCCCCCACCATGGTCACCGTCGGCGGTGAGGCTCGCGTCCGCACCCAGCCCGACCTCGCCAACGGCCCCAAGGACGCCGCCTTCGTCCCCAACACCGTCAACGCTTCCGCTGATGTCCACTTCACCTACGCTACCCGCACCCAGGCCAAGATGGGTTTCATCACCCCCTTCGACCACCAGCACTACATCGCCGGTCTCGACAAGGACGTCCTCGTCAACCTGCCCATCCGCGCCAACATCGACCTCGACCTCGAGAACGCTGAGGTTCGCGTCAAGCTCCAGCCCATCCAGGCCAACAAGGACTTCAAGATCATCCAGATCTCTGCCCAGCCCTACACCGCCCAGCAGAACATCCTGGACCTTACCCCCGCCCAGCAGAAGCCCATCCAGCTCCGCAAGCCCCACCAGGCCAACTTCACCGTCGGCCAGGACATGACCGGTATGGCTTTCCGTATCGACGCCGCCTGCGAGAACGACTTCGCTGACTTCGCCACCATCTACAACCAGGCCAAGAACTACGACAGCATCTCCGCCCTCCTGTTCGCCACCTCCGAGCAGAACATCAAGGCTTACGAGCTTTCCGTGTCCTTCGACCACCAGAAGTCCTCCGCCAAGTCCGTCACCCTGACCGCCTCTTACGACAACGACAACGAGGAGTCCTACGAGAACAAGAAGAGCAAGCGCTCCGCCCACAACTCCGAGGAGAACTTCGACGCCGAGTCCAAGAGCCCCAGCCAGAACGCCGCCAACCCCTCCAACAACCAGGCCAACAGCCAGGCCCGTCAGGAGCAGTTCCTCCGCCGCGCCGCCGCCGGCATCCAGGCCAGCAACGCCTCCGTCATCGACCTGTCCGCCCAGTTCAACGGCGAGCACAAGGCCCAGTTCATCGCCACCGCCGCCTTCGCCAACAGCCAGGTCGACGAGAAGGCCCGCGTCCTGGTCTACCTGCGCAAGTCCCCCGCCCGCTCCTCCGAGTACAACAAGGAGCAGCAGTTCGCCATGACCCTGACCGCCAAGATGCCCAACGTTCCCGCCATGAACTTCCAGAAGGCCCTGAACGCCGACCCCAAGAGCCAGATCCAGGCCCAGATCGCTTTCGGCGAGAAGCTCGACTCCTCCGCCTCCCAGGTCAACGCCCAGGTTCAGCTTAAGCAGACCTCTGCCCGCCGTGAGTTCGTCCGCCGCCAGCCTGCCGCTCAGCTCTGCGAGCAGCAGATGGAGAAGGGCAACTACTTCCTCCCCGCCTGCCAGAACGTCACCGCCCAGGCCAACATCATGGACCTGTACACCGCCAACATCCAGTTCGACAAGATCTCCCAGCGCGTCAAGAACGCCACCTACAAGGCCTACGCCGCCGCCCGTTACTTCGGCTGGCAGTACAACTCCGAGAACTTCGTCAACCCTAAGAACTCCCACAACAACAAGATTGAGGCCGAGCTCCGCTTCGCCCCCAACATGCAGTCCGCCAACCTGACCTTCGACGCTCCCTCCATGAGCGCCGAGTTCAACAACGTCCGCCTCAACCACTGGGCCGCCCGCGTCCTCGCCGTCCACCCCATGTACAGCCAGACCCAGCTCCTTGTCTCCAAGGCCCTGAAGGGTGGCTACCGTAAGTGTCCCACTTATAAATGTTTCGGAAATATTTTAAGGCCGCAAACTGTTCTTTACACTTTTTCTTAAATTTACAGCCATGTGCGTCGTCGACCGCTCCGCCGCCAACACCTTCGACAACAAGACCTACCCCCTGAACCTCGGCAACAACTGGCACGTCATGATGCAGTCCGTCCCCAAGGACTCCGCTGACTCCAGCTCCTCCAGCCAGGAGGACGCCACCGACAAGGTCTCCGTCCTTGTCCGCGACGCCAGCAGCTCCAACGAGAAGAAGGAGCTGAAGGTTATCCTCGACGAGGAGATCTTCGACTTCACCCCCGCCTCCGGCTACGCCACCATCAAGTACAACGGCCGCTCCATCTCCTTCTCCACCAAGGGCGCCCAGGTCCAGGACCAGTCCGGCGAGATCCTCGCCCAGGTCTACCCCATGCCCGCCAGCACCGTCAAGGTCTACTTCCCCCAGCAGAAGCTCGAGGTCCTGTACGACGGCTACCGCGTCGCCCTGATCGTCGGCCAGACCTACCGTGGTGAGGTCCGCGGTCTCTGCGGCAACTTCGACGGCGAGGAGATGACCGACTTCACCTCCCCCCGCAACTGCCTCCTCAAGAACCCCCAGCAGTTCTCCGCTTCCTGGGCTCTGTCTCCCTCCGGCTCCGTCAAGGACCAGCAGCAGAAGGCCAACCAGGCCGCCTGCTTCCCCCAGAACATCCTGTACGGTGACGTCATCAGCGACAACGAGGCCGGCCGCCACCAGCCCCACCGCCGCAGCTCCGGCAAGTCCTCCAGCCACTCCAGCCACAAGTCCAGCTCCAGCCGCAACTCCTCCCCCAAGTCCGCCGCCGGCTGCACCAGCCACCGCGTCAAGGTCATCCAGGAGAACGGCCAGATCTGCTTCTCTCTCCGCCCCCAGCCCGCCTGCAACGCTCACTGCCAGCCCGCCCAGAAGGTCGAGAAGAAGATCGACTTCCACTGCGTGTCTGACAGCTCTGCTTCCCGCCACTGGGTCGAGATGATCAAGAAGGGTGCCAACCCCGACTTCAGCCAGAAGGGCGCCAACAAGTCCCTCAAGGTCAACATCCCCGAGAGCTGCCGTGCCTAAGCGGTGTGCCCGACTGTAGCTTAGTTCAATAAATATGATTTGAAGCAATAATATCGGTTTTGTCATATCTGCCCCTATTCCTTTTATGTCGAATCAAGGAACAAAAAGAAAATAAGAGCACGTTTAGATTCTTAAAATAATATTAATTTATTTCATAATAACACAGCCAACACACAGTTTTAATAGTAATTACTATTTTGAGCACAGATTAATAATACTGCATCAAAATATAATGAATCGGCTACAATTTTTTGCCAACAGAGACAAGGAACAACACAAAACAGAAAAATACCAAAACATATTACATCTTGGGTGAATTTTAACAAACATTTTTCACAACCATCCGCTTGAAAGAGGTGACAAGCTACAGGTAACTTGCTTACGAAAGCGTATGATCTAATATCACATCATCAGACCTGGCACTGTTGATAATACTGAGGAAAATTATTGAAGTGGAATTAGTACTGTTTAGTTGAGGATTTCGGCAGACTTTTACTTCGGTGCGCCATCACAGACTAGACTTGAACACGGTGCTTCGCCCCTCGCTGCTGCAAGACGGGGCAGACAGGGTCCAAGGCAAACAATTATTTTTTATGGTCCCGCATAGTGTATCACAAGCGTCGCCTAGAGTGAAAAATCGATCACTTTCGAAGTTTTACAATTTCATCTGTTTTGGCGAACGTCAAAGAATAGCACAGCTTTTCAAGTTAGAGGTCCATAAAATCTGAAAATCGTGCGTTAAAACAAATTTTACAGAAATTTTCTTAGCTTTCTGATTACGTACAAGTATCACGTCTTAAAATAAGCCGCAGCGGCCTCGCGGGCGAGACTCGGCGGCTATCACAGCAAAAATCCAGAGTGCCGGGGCGGCTTCAGCTACGCGGCCTCCACGTCGCCGCGCACGTCCGTGACCCCCGTGACCGTGACCGCGGCCGTGCCGGCGAGGCTGTCCACCGGGATGCCCTCCTCCAGCTTCTCCTGGGAGCTGGCGTGCAGGCCGCTGGGGGGCTTGTACAGCCGCCAGGCCAGCGTGAAGAACAGCAGCGAGCACAGCTTGACGACCACGGCGAGGGCCAGCATGTACCTGCGGGGGAGGCGGGGTTATTGCGATGTGTTTAGGGCCTTCCCTTCGGCTGCCGACGCGACACGTACCTGCTCATGGAGAGGTTGTCGTAGGCGATGCAGCTGCCGCCGCCGTCGCACGGGTCGTGCCGCCACAGCGCGCACGTCTCGTCGATGAGCAGGCCGAAGATCATGGGGGCGGGGATGGTGCCGAGCAGGCGCACCTTGATCCACTGGATGCCGAGCGCGAAGGACCGCTGCTCGTCTTGGACGACCCTGCGGAAGAAGAGAGACTCATTGAGCGCCGTCCTGGGTTCGAATACCGCGTTTCCGCGCTGATTTTCGCTCACCGCAGCGTGGCGGTGAGGGCGGGCATGGTGATGAGGAAGGTGAAGAGCATGGTGACGAAGGCCAGCGCGATGAAGACCCACAGCAGGTCGCAGCTGGAGGTGCAGGGCTCGTTGATGGCGTCGTACTCCACGCCCTCGCTGCTGCCGCCGCCGATGCTGCGGTCCTGGAAGGCGCCCGCTTCGCCGTCCTCCTCGGGGTCGTCGCCGGGGGTCGTGTACCGGCGGCGTCGCCGGCGACGCTCCACCGGCGACTCCAGCGGCGCGGCGTTGTACGCGTTGACGCACGAGCAGTCCGAGTACACCTAGAGCAGACCATGGTCACACGAGGCTGTCTGCAGCGTGGTCCCTCTGGCCGGCACGTTGACGGTACTGACCCTGGCCGCGTCCAGCATGACCTCCTTGGAGCAGCCGGCGTGGCAGGGCGAGTAGTAGAGCACGTTGTCCGCGCCGCACACCGGGTTGTAGGCCGCGCCGTCGCACTGGCACCCCGCGTTGCACGCGCTCTCCAGCTTCGGCGTCGACCTGCGACGTGGAAACGCACAACGTTAGTTCCAATTATTTGCGGTCCTTGGCGGCATGTTTGTCCGCCAGCTCGAAGTGCACTGTGTGCGAAGCAAACAGTGTCGTGTCCTTACAGGCTGGTGGCGTTGTCGCCGTAGCCGCGGGTCACGCCGGCGAAGGCCACGTTGGGGCACGAGATGACGAAGGAGATCGCGCAGAGGACGCCCAGCCCCGAGGCCAGGATGCACAGCTTGATGATGGCGGCGCAGTTGAGGGAGAAGCGCTTCACCAGGTAGCCGCCGAGGAAGGTGCCCCCGCCGCCGGCCGGGACGGTCACGAGCCCTGCGGACAGCGCGTCGTAGAGGTGTCCAGCGCCTGGAGGGTAGGCAACAGTGTGCCTTGGTGGCCGCCTGGCTGCCTACCCTCAAGGCGCATACTTACCCATGAGGAGGGCGGCGCGGCTGGCCGCCACGCTGAACTGGTTCTCGATGAGCTTGGGCAGGAAGGCGGCGAACCCCGACAGCAGCAGGCCCTCCGAGGCGCCGGCCAGGTTGAGGAAGAAGAAGGCGGGGTTGGCGATGAGGGCGCGGAAGGCCTGTGGCAGCTCGCGCAGCTTGCTGAAGGCCTCCGTCGTGGACGAGCTGCTCACGCCGTGCGCCTCGGACACGCGTTCGGCGCGGAGCTCCGCCGCGCCTGCAGCAGCAGTAGTAGTGCGTGTCAAAGGTGGCCGGTGCGTTTCGCGGTCTCTCGAATTCGGAAAGCAGCAAACGTTACCGGGCATCTCGAAGGGGAACGCCAGCAGCGGGATGGCCAGCAGGAAGCACAGCAAGGCCGACACGATGAAGCCGATCCACCACGCCCCCACCCACACGTTGCTCAGCAGCGTCAGCCCGATGCTGGAAACGACAACGCCACATCGTAAAACGGGAAAGATGAGCAGGAATTCTAGCCCTGAATATTCGATTAGCAGTTGTCAGTCTTGGAGCCTTACTCTGCGGGGTCGACGACGAGGAAGTCGGTGTAGACTCTCAGGAGCTGGCCGCCCAGGACGTACCCCATAGCCGGTCCCACGACCGCCATGGTGTAGAAGATGCCTGCAACATTACAAATTCAAAATGTCCCAAATATGCCGCGGAAAGAATGACTCTCGAAAGCGACTTGCACGCACCCAGGTACACGGAGGACATCTTCTTGGACACGTTCTCGTCGATGAAGGTGACGCCCAGGGTGAAGAGCGGCGCCGCGCCCGCGCCGTGCAGCAGCTGCCCCAGCAGGAACAGCCACATGTAGAGGGCGGTGTCGCTCTGCGCGTGCGCCACGTCGCACTCCGCGGTCTGAGGCCGAAAGGCGCCGAAAAGCGAAAAGGGGGTGAGCGCGGTGTTCGAACCCAGGACTCGGGACTCGTCTGGACGGCGGGACTCACCGCGTCGGTGGGCAGGGTGGAGTTGGCGGTCCTGCACGTGTCCTGGCGGTGCACGGCGCCGCGGTAGGGCCCCGCCAGGAAGTGCGGCGAGGCGAAGAGCAGCGAGCCGCAGCCTGCAACCAGACGGCCATCGTGTCGGGGAGGAGCACGTCAAGGCGGGGCGCGCCTGCCGGGCGGGCAACCCAACGGGCAACCCAACGGGCAACCCAACCCACTCGTCTCTGTCTCTCTCGCACTGGTGGCACGCAGGGGAGCGAGAGAGACAGAACGACAAGTGCGCGCGCCGCGGAATCGGACCTCTGCTCCTGGCATCGCCGTGGGCCGCGTGGGCCGAGGCAGTGCAAGGACGAATGCGCTTGATATTGCATTCACTTAGCACATTTTTCGGACTCCTTTCTTCGCGCCGGAATGTTTCGCACCGGATGCCCCGGCTACCGCGAGGTCCGCCGTCTCGGGCGATGACTCAACTTTCCTCCTGGCCTCGACGGCGCCGCCCGCTGCCCGCCGCCCGCGCCTCGACTCACCCATGAGGACGATGCCCCAGGCGATCCAGCGCGGCTTGGAGGCGCCGGCCCGCCCACCCAGGTACGTGACGGGCACCAAGCACAAGAAGGACGCGATGTCGTAGCCCCCCGCCACCAGCCCGGACTGCGAGGAGCGCAGGCCGAAGCGCCGCTCAATGGTCGTGATGACCACGTTCACGAACCCGTTCACCACCATGCCTGCAAGCCAAAATGTAAACAACACGAGGTTTCGAACCAACGACCGCGGACACCGCGCGCCGTCGCGCTGTCCTCTCGGCCATCATAGCACACCTTGCACTCCGCCGGCCCAGCACAGCCAGAAGAGGATCCACTTGGACGTCCGGAACTGCTGCATCCACCTTGGCCGGAGGCAGCCCCAGCCGCAGGCCAGGTCATCGCCGTCCGGGTCGTCGCGTTTGGCAGGCTTGGCCACCGCGGCGGTACCCACCACGCCGTGGCCGTTCTGGTTCTTCTCCGGCACCATGGCATCCTGCTTCGCGCGAGTCCGGCTCACGTCCTCCTGCAAACAACAACAGTGCCGATAACACACAGCGATAGAAAAACAAACAAAACAAAAAATACAGCGGCTGACCGAAGCTAGCTGCTGCAAAAGTCAAACAGCCGCGTCTGTTGCGACGCCTGATCTTGCGGCGTCCTTGCGTCGTTTCAATCCGAGAATTTGCATCGGCCGATCGGCAGCTTACAGTGGGCGTCCATCTCGAGACAGACTCGCGGTGCCACACGCATTGACTTGATGTTCGTTTTTAACAACAGTTTTGAGTCAACAACTTGAGGTAACTTGGCGATTTTTTGTTTGCGAGTGTGACGGTTTTGTCTCGGGTAGACAGGCCGCTTAGCCTGCCGTTATGCTAGTCGATCCCCTGGACTCTACTCGGGTTCCCTCGCCCCACCGCCCGCTCCGTCACGTCCTCCTGCAACAACACAGTGCCGCACACGCGATGCAGGAAACAAAAAACAGCGGGCCAACAGTGCTGAAAAGAAAAGCCGGTTTGGAGGCGCCTAATTTTCCGCCCGCGTTTTCAATCCAAAATTGTCGCCGATCGGCACTCGTCACCGAACGACGGGGTGACCCACAATTTGGATTTCTTTTTCAAGAGCAACCTTGGGTGGTAACTTGCGGTTCGTGTGCTTTGTTTAGCGCCCCTCTGGAGCTAGCGTCCTGGACTTTCGGCCGCCCCACCGCCCCTCTACCGGGCCCACTGTGCCGAGGCCCGCGACACTCAACACCACGCACTGCTTTGCGAGTCCGAGCGCCGCTTGTCTCTGTCTCTCTCGCACTCGCGGGGCGTTCCGTTCAAGGTGCGAGAGGGACGGCGACGAAACGTCGTGCGGTCACTCCGCCGCCCACGGGCGCTCGCCGGGGGGCGCCAGAGGGGCCGCCGATAAATCACCACCGGGAGGATTTTTAATTCGCACTGCCTCACCGCCACGGCAACGAAAAGGAAAATGCACGACGGCGGGGAATCGAACCCGGGCCGAACCGAGGTGAACGCACGCGAGAGCGCGTTCAGTGCGTGGCCCTGTCGCGGTGCGCGTCGCGGTGCAGGCTGGACCAGACTGGATCTGGGCCGGGGCGGCCGGGCCGCCGAGACACGCAGATGAGGGTCTCGACCGCCACGCCCCGCGCGCCCCGCCGCTGCTGCAGGTCACTGCCACGTTGGAGTGCTCGTCGTCCAGGCGCGCGTCCAGGCCACCCTCTCGCCCGATTTGCCGCTTATGTAAGGCCACCGTTGCGCAACGCCTTGTTCCCGCGGCCTTCTTTCCTTCTTTGCTTCTTTTTTGCGGTCTATTTGAGGAGACCAACTCGCGCTAAGCTAATGCGCACCGCGCGGCACAGCCAGGCACAGCCTTGTCGCGTCGTTGCCGGGTCGTCGGGTTGCCTCGCATTATCATCTTGCCGCCGCGGTCCTGGATGTCTTGTCTCGTCGGGATCGTTTCATCGCCCTGTCTCTCTCGCACTCACTGCGCGCCCCCTCTGAGTGCGAGAGAGACAGAGCGACGAAGGGGCGTGCGACATCGCTCACCTGCAGCTCGTCCTGGGTGGCGGAGAAGGCCGGGTTGGAGACGCCCAGCTCCACCGCCGGCGGGTCCATGGCGCCCTCCTCGGGACTCATCGCGCGGAGACCTGGAACAGATCACAGAATGAAGAAGAAGCCCAACAGAAACCGAAGCTCCTTGGCGGAGCGCCTGGCGGCGCGAAGGTAGGCAATCCGCCAGTTGCAGACAGGCGAGTCGGGCGGGACTGCCTACCCGGCACTGCGCAGGCGTTCCGGAGTCCGGAGTGTCCGCGGCGCGCTGGCGTGGAGCCCGCCCGCCACCAAGGCCGCCACCATGATCCCGACCGTCTGCCTTCGCCTGGGCCGTGGTCAGCACCGCCTTGGCAGCGCCCCCTCGGCGGTGACCCGCATGCACCGTAAAGTGTCCCATTGCCGTGCTGCTGGGACCGCTTTCGGGACCGCTATGCGCTCCGTGCGTCTTAATGGCCCTCTTCGGGATGCTCTTCGCGTCACTCTCTGAGTTACGGCAGTTCCATTCTTGACCCGCGGCGTGGGAAGTCACCGCGCACTCCGGACACAATCACTTCAATCAGTGCGTGCGTGCTTGTGCGGTGGTGTGTGTGTGTGTGTGTGGTGCGTGCGTGCGCGTGCGTCTTTGTGTGCGTGCGGTGCCAATTTGTCCCTGTCGTTGTTCGCCACGCCGATCATACGCTGCTCGCGGTCATTACAACCGCGTCGCCGACGTGGGCGTCGACTATGGATTCCGCGAGCGCTACGCCGCGCTACGCTACACTGTACGGCCGGCCCGTCGAGGGCGTTCACTGCGCGCGCCTCGTGCCTCATCGCCCGGCACGGCACTACACCCGAAAAAAAAGGAAAAGGGGCCGATTTGGCGGCGCGTTGTTGTTGTGCTGGCGTCCGCCGCCATGACGGCCATGCCGCGTCGCCGCCGTGGCCGCGCTCCGGATGCACGGTGCCTTGCCTTCCATCCCAGTTCGCGACTCCTTTCCCTGGCCGCGAGGCGCCGCGAGGACTTCCACGGAGACAAAGAGGCAGGGAGGCAGTGCCGGCTTCCGTTGGCGGGGCGGCGCGGGGATCGCGTGCAGTGGACCGGAAAACGGAGCCCGGAGCGCTCCGGGCCGCCGGGCCACGTGCAGCGGCACCACCGGGCTCTGTCCGTCGCTCTGTCTCTGTCGCACCCATGCGGCGTCCTGCCGGTGCGAGAGAGACAGAGCGACCAAACGACCCCGGCTGCAAGGCATCGTTGTCGTCGCTGCTGCCCGTAGCGCGCCCGTAGCCCACAGCAGCAGACTCATCCCGCACACTGGTGTCGTCGCACTGTCTGGCCGGACCCATGCGACGCTCCGCCGGGGTGCGAGACAGACAGAGCGACGCACAGTGGGCCAGAAGCCGGTGGAGGCGGCCAAAACTCTAGACGCGTTTTGAGCTCCAGAGTCGCTAAATGGGACTCGAACCGAACGTGTGACCCCACCAATGGATTCCTCGTTCGGAGAGCAATCCACTGCTGGGGTCACACGTTCGGTTCGAGTCCTTCTTAGCGACTCTGGAGCTCAAAACGCGTCTAGAGTTTTGGCCGCCTCCACCGGCTTCTGGCCCACTGTGCGACGGAGCAGTGCGGCATCGCCAGCATCGCCCTGCCTGCAGCGGCGGCGGCTCTCAAGCTGGACGCTGGACTGTTACGAGTCCAGACCGCCCCGACGCTTCCTGGTAGTCAAATCAGGCCAAATTATGTCGCCACGCGTGCACGCGTCTCAACGACCATGCACTAGCAGGCCGATTCGCAACACCGTTTTCGTCGCCTCTGTCTCTCTCGCACTCGTGGGGAGCTCCAGAGGGGTGCGAGAGAGACAGAGTGGCGAAACGGCCCTTGGCTCGGCGGGTGTGACGAGCGCAGCGCGCACTAGGGCAGCGTGGCGGCGTGGCGGCGGGGGCAGTGCAGTGAGAGTCCCGTGTCCCGGGCGAGCAGGTGGCGCACAGATAACGAGTTGTGGCGAGAAGACAGCGAGAGTACACAGTACACTTTGGCCAGCCGGTGCCTCTCACTGCATTGACAACACCGGACGCGACTTTCGGATTCAGGGGAGTGGCGTGCACCCCGAGCACGCCGTGCACGCCGTGCGGCACGAGGAATGCACGCCGAAGGGCCGCCCCGCCACCGGCCCCGCCACTGCGAGCGGCACTGCCACAAACGGCGCGACGACCGTGCCGCTGGAGGCGAGTCGTTTTCGTCGCTCTGTCTCTCTCGCACTCATGGGGCGTCCCGTGCGGGTGCACGAAAGAGACACCGCGACGAAGACGACTCTCGGAATCGGCCTGCAGGGTGACAAAACGCGACGCCAATTATGCGCCGCCCGCGTAACAGTAAGTGCGTGATGAGAATGCGACGAGCGGACGGACGGACAGACAGACAGACAGACAGACAGACAGACAGACAGACAGACAGACAGACAGACAGACAGACAGACAGACAGACAGACAGACAGACGGACGCTGGTAAAGGTTGCGCCACGCACGTGGTCGCGTGCTCCAGGCCGCGGACACGTGCACGCGTCTCGCTGCATTTTATTGTTTCGCTCGTTCGTCTCCTTCTCTAGAGGGTCTGTCGGAGAGAGAGGAGAGAGAGAGAGAGAGAGAGAGAGAGAGAGAGAGAGAGAGAGAGAGAGAGAGAGACAGACGCGGCGTCGATGGCGTCCTTCACCTGGACGAAGACGCCGCGCCGCCGCCACCGCCGCGCGCACCAGACTGACTCACGGCCCGACTCCGCTCCCAGACTCCGAAGAGTGGCTTCGTCTCTCTCGCGCCTCCACGCAGCAGCCCATGAGTGCGAGAGAGACAGCGACGATAGCACCGTTGGCGAGCGAGCGCGGTACGGCGCTGCAGCCTCCGCGAGGTGATTACAAACGGAGCGTCGGCGACGACGTCGTGGTGCTCTCACCGCCACACTGTCACACTCCGCAATCGGTCGTCCAACGCGGTTCAACGGCACACCGGCGGGCAGCCTAACTCCGCCCCGCCCAGCAGCGCAGCGCCCTCGGGAGGCGTCGACAAACTCTTGCCTTTAATTACCCCTTTTGTTGATGTTGTTGTTTGGGCGGTTGATGGCGCGTCGCCTTGAACGCCGCCTTTAATCCCACTCGACTTGACGACCCGAATGAGGGGCTTCACTGGGCGTGTGTGTTTTCTGATTCCGTTCCAGATTCCAACCGACCTGCCGGAAAAAAGTCACGGAAGCGAGAATGTAGATGAGTGCGAAGTTTGGGTGTCTGAGAGTCTGGGCCTCTGTGTGGTCATTTGTCTCCGGTCGGACTAGTCTGTCCGTAAACAAACGGTAAAAATAAGACGACTGGATAAAGTTGCGTAACGGAAAATCCTCATTCGCGGAGGGAGAGAGAGGGCGCCTCGCTGCTGCTGACCACTTTGCGGGCACCGGGCAGCGAGTTACCCCATTACCCATTGCCCTGTCTGTCTCTCTCACACTTATGGCGCGCCCTGGAGGAGTGCGAGAGAGACCGAGCGGCGAGCCCGCCGTTCGGCAGCAGCTGGCCGCAGGACCACGCCGTAGGGAAATATTATTTCCAGCAGCGGACCGTGAGGCTACATCCAACCTGTGCCCTGCTAGACCGCCGGCACGCAAGGAGTGCCAGTCTCTCTCTCTCTCTCTCTCTCTCTCTCTCTCTCTCTCTCTCTCTCTCTCTCTCTCTCTCTCTCTCTCCAGCCTCGCCGGGCGGGCACGTCCGTCGTGGCATGCACGCCAGCCCGGCAGCCCGGCCCTCCTGGCCGCAAATTTGGCGGAGCCAGGCGGAGCCCACCGCGCCGCGCTCACCAAGGCGCCGTTTAAACCAACCGGTGGTCTGCAGCGCAGCGTGCGGCAGCGGTGGCCTGCAATTTCTCGGTCGTTGACGTCATCATCACACACACGCACACACACTCGCAGAGTTGCCAGCTGTCTAGTGCTTGAACGCGGTGCTCGCATCGCCTAGTGTGAATCGCAATGACAGAAGCACCTGGAGCTGATGAGGTCTCCGCGCACTGGGCCGGCCGGGCCGGGCCGCTGCAGTGCAGACTGATTCCGAGAGACCGTCGCTCTGCCTCTCTCGCACTCATATGGCGTGCCGAATGGGTGCGAGAGAGACAGGGCGAGGGTCTCTCGGAATCGGTGTGCAGGACCTGCCCTGCCTCGGCGCGGTCCGCGCGGCCTTCCCTCGCGCCGGCTGGCCCAATCGGCTGGCCGGCCGCCACCAGTCCGCCACCTTGGCACTTCCCTGCGCCGCACTGCGCCGCACTGCGAGTCGCTCCGTCTCTGTCGCACCTGCGCGAGTGCGAGAGAGACGGAGCGACGGCGTCGTAAACGGCGCGCGTTATGGCCGATATGTTGATAGAGTTCGGAAGTCTGCTTTTTCAGTTTCGCTTCTTCCTGCGAGACACGTGTTGTGTTGCCGCGCGCTGCCGTCGGCGCGAAGCGCGCAAAGATCCCCGAGTCTTAGAACTGTCGAGCGCCGCGTTGACTTCCTCCAGCCATTCTTGCCTTCGGTGGCCCGGCTAGGCCCGGCCCGGTCCTCACCTTGGTCTTGGTGCTCGTTCCGCCCGCGTCCGCCAAACACAGCAGGTTTCCCACGTCAATCAGCGCGTTCCGTGTGTTCCATGGCGCTGACACGGCGGCACTCTGCCGCTACATGGCGGACCGCGACGCGAAGGGCTCAAATCACTGCGCGACCGCCAGCGACGCCCGCGTGGAGTCCAGCTCGGAATCGCGCACTGGTTCCGTCGACGCACTGCTCTGACAACACTGCCGCCGTTCGCCAAGGCTCGCCGGCCGGTGCGCGCTCTACGCGCTGACGGCGTCGTTGGCGGCGGCGGGGACGCGACGCTCGCTAGAGCGCGGCCGCGGGCATACTAAAGGCCCCGCGTGCCCCGGCGTGCCCCGCCGTCGGGCAGGTGCACGCGGAGTGGGAGTGGCGGCGAGGTAAGGTCAGCTGGCGAAGCTGGCGAAGCTGGCCGTGCGCCGCGCGCTCCGTCACTGACTGGAGGCGTCGCGGTCGGCGCGGTGCTCGGGGAGGGGCGTCGCCGCGGGGCTGCGCCGCGGCCCGAACTGTGCTTTCGTCGCTCTGTCTCTCTCGCACTCACAGGCTGCGCCGTGGAGGCGCGAGAGAGACAGAGCGACGAAAGCACCATTCGGAGCCGGCCTGCAGTCCGCAAAGGCCCGCAAGGTCAACGGGAGTGATCCCCGGACTCCGGAGCCCTGAGACAGCAGCTGGAGCCACCACACTGGGCGAATAAACAAACAGAAGTAAATGGTACAGTGTACGCGTTTCGTGGCGGTGCGTGCAGCCGGAATGGACAGCCAAATTAATTAATTCGCCCAACCGGTTGCGAAGTCCGCTAAATGGCCGCTATGGACTGTCTGATTTTATTTTCGACCGAGACGCTCAGTGATTGATTTCGCAACCGCTTCCTCTCAATCTCTCACCAGTCGCTGCCGCCCGAGCGGCCCCTCGGGGTCGGTCGGCGGGCGCGGCTGGGCTTGGACCGGCCCGCGAGGAGATTCAAAAGTTGGCGCGCCGGATGTGGAGGCTGCCACCGCTTGCTGGAGCGCGCGCTTTGAAAGGCTTCCTTGATGGACAAAAACGGTCAGTTTACGAGTCATTAACGCGATCGTTGCATTTTGGACACACCAAGAAATAAATATCAAAGCACCATTCCTCCTACATAATGTATTCATCAGGAAAGTCAATAGAAATATAGGCTGAAGGTTTAAAAATCTGTCGAAGTCCTACTTTGCGCGACTGTATGACTTTCCATTGGGTTCGAAACACTGACCTGGCTTTTCAAGCAGGTTGAAAATCTGTTTTCGGCACCCAAAATATTTCACTGAAATATTGCAAGCCGGTTTTTTCCTGGAAAATGCGCTGAGAACAGCTCTACGCTTTCCCGGAAGCTCGGGACTACGTTGCGGGGCGCACGGCTTTTCCGCAGCGCGTCGCGTTGTCGCGGAGGGATACCAACGCCGTCCGGTGGACATTCACGACCGTCCTACTTTCTCTGCCTCTTCTACAGATTGAGTAGGGAATGTTCATGTGAGGTTGTGTCTCCTTATTTCTTTAAACCAAAAAAAATTATAAAATACTAAAAACCCAAAAAAAGTGACAAAAATTTAAAAATCTACAAAAAAATAGCAAAAACAAGAAAACGCAACAGGAAATAGTGAAACGCGAGTGAGGTTTGTTTACGTGTCCTGCAACGTGGGTTTAAGCAAGCTGGAACCGTTTTGGAGGATTTTCGACGGCCTATGAAGGAATTTCTGCTCTTTTAAAATTCGTTTTTCAAGTTCGGAAGTGTTATTGACGACTTCAAGGCAAGATGAATCCGAGCGGCCAAAATTATCAAATGGCCTCGCTGTATGTCGGGGACTTGCACCCCGACGTTACGGAGGCTGCGCTGTTTGAGAAGTTTTCTACTGCTGGCCCCGTGCTTTCCATCCGTGTCTGTCGTGACATGATCACCCGTCGCTCCCTGGGCTACGCCTATGTCAACTTCCAACAACCTGCTGACGGTAAGCGTGGGTACCCGCCATGTGGTGTACCCGTACCCTAACCTCACCTCCCTCAGGTGGTTCCCATCTGCCAAATGTCCATATGTTCCTGGGGCTTCCGTTTTTCACTGGTGTTTCCTTGTACTAATTTTGCTGACCTTGTTTTTTTGCCCATCAGCTGAACGAGCCCTGGACACCATGAACTTTGACGTTTTGAAAGGAAGGCCTATTCGCATCATGTGGTCTCAGCGTGATCCATCTCTCCGCAAGTCTGGAGTAGGGAACGTCTTCATCAAAAATCTGGACAAGAGCATTGACAACAAGGCTATGTACGATACGTTCTCTGCTTTTGGAAACATCCTGAGTTGTCGTGTAAGCATTGAAATGTCATGTCAAGAGCAGTCTGTTTCTCCTTATTCTCGCAATAATTTTGTTCTTTACTTCTGTTCAGGTTGCTCAAGATGAAACTGGTGCTTCCAAGGGCTATGGATTCGTTCACTTTGAGACTGAAGAAGCCGCTAATAAATCTATTGACAAGGTCAACGGCATGTTGTTGAACGGAAAGAAGGTACATTTATTAACCAATACTTAATCTAGACGCAATTTTCTAATTACTTGGTCGGCCCCTAGCCTTCCAAGTGCCGAATAATTGCCACATCAATTGTAGCAAGTGATTTTGGGCAGTTATCATTTAGTTGACCCTTTCATTAGCTATGACATTTAACTGTCTTAATATTTCAAGCTCGCAATTCCATAATTACTTAGTTGGCCTGTAAGCCATTTAAGTGCCGAAGAATTGCCAAAAAAAAACACTAGGGTTTAAGTGTTCTGCGGCCGCTATCTGACTATTGTAGCGGACCTTTCATTAGCTTTAACATTTTCTTTGGCCATAATTTAGCATCTGTTAACATCTTCTCAGGTCATTTACATAGTGCTTGTTTGTGTTCAGGTCTTCGTTGGCAAGTTCATCCCCCGCAAGGAGCGCGAAAAGGAATTGGGCGAGAGGGCCAAGCTGTACACCAACGTGTACATCAAGAACTTCCCTGATGACTTCTCTGAGGAAGCTTTGAGAGACATGTTTGAGAAGTATGGTAGTATTACTAGCCACAGGGTCATGAGCAGGGAAGATGGTAAATCTCGTGGATTTGGATTTGTTGCTTTTGATGATCCTGAGAGTGCTGAAAGGGCTGTTGAAGAGTTGAATGGAAAAGACATGGATGGCAAGGTGGTAAGTGACCTTTTTATTTTGCTGGAATAATTGTGTTTGGCTTCACAAATGGTGCTTTAATATGTGCATTCTTTCAGCCTTTGTTTGTGGGCCGAGCTCAGAAGAAAATGGAGAGGCAGATGGAGTTGAAACGCAAGTTTGAACAACTGAAGATTGAAAGGCTGAACCGTTACCAGGGTGTGAACTTGTATGTGAAGAATTTGGATGATACTATTGATGATGATCGCCTCCGTAAAGAGTTCACTCCTTTCGGTACCATCACCAGTGCCAAGGTACTGTATGAGAGACTGTAAAACTGTTTGTTGTGACCTGAATCTTTCAGATGAACTAACTTCGACTTTAAATGTTGTTTAGGTCATGATGGAGGAGGGTCGCTCCAAGGGCTTCGGTTTCGTCTGCTTCTCTTCCCCTGAGGAAGCAACCAAGGCTGTTACTGAGATGAACGGTCGTATCTTGGTGACCAAACCCCTGTACGTTGCTCTTGCCCAGAGGAAGGAAGACCGCAAGGCTCACTTGGCGTCTCAGTACATGCAGCGTGTTGCCAACATGCGCATCCAGCAGATGGGCCAGCAAATCTTCCAGCCCGGCAGCGCCGGCGGCTACTTCGTGCCAACTATTCCCCAGCCCCAGCGTTTCTACGGCCCTGCTCAGATGCCAATGCGCCCTCAGCCTCGCTGGACCACCCAGCCTCAAGTCCGCCCTGCTGCCCAAGCCCAACAAGGAGGTAAGAATGTCGACTGATGGATTCTGTTCCACTGTTGCAACCCTTGTGCTAACTTTGTCTTGGCCTGCAGCCTTCCCCAACATGCCCGGCCCCTACCGCGGAGCCCCCCGACCCCCAAGCGCCCAGCCCGGACCCAACATGCGCAACGCCATGTCCGCCCGCCCCATCACGAACCAGCAAGCCAACGTGGCCGGCATGGCCCAGGGAGCGCGCGGACCCATGGGGGCTGCTCCCGCTGGCGTTCCCCAGGGCGCCCAACAACCCCCTGCCCAGGCAGCCCAGGCCGCTCAGCGCCAGGGCCAGTTCAAGTACACCGCCAACGTGCGTAACCCGCCCCAGCCCGGCATGGGCCCTCAGCAAGCTGGCGCCCAGCAGGCCGTGCACATCCAGGGCCAGGAGCCTCTGACCGCCACCATGTTGGCCGTGGCTAACGCAGACGACCAGAAGCAGATGCTTGGAGAACGCTTATTCCCTCTCATTCAGGTAAGTTTTTGAGGTGGGGATGGTAGTCTCACGAAATTGGAACCCTTTTTGATGTAACCATTTGACTTTTGCAGCGCATGTACCCTGACCTGGCTGGCAAAATCACTGGAATGTTGCTGGAAATCGATAACTCAGAACTTCTTCACATGTTGGAGCACCACGAATCCCTGAAGGCCAAGGTATGTCCTGTTACGCAGTTTTGTTTTGTAATGGTGTGTTGCAGTGATGCAGATTTTACAAACTATTTAACACCCATGTTTTCATTTGATAGGTGGAAGAAGCAGTCGCTGTGCTGCAGGCTCACCAGGCAAAGCAGGCTATCAAGAAAGATTAAGAAAAGTAACATAAAAATGGCATAGAAAAAAGGAAAAAAAAAATGTTGATCTACAACCCTACTTGGCAATCCACATCTCAGTTTTGGTTTCTGCACATCCTTTTTTTTTTTATATTTTTCATTTAATGGTTTGATGACATCATGTGGTCCTTTTTTCTGAGGTTTTGTTAAATTGAAGATGTATCTGTGTGTGTTTCTTGTAAGAATGTGTGTGATTGTCTTATGTGAGTGGTGTCTTTTTTGTTGGCAGTTTATCTTTGGAGTATGTATTGATGGTGTGAGTGTAGTATGTACGCATTTTGCAATGCACAAATGAAATGGTGTGGAAATCAATTCCCACCAATGAAAAATGCACTTCAACATGTCTTCTTCCCAAACTTTGTGTAGAGGCTCTCAAATCAAAAAGCTTGTGTGCGTTATGTTTTTCTTTTGTTTTGGAGATATTCTCCGTCAATGTTTTGTGGAACCCAGACGTTTTGGTATCTTAGGAGAGGCAGAATTGAATTATTGTTGAAAGAGAGGACCTTCCGCAAGATATGTGGCGATTCTCGGCATAATGCATAAAGGATTTTTTAATGTGTATTGCTAATAAATGACTTTCATGGAAATATGATTATTTTAATTTCCTGTCCCCTGCCCACCTCCAAGTCGAAGATTCAGTGCTAACAACTCGCATGATGCACGTGATGGATTAGGATAAAATATTCACTCAGTACACAAGATTCTCCTGAAGGAAAAGATTTATTTACAAAAGTACAAAAGAGGTAGAAAATAAAATTAGGAAACTAAGGAAAGTAGAGGCGTCGGTGGTTTCTAGTGAAGAAGTGCAGCGAAGACTGAGAGGAATAGCGTCAGCGATAGGAGAGACCAAGAGGCAGAGAGGCGCATCGCCCACGACCTGAACAAAATAAACCAGTGAAATTGGGGCGGAGCAGCAAAGGTGATTTATTTTTCGAGCTATCCATGTCACAACACAATCCGACCGTGCTTGCAAGTCAAGGGGTGAAAGGCGGCTATTGCGTCGCCGGCCTGACCGTGGTCGTGGTGGCGGAGGGGACGGTGGGGATGACGCTGTCGTACCTGCTGGTGGCGGCGAAGGGCATGTTGGGGAGTCCCCGGGTGCCGAGCCCCGTGATGGCGAACATGCAGCCCGCGTTGGGCTCGTCGGCGAGCTGCTTGTCGTCCATCTGGTACTTGGCCGACGTGACGTAGAGGACGTCCCGGTTGGCGCCGCCCCACTCGGCGGCGGACACGTTGGTGACGCCCATCTTGATGGTGAGCAGGAGCTTGCCGGTGTGCGGGTCCACCTTGATGACCCTGCCACCGTGCACGCACGCGATCCAGAGGTTGCCGTCGACGTCCATGGTCAGGCCGTCCGGGGCGCCGGGCACGCCGTAGTCGGAGAAATTGAACGCCACCGTCCGGTTGGAGATGCGGCCCTCCTTGTTGGAGTAGTCGAACCGGTACACGACGCTCTTCTCCGAGTCGGCCAGGTAGAAGCCCTTGTTGTCGCGCGTCCAGGCCATGCCGTTGGGGATGACCAGGCCGTCGTTCACCGCGCACGTGGTGTTGATGTAGTAGCCCTTCTCGGGGTGGCGGTGCAGGTCGAAGCGAAACAGCTCGCCCTTGTTGGTGTCGCTGCGGCGCCTACGCCTGCGCCTCGAAGTGCGGCTGTCGTCCATGGTGCCTGTGGGGGCGAGCGTGACGTCAGACTCGTTCGACGGGCGGGTGGTGCAGGGAAGTCCAGAGATCTGCGCAGGCTCTGCGCCGCTTACCGATCCACAGCCTGCCCTCTTTGTCAGCCTTGCCGTCGTTGAAGCGGTTGCCGGGCATCTTGGCCTCCACCTCCACGAGGGGCTCGTCCTTGCGGATGGCGGCCGCCGCGCCCGCCGCGCCCCAGTCCACGTCCACGAGGTGCACGACGCGGCCCACGCCGACGAGCAGCTGCGAGCTCCCGCGCACCGGCACGGCCGGCGTCACGCGGCCCGTTTGGTTTTCTGCGAGCGAAAATCAGCCGGTCGGTCGGTCAGGGCGGGGGTTCGAATACCGGCACTTTCCCCTTTTCTTTGAGTTGGTCAACCCAATGCCGGCCAGGCGTCGCACAGTGGGCCAGAAGACTGGTGGAGGCGGCCAAAACTCTAGACGCGTTTTGAGCTCCAGAGTCGCTAAATGGGACTCGAACTGAACGTGTGACCCCAACAATGGATTCCTCGTTCGGAGAGCAATCCATTGGTGGGGTCACACCTACGGTTCGAGCCCCATTTAGCGACTCTGCAGCTCAAAACGCGTCCAGAGTTTTGTCCGCCTACACCGGTCTTCTGGCCCACTGTGCGTCGGCGTCCGCGGCGTACTCACTGAAGCTGATGGACTTGAGTTCCCCCGAGGAGGGGTCGTAGCGGAGCACCTCCTTGCCGATGACGTCCACGAAGATGACGGTGCTGGACTCGTCGTCCCAGAACGGGCTCTCCGACATGATGACGGGCCGAGTCACGGCTTTGATCTCGTAGCTGGCCACCGACCCCCAGAGGCCGCAGAGCGCGCTGCACACAGAGAGGCAGAGGGTGGCTGCTTTTTCTGGTTTTACGGTGTGCTTATCAGGCATGGCGCGGGGGCCCTTCCTCTGTTTCTGTTTTCCAAAGGCGCCGCGGTGTGGTTCGGTACAGTCGAACGCAAAACGGGATCACATCCGCACACACAACGTCCCCCGCTGGATTAGCCCCGTCCTCAATCGATCCGCCTTTACAGCCCCGTCGAGAGTTATTGACCCGCAGACTGATTCGTCGCACTGCTCTGTCTCTCTCGCACTCATGGCGCGGCCCGCAGGGCGGCGAGAGAGACAGAGCAGCGAAGCGACTTTTCGAAACGGATCGGCCGAACTTCTCCACTGCACATTGATCGCTGGGCGAGTGAGGATCGAGATTCGACCATTGACCGCTGTTCAATCGATTCTTAATATAAAATCTGTAATCTTGCGCGCCAACGTCCTCCCCTAGGGTGGACCACCAAAATAACTTTTTACAGTATACAGTGAGACTGTCCGTAACGTTCACATTAGAAATGCTCTTAGCCGGAAGAAATGCTCTTCACATGACAAATAGCGCACTGTAAAAAATACCATTAAATTTTTGTAGCCAATGGCTTCTTGAATTTTCTTAGCCAGACACGAAAGTGTGTTTAAAGCGCCACTGGCTATGGAAAGGTCACTTTCCAAACCGCGACAGTGAATTTATAGTGCCAGGGGCTTATGAAATTCCAAGTTCGAAACGTGAATTTACCGCTTGGCTAACAAAACGATGCTTCCCTCAGCCACGACTTTAAATTACAGCCCCTTGGCGAAGAAAAATCATAGGTGTGGCACTGAAAGGCATCCTACCCAGACGACAGTTATGAAATTTCAAGTCGGGGGCTAAGGGAAGCAGGCTTTGCTTCGCCACACCTGGTGGTGGCCAGACTAGTCCTCGCGAGTCCATGATGAAGCTCCGCGAGCGCTCTGCCAAACAGCGGTGCGGTGGCCGAGGGGTCAGGGCACAAGACTCCAAGTTGAAGTTTGGGGTTCTATGCCAACCGCGCGTGCCGCTTTTTCATCGGCCCGAGACGAATCTCCTCGCCACAACTAGAAAGTTCACAAAATTTGGGTTTCCCAGTATCCTTGCCAGCGCCACGACTCAAAATTGCCATTTTGGGGTAGGGAAAAAGCCTTCTGATCGCCAGTGGCCAACAAAATTTCGGTGCCATGGCGAACGAGATTTCTGCCACTGGCAAAACGAAATTCATTAGAGTATAACTAAGAAGGGCGTTCACTACCACAACGAAAATTTTTGTCAAAATTTTTTACAGTGCGCTATTCCGCGCGAGCGCAGGCACCAAGCCGTTACCCCAATGTATTTTTCTGCTACTCTAAACGGAGTCGCGACCACAAGGTTGAGAACCACTGTCCATGCAGCCCCTCTCATAGCTCCCAAGTCCCCAAACCGCAAGGTGGGAGGCCAATGGGGTCCCGAGCTGGTCTGCAGGAGGTCCAGGCCAGGCGCGGGTCCAGGGGGAGGCGAAGGGGGCGTCCCCCCCTTTTCATCCCCTGACCCCGTCCCTGGATCCGCCCCTGCCTGCAGTCCTCGCCGTGGGCTCACCTGAGTGCCGCCACCGCCGCGAGGACGATTCCTGAGCGCTGCCCGGCCATGGTGAAGTGCTGCGTGTTTCTGCCTGAGGCGTGAACACCAACTGAATGAATTACAAGGGGACTCCTTTGCATTTATACGCGCCTTTCGTCCTTATCTTTGCGAGGGTTGTAAAGCTGCAGCAGAAAGTCGAAGTCGTGTCCTGCGTCGCGCCGCTCGCGCCGCCCGCCTTGACGAACGAGCGCCCTATCGTCCTGCCGGCCTGTTGCCGGCCAGCGCGGCACGTCAGGCGAGCGTCGGCGATGGAACTTGCGGCGATTGTGGCGAGTTTGGAAGCGGAAATTGGAAGGGCCGCGCGTGGCGGTTAGAGTGTCCCCTTGAATGGGCGCCTTGCGGACAGCGGGTAGGCCACCGCCACGCTCGGTGGCTCGACGGGACTGCCTACCCTGCCCCTGCCTCAGTGGCGGTTCCAGAAGCGGCCAGAAGCGGTAGTGCTTGATGCCTACCAGCCAGGCGGTCTTTCCGCCTAAGTGGAGGTTGTCACCCCCCCCCCTCCCCGTTTTTGGAACGACGTCTGTCTTCCGCGCAACGCTTCGCAACGCTGCCACCACCCCCTGTCATGCTTCGCCGAACTGGGCTCCTTGAGCACCCCAACGGCGAGGCGGTTGTTCCTCGTCTACCCGTATTTTCGAGCCCGCATAGGATCTCACGACACGAACACATCAAAAGCGCACCTTTTTGACGTCTTTCGGCCATTTTAGTGTCACGAAGTGCACGCAATCGTTCTGAGAAGCAGCGGTGCGATGTACTTGTTTTTCGAACATCGGGACTTTCAGGTAAGGGTTTTATTTTTCATTTCGACGAGGCAGGTTTTACAGTGGAATACAATCAGTGCAGGCACGTGAGGCAAACCGGTACTTTCAGCTACGTTTTAGGTGGTGTTGTTGTTGCTCGCTGGTGCCGGTATTACTCGGTATTATTCGGTGCCGGCGCGAACTGGCTAATCAATCGGCCGCGATCATATGTGGATTACTTGGCAGTACTATTGACGCGATCGGGACCTGTTTACCGAAGTCCGATCGAAGAGCACCCCACTTAGAAGTCTCTACACCAGGTCTGTTGCCGAGGGGTGTGGATGGGTTCTCAAGGGGTGGGCTCACCATTAAAAACTGACAACTTTCAAGTTTTTTGGCCTAATGACGCAGAATCGTGCTGAGAATTGAGGTATTCCGCGCTCTTGATAGACGTGTGAGAACGTGCCAATCTGTCTGAGTGCACATGATTGACCCCTCGAGACGCAGGTTCTCTCTAGTGCCTCTCGTCGGCGCATCGCGGCGCTTAATCGAGCCATCACGCCATTCTCCTTTATCCGCGGCTCGTGCCGACTGCCCAGGTGCCGAGGTGCCGACCAGCCGACCGCTTTCTGCCCATCAACACCAATCAACGGGGGCGGGGCGCGTGCGGCCGGGAAAACAAGTGAGATATTACGGCGCGGCTTTACCCGATACACCGAGGATTAGCCGCGTCTTTGAGGCAGTGCCAGTGCCGCCCCTCTGATTGAAAAAGCAGTGCAGGGCTAAGGTCGCGGGCGCGAGCCAGCGCGAGCAGTGTGCCGGAAGTGCCTAGCGGCGCCTTGGAGTGCTTGGAGGAAGCGGGGTCCGACTTGGGGGTGGAGTCTGCCTTACACACCCTTGGTTCTTGAACCGCGAGCATTTGCGTGGACGTGTAAGTTTAGTTGAAAGTAAAACATTATCTTAGTTCAAGTGGACACTCGTTCAGGCAAGGAAGCAACCACTTGAAATTTTTTCGGAAACAGGATTCTTTAGAGGTAGGGGTTTTACCGAGATTTCGCAAGATTTCGCAGGAATTCGCGTCACAATTATGACAGATATCGCGAGATTTTGGTGGGATTCCTACCCGAGTTCGAAGGGGTTTCACGAGATTTCTACCGATTTTGAGCAAGACTTCGGCCAATCAAGTGTACTACACAGGATTCAATTGATCTTAGGATGGTAAGATGTGACTATCAAAGACTGTGAAGTCTTGACTGAAAAGGAGTCAGTCTTTCCGACACTGCACTTTCGACAGTGTCTGCACGCACGCCGAGCAGGCGGCGCGGTGACGTACAACGCCCCTCGCCTAGCGTCCTGGTAGGCAACCCAACCGACGACTTCCAGTGCGGCGGCGCGCCTCCGTTGAACTTGACGACGCTGCCTTGGCGTCGCTTAGTGTGCGACGGAGTGGACGGACGGAGTGGACGGAGTGACGGCCGCGGTCTATGAATGCCGCCGCGTCGGCCGGGCCGTGACCGTAACCGTGACCTCCAGCGCCAATCCAGACGCGGCAGGCAAGCCTGGCAAGCCCTGCAGGGAAGCAGGTGGGGGGCGGCGGGGGCCTAGGTGGGGGCCTAGGTGGGGGCGGCGGCGATCGAATGCCTCCCTCCTTCATTCGGTCCTGCCTGCGCCCTGCAGGGCCTGCCGCGCCGCGCCGGGACTGGCGTGGACTGGTGCCGGGAGCCCTCCGTGACCGCGACCTTCCAGAGCCACCTGCAGCTGCTGCACTGCCCACCTGGCCCACCAGGCCCACCACACTGTCGGCCTGCGCGGGCGCACTGACGGCGTGCTGCAGGTGAGTGCATCCCCGTCCAGGACGCACGCCTTCGGCTCGGTTTCCAGTTTTCCGGTGTACTGTCGGTGTCTGTGATCGCGCAAGCCGGGTCCGTGGAAGTGGCGCAGCCACTGTGACAGCTCTATGAATAGAATGTCGCATGTCCCGAGCGCTGGAGGCGCTGCTAGAAGTAAATTGGGATCTCGCCGGAGCGCGACATTGGGACTCGGATTTCGCGTTCGCTCGCTGTCGCCTTATCACGGCGTTGTCCGCGGAACATTGCTCGGAACGAGGAACGAGGGGAAAGCAGTGGCGCGGTGACGGCCAGCGAGCTAGCCGACGACGGCGTCCCCTGGACGTCCCGAATCGGCTCGTGGAGTCAGCTGTTTGCAGATAGGTTGGACGGCCTGCCCTGCGCCGCGCTGCCCGCGCTGCCCGCGGCCTGGCCTGCCTGACGGCCTGACCCAGTCGGGGAGCCTCGGCGGCCGGCCGCCAGAGGACGCCACCCGCCGGGGAATCGATAACGCGGAAGGGCGCGCGGCCCGAGCGGCGGCGAGATCAGCTGTTCTGGCTGGAGCACGGCGTCGAGCGTCCAGCCCGGCAGTCTGCGGGGCTGCTGGCATCGTTTTCGTCCCTCTCGCACCCACACAGAACGTCCCAAAGAGAGAGACAGAGCGCTGGAAAGAGTCTCGGAATCAATCCGATAATAGTGTGGTCTGTTTTGCGCAGGCCGCGCCGTATGGGCCCCTGGGGGCCCAGCCAGCACGTCCCCGCCAAACGGTTGGGCGTCGCGGCGTCACGTCGCGGCGTCGCCCGGTCGGCGCACTGATTGCTCGTCGCGTCGCCGAAGCAGGCGAAGCAGGCCGGCCAGGCCAAGCAGAAGCAGCCGAAGCGGTCACAACGCCCGCCGCGACTTCGGCCGTTCTCGGCGAGACGCGTCGGGACGCTAAATGACCGCCAGGGAACGCCATTGAGACCATCATCGCGGCATCATCGCCACGCCGCCGAGCCACGCCGCGGCGCGGTGGCATGGTCGGCGTGGTCGGCATGGTCGCGGCGGACGCGGCCCTACACTAGAGTAGCGCTACGCGACGCGTGCAGGGCCAGCCGGGCCGTCCGAGCCGAGCAGGCCGCGCCAGAGCCCAGCCGAGCCGGGCGAAGGGGGCCGCGCCGAGCCGGACGGGGCGGACGGGGCGGCCGGGGCCCCAGAGGAGCGGAGCGCCGGCCTGTGCGCCCCTCGCTTGCTCGCTTGCTCGGTCTGCGACTCTGTGCCCGCCAAGCCGAAGCCCGGCTCGCAGCGCTGCGCAACGCCGTCGTGCTCGTGCCACTGCGCCGCCGAGGACCGCCCCGCGCGCACCGCCAGGCCGCCAGGCACCGCCACGCCGGCAACGACAAGCTCGGCCTCCGCGAGGACGTCGTCGACCACCAGCGCCATGACGGGAGCCGCCGGGGACGCGGAGGCCAGGAGCCCCGACGCCGCCACGCCGCTGACGCCCCCCGACGGCGGCGTGCGCGCCTGGATGGTGCTGGCTGCCTCCTTCCTGTGCAACGGGCTGCTGTTCGGCATCATCAACACGTACGGCGTCATCTACGTGTACCTGCTCAAGGACCTCGAGGACGCCAAGGTCTCGGACGCCGCGTCCAAAGCTTGTGAGTATAAGCCAGTTCTTAAGTTTTGTGAGTGTTTGTCAGTTCTTGAGGTCGGTGGAGGCTTTCAGTGACGAGCTGAGGGAGGGCGTGGGGGTCACACTGAGCAGTGCCGACTATAGACTGCGCACGTGCGTGACCCGGCGCCCCGCCGTGCCGTGCTTCCGGTGCGTGCGTCGCGCGCGCTGCAGTGTCGCGTGCGCCGGCAATGGGTGAGCCCCCGCAGCCCCGCAGCGCCCGGGTCCCGACAGCCGGCATGTCGCACTGACGGAAGCCGCTTGCCGCCCTGCCGAGTGATTCAAAAGGGCGGTTCGTCGCGCTGTCTCTCCCGCACCCTCATGGGGAGCCCCACGAGTGCGACAGAGACAGAGCGATGCAGCGACTCGAATCGCTCGGCTGCCTCTGGCGGTGGTAAAGATAGAAAGGCTTGCTCCTGCGTTGCCCCCTTCTTTTCCCCCGTTGTTTCCCCCGGCTCCTGCGGCAGGGTTCATCGTCCGGGTCCTTGCTGGCGAGCGATTCGCGTCATTTCGTGCGGCCAGTCTGGCTCCAGGTGGGCGTCGGCGAGGCGCGGCGGCCGCGGACTCTTTTTGTTTTTGTTTTCCTTGTTCGGCGGCGCAAGGCGTGCAAGGCGCAGGGCGCGTGGGCCGCGTCGCAACGACCCGTCCAGCCCGTCCGGCGCACTTAAGGACGCAGGATTTGCAGCGTCACGTGAGGCGCCGTGAGTCATTGGGCTGGGCGCAAGCGGCGCAAGTCAACTTCTCCCGTGAGAGTTCCACGGCCGCCGCCCCGCCGCGCCGCCGCCCCGCCTGGCGGGCCACGAGAATGACCAGCGTGACCAGGGGGTGACCCCGAGCGTGTTGACACGGCCTAGGGACGGCCCCCTGTGTCACCATATCGGTGGCAGCGCGACGGCGGGGTGGGGCCGTAGGCCGTAGGCCAGGCCGTGGGCGCGTAGGCCTGCCGGCCGCCACACTGTCGGCCCTGCCGCCCTGCCGGCCCAGGGCTGCGCTAGGCCATGGCTAGGCCATGGCTGGGCCGCGCTCGAGCGACACGGGCAACAGGCACCCGCCCTGTGTTGGCTCAGCAATTTCTTCTTTGCCAAAGTGTGGCCTGGCCCTGCCTCGCCCTGTGTTTGCCTCGCCCTCCTAGCGATAACGGCCGGCGCGAGCTTCTCCAGAACAGCCGCCGCCGCCAAGAGGGCCGAGAGGGTCATGGGACGCCACCGATAGCCCCCGGGGCCGAAAGCAGGCCGACTATTAATAGGTCGTTCTGAATTTCGCGAAAACGGCGACGTTCGCTCGCGATTTCCGGGTTCTGGTTCGTCGTTGTCCTCGCTTCCCGGTGACTGATCGGCCCTAATCGACCCATCGACCTCGAGCTGCAACGGCACTCGGCTGTCACCCGGGACATTGGCACACCTGACGGATCGCTGCGCGCCGAGTAGAGAGGCGCCGTGGACGCAGACGCAGTGGGGTGGCTCGCCTGCAGGCTGATTCCGAGACGCGGCTTCGTCGCGCTGCCTCTCTCGCACTCATGGGGCGTGCCGAAGAGGTGCGACAGAGGCCGAAGCACCGTTTCGGAAAGAGCCCACTGTAAGGCGACACCTCGCCATCCCCTGCGGCCGCCCCGCCCCGCCCCGCCCCTCCGCGGTTGACGGCTTTCCTTTCATGCCTCCAAGTCAAGCCGAGAGCCTTGTTAGCTCATTAGCCGGGAAACGTGTATAACGACGTCCTCTGCCGACAACATCGCCGGCTTTTGGCTGTCTCGCTCTCTCGCACTCCTAGGGCGTCCCGTAGGGGTGCGAGGGAGACAGAGTGCACTGTTCGGAATACAGCAACAGGAAGCCCTCGGCCCGGTGGCGGCGCGCGGCGCTGCGGCCAAGACCACGGAAAGGAGGCACCCCTTCAGCTGAGCCGCGACCGTTTGGTCGCGGGGTGGGCGCGGGCCGCGGGCGTGGATCAAGCACCGTAAAATGTAAACGAGAAACAACGCGGGGATTCGAACCCGGGCCAGCGGCGTGGTGCATCGCCGCTGCCATCAGCAGTCGTGCACCGCAGTGGCGGCTGTGCTGGCCGTGCTCCGTGCCCGTCCATGCTGTTATCGCGACCATGTGCTCGGGGCTGGGGCAGGCTGGGGCTGGCTGGGGTCGCCATGGAGTGGCTTGATCGCAGTCCTTGACATAGGCGGAGCTCACGCCGCTCATGCCGCTCTGGTTGCTGTGAGGCGGAGCGCAAAAAAGCGCCCTGGTCGTGATTTCTGCCGAGTCGGCGCCGAGGGAACGAACGGGGGCTTGAGCGGGAAACATTTATTTGACACCAACTACAGGTGTGGCCGTGTCTTTGACGGTCTTTGACCTCCCCGACGCGACGCCCCGCCCCGCCACGCCTCTCCAGCGCTGGCTGCCGTCCAGGACGCCGCCTCTTTCGCGCCTCTCTATCGCGACTCTCTTTTCTCCCCAGCCTCGCCTCGACACGTGGACCGAGGCAGCTAACCCACCAGAAAATTCGATCCGCACTCCAAAGAAAATATGATTTCTCAGCGGAAAATGTGTTTGCTGGAAAGGGGAACGTTTTCTTTGAGTGCCCCGCCCCATGTCACTGACCACAGACATCTCGGTCATGAATAAAACTGGTCGGCGGGATTCGAACCCTGACCTGCCCCGCGCGCTGGACTCTACGAGGGCCTAAGCCTTCGGCTTCGGCGCGGCGTTCGGCAGTCGGGTGCGTTCGGGTGCGATAAAGGAAAAGCCCGCCGTCGGATTTGTGTGCTCCTTCTATCTCCGGGGAAGGGGCCGCCAAATGTATTCTCTCTCTGTCTGTCTGCGCGCCCCGTCGATAAAAGTCGGGCATCATCCTGTCCGGGTTACACTGTAACCCACATCCCGATAAGCGGATGTCAATAACTGCACCTCAGGGGCCGAGCCAGGCCGAGCAATGAGCTCCAGCAGCACAGTGGCCTGGCCAGCCCTTGGGCCAGCCTGTCCAGCGGCCTGCAGCCTGATGAATCCGGACTGTGCTTTCGCCGCTCTGTCTCTCTCGCATGCATGGGGCGTCCCGTTGGGGTGCGAGAGAGACGCGCTCCACTGCGGGCGGGTCCAGCAAACATTGCATCAGCCGGCCGGGGCCGAGGGCTGCGGCCGCGCGTACGTCCGACGCCGACCTGGACGCCGCGCCGCCCGGTCCAGCACACCGCACGCCGCGTCGCGTCCACGACGTGTCACTCAAGCTGCTCAAGACGCTCGAGCTGTGCCAATCATTCTCACCCGAGGGGTCACGAGCGCGCGTGAGCCGCCCTGTCACAATTGTGACCATTGGTGACACTTCGACGCCACGCGGACACGCACGGCGCGGCCGACTGTGCACCCTGACATTAGTACCACTGCCGCATCAATGTATGAAGTGAAGTAAGTCTCACTCTCCAAAGTACACCACCAAACCCAATCTCGGTCCTCGTAATGTTTTGAAACCCGACAGATCGTGATAATTCAGTCTTTTCTATCTCTCGAGACCTTTCGGCCTCGCTTTCTCGCGCCATGCCATGACCGTTCGTCCAGCAGTGTACCGACGGCGTGCTTCCCTGCGCTGCGCTCTTTTTCCTATTTTTAGAGGTCTTATTAGTCTTTTTTGCCGCCTGCGGTTTTCGCCGAGGCGCGAGGTCCACAACGCGTACTCTCTCTCACACACTCACACACGCTCAGAAAGAGTGAGAGCGACAGCAGCAGTCAATATTAAGGTCCAGGGCCCTTGATCACTTGGCGTCGCGGCGTCGGCCTCCTGCCAGGCCTCGGCCAGGCCGGCTCCATCTCGTCCAATCAGCGGCCAGGACCTCCCCTCCCCTCTGTTTCCCCATATTTTCCATTGCGACCGGCTCATTCAGTTCGCTCGCCAGTGCGGCTTGCCGAGCGATTCCGAAGAACCGTCTCTCTGTCTCTCTCGCGCCCCCTGGGAACACCCCACGAGTGCGACAGAGACGGGGCGACTCGCGGGGAAAGTCGGCGCGTTTCTCGAGCCGAAGCGGAAAGTGGTCGCAAGGGGTGGAGGCACTGCGCACTGCGATATTGGCTTGGTGAGTGACGCACTCTCATTGGACCGACGCCGCGAATCAGCGCAGCGGGCGGGCCGGGCCGCGGCGGGCGAGCTCGACGGCGTGCTCAACGACGTCGCCGCCGAACCTCCGGGTCCGCGAGGCCCTTCCCTTGCCGCCAAACCCAGGGTCGGCGCGCCGGGCTCCGGCTCTGCCAGGTTCGGCGCGGTCCGTCGGCCGATAGCCTACCCGCGGGTTCCCCATCGTATCAGGTCCCCGTTGTATCGCCGCTACACTGTTGGGGCGCCACGCCGCTGCAGGTCGGAAGGAGACGCCGCGACCTTGGCCGAGGCCATGCAGGCCGTGCAGGCCATCCCGGGGTGGCCAATACAGAGATAGTGCGGCGGCCGGCTTGGATTCGCGAGCTGCGTCTCTGCGTCGCCCACGCACCGTCCTCGCTGAGTAATCTGTGGACAGCACGTGTCGGGTCGGGGTGCCGGCCTCGCGATGCCTCGCCACTGGCTGCACAAACAGACTCATCGGGGCGGTGGCCGGCAGTGCGGTTAGCTTATTCCGAAACTGTCTCTGTCGCACTCATGGGGCTCTTGAGGGCGCGAGAGAGACGGAGCGACGGACCGAATCTACTGAATCGCGCGGCGGGCGCGTGTCGACGGCGACGTCCTGCCGTTGATCCGGGGTTCGTGCTCCAGATGGTCACGGTACCGGGACGCTTCACGTAGGGTCGCCAAAGCGGGCGCCGGTTCGGCGCCCTGCCGCCCTGTTGTCCGGGAGTGGCTCGCTGCCAAGCCTGCCCAGCGGAGGAAGCCGGCCCGGCGTGGGCGCTGAAGTGCTCTGCAACACCAGCCCTGCCCGACGCACGGCCCAGCCTGCCCCAGCCTGCGCGATGCACTGCACATTGTCGGCCTGCAGATTTGCATGGCTGGCCCGGCCGGCGGCAGGCTCTATCTCTCTCCCACTCACGCGGCGTGCCGTAGTGGTGCGAGAGAGACAGACTACGGCGCGGGGGCCGCGAAATTAGCACCCGGGCCGCGTGCCAGGCAGTGCCAGAGTCCGGCCGAGCAAGTCGCACACTCCGCCATATTTTTGAGTCCACTCCGAACTGCCAAACTGCGCACCAGTCCCGTTTTCCAAACGTATGCGGCCGCATGGCCAACGAATGGCCAATAGCCCCTCACGGGGAAGTGCCATGGAAGTGCTGCGACGTGCCAGGCCAGTTTTGCTGCGGTCGGTCGTTGCGTGAGAGCCTCGCTGGGACACGCACACACACGCAGCGCTAGCACACCGACGTGTTTACCGACACACACACAGCGTTGGTGGGGCTTCTTCGGGTGCGTATTCAGTTTCTGCCAGCCTCAACTCAATCCGGCCTGGGCCCCACCAGGCCCCAGCAGGCCGCACGCAGTCCGCGGCGGGCTACTTCGAGTGTGGGGGAGGGAGGGGCGCCACCCGTGTCATGTCCACTAGGGAAAAACTTAAGTGCTTTGTCGGATTTGAACCACCGACCAGCCGGGGCCAAGACAGCCCGTCTGACTGGCGTTGTTTGTTGCAGCCTTGGTGGGGTCGCTGTGCATCGGCACCACGTTCCTGGTGTCCCCCATCGCCGGCGTGCTGACGGACCGCTGGGGCATCCGGCTGACCACGGCCATCGGCGGCGTCCTGGCCACCGCCGGCATGCTGCTGTCGTCCTTCGTCACGGACAACGTGAGGCCCGCGACGACGGTGGGGTGCTCGACGGCCACCGCGGCGCGCTTAACGCGGACCTCCTTGCTGCAGGTGTACGCGCTGTACGCGACCTACGGCGTGCTGTTCGGCGTGGGGGCCTCGCTGACGTACACGCCGTCGCTGGTGGTGCTGGGCCACTACTTCAAGCGCTTCCTCGGCGTGGCCAACGGGCTGGTGGCGGCCGGCTCGTCCGTCTTCTCCGTGCTGCTGCCCTACCCGCTGGAGTGGCTGCTGCAGCGCTTCGGGTTCTCCGGCAGCCTGCTGTGAGTTCGGAACGGGCGCGGGTTCGATCCCCGGTGGCGGGGCGGGTGTCACTAACTTTTTCTCTCCGCGCCACCAGGCTGCTGGCCGCCATGATGTCGCTCATCATCGGCTGCGCGATGCTGTTCAAGCCGCTGATGCCGCCGCCGAGGTCCACGTCGTCGCAGACCGACCTGCTGAACCTCAACATCTGGAAGCGCCGGAAGTACGTCATCTGGGCGCTGGCCATCCCCACGGCCCTGTTCGGCTACTTCGTGCCGTACGTCCACATGGTGAGTCTAGCCGTCAGGCCGGCCGCGGGATTTAAACGCACGGCGCGGTCGGCGGCTCGGAGCGCCCTCTATCTGCTGGCTGACGCTCCGTCTCTCTCGCACTCACGGGGCGTCCCGCGTGGGTGCGAGAGAGACAGAGAGACTGTCCGGAATGAGCCTGCAGGCGCACGCAGCGCCACGCCGTTCGCTGGGGCTATCAGCCCAATACTCGAGCCGCGTCGGCGTGGTCGGCGTGGCCGGCGTTATCGGCAGCCCGCCGCGGGGCCGGGCCGGCCCGGGCCGGCTGCGCCGTTCAGGTCCATTATTGGCCACTGCGGTGGGTTATTCACCCGAAGCGCCGCGCTGCCGCGCTGGCTGATGCCAATTTAAACTATCTCGCCCTCTTTCTTCGCAGGTCAAGTACGTGTCGACGCGCTTCGAGGGCGAGGACGGCAAGATCCTGATCCTCTTCATCGGGCTGGCGTCGGGCGTGGGCCGCCTGGTGTTCGGCCGCATCGCGGACATCCCGCGCGTCGACCGCATTCTGCTGCAGCAGGTGAGGAAGTGGCGGACGCCGGACCGCGGCCGACGGGGTGCCCGTCGACATCGATGTTATCGGGTCGCCGTTTGCGCGCCGCGGCCCGACCGCGGAACTGGGACCTTATCGAAATAATGGGCTTCGCGCTTCGCGCTCCGCTCCGACCTCGAGCGGAGCTAAGCCAAGCCAAGCGACCACAATGTTACTTTTTCGAGTCTGCCCTCCGCCTTGGTGTACCGGGAGAGATTACGCCGTCAGGCGGCACCCTTGCTTCGCTTGCTTCGCCTGCTTCGCCGACCCTTTTCAATCTGTTCTAAAATGAGAATGTTGTTGTCGTTTTCCCTTTCAGATCTCCTTCTTCTGCATCGGCGTGGCCACCATGCTGCTGACGGTGACGGACAGCTTCACCGTGATGAAGGTGCTGGCGCTGGTGATGGGGCTGTTCGACGGCTGCTTCATCTCGCTGCTGGGCCCCATCGCCTTCCAGCTGTGCGGCCAGCGGGGCGCCACGCAGGCCATCGGCTGCCTGCTGGGGCTGTGTTCGGTGCCCCTCACCGTGGGGCCCTTCATCGCGGGTAAGACTCGAACCCGGGCCTTTGGCCGCCAAGGTCGGCGCCTCTAACCGCGCGGCCAAGGCGACACTGCTCACGCCACCCCTATGCGCAGGGCTACTGTTCGACCACCTCGGCTCGTACCGCCTGCCGTTCCTGTTGGCCGGCGTGCCGCCCGTCGTCTGCTCCGTCATCATGTTCGCGGTGCGCTGCGTGCCCGACGACCCCGTCAAGGAGGACGCCGCCGAGGACGACCTGATGGTGAAGAGCGCGCCGCTGGAGCCGCTGGCCGACAAGTTCGGCAACGGCGCGGCCTTCAAGTCCAACGGCAATGCGCACGGCGGCCACCAAGGCGGCCACGCCAACGGCGGCCCCGCCACCCCCGCCCCAGGTACGTGGGTGCGCATGCAGAGCCTGCTCGTCATGGAGGAGCGGCTGTGCGTGCGCGTGGCACTGCTCGCCACGCCGCGGTCCCCCGGCCGCATGCAGTCCTACTCGCTGCTCGCCTAGAAGGCCTAGAACTGCAAGTTCGAGATCTCGCGTTGCACTCTGAAAGATGTACCGCCTCGCAACAACCCGCTTCGCGTGCCCATGTGATATATAAATTCTAGTGCCATATTTTTGTTCTCTACTTACGATAGCCAAATATTCATGTTTATATCGCCACGGTGTAAGTGAAACGTTAGGTTTATTTTCTTTAATTGTGGCTTGTGATACTACATTTTTGTGATGACAAATGTGATCGAATATGTATTTTTTGTAAATATTTTGTACAGCGCTGTAGTTGTAGATGCAGCTAGTAACACTGCCCTTGCATTCCCCACTGCTTCATTTTCGCATTTTATCGCTCTTCATCTCATTACATATCTTCCCTCACTAGTCTTAACTTTTTATTTTTAATTAAAAAAATAAAAGTGCTTACTTGTCGCATGTATGTCTCTTTTATTTCTTCCTTTATTCTCTTCTGTTTATTTTTCTACCTACCTAAACCACTTACTTCTCGCTTTTACTTTCCTTCTCGCACTATACGCCTATTAAACAGTAACTATGCCAATCAGCTGACCGAAGAACCGCTATCTCGATTCCCCGCATTCTTCCTTATTTATTGACTGCACCGATTCAATCTGCATGCAGTGTGGTAACGGTCAAACCTTTTTGTAGATCCAGCCGGCCAATGACATGGGCTTCCTGTTGCAACGGCGGGAGGGAGTCCAGAGCGGTTGAACCTAGTGTGCGCGAGTGTGTGTGTTTGTGTGTATGAGGGTGTGCGTGTGTGTGAGTAAGGTGAGTCTGTGTGAGTGTGAATGCGGAGGGAGGGGGTTGAGCGACTCAAACAACTATCTAGCACGGAAGCCAAGGCACCGCCTGCTTGACATCTTGGCATCGCAGCGCTCGGCAGTGCTACTCAGGGGACTTTGTTTCACTGGTATTATCAGCACCAATGTGCCGAATAAAAGCAAAATGCCCCCCGAGCCGAGAGGCAGCCGTCGGGGTGGGTGGGACGACATCGAAACTGGATGGCGCTTGCGAGGGACGCTGTGCGCGCTGTGCTCTCTGCGCTCGGCAAAGGACGTCCTGCTTTTGTACAGCCAGTCGCAGAGGGGCACCTTGACCCGGAATCGAACGAGGGCGAACATAATCGCGCAATGGTGGTATCAGTGTCCGCGACGTCGCATGTCCATTGTTAGAGAGAGAGCAAACCGCAGACACGCGGCTTTTGTCTCATTTCTTGTGTTTTGTGTAAGTTACGGCCGTCAATGGCAAAACGAAACATACTGGGGGAAAACGAATGATTGAATCGCACTTGATTCAAAAACATGACATTTCTTTCTTTCCGCAGGTGACGACAGCCCCGTCACGGACAAGCTGCTGTCCGATCACAGCAGCTGATACGAAGATGCGCCGAAGGTACAGTCGGGTTGAAAATGCACGGAACCACCCCAGTGTGCGCCTCGGCTGCAATGACATTCCTTCGCATTTGTTTTGGCCACCGCGTCCGTCATCTCCAGCCAATGGCAGTGTCGCGACAGTCAACTCGCGAACTGGCCGAGATGGCGCCGCCGGCAGCGCTAGCCATCCTATCGGTCGCGCATCTAAACCGCACGGCAGTCGCCTGCGGGCTTAAACCGCTTAAATACTCTAGGGCAAAAATTGTACTTTTAGAATCTCGACTGAATTTGCTTCAGATCAAAAGCTTACTTTTACAGGGTAACGTTGATTTTTTGTGGTCCGTGAAAGGCCCGCTATTTTCATAGTGTCATTTATGTTACATTGCCATGAATGTGTCTTATTATTTTATCATAAAATGTATTTTTAATTTTTTGTACTTAAACTAGCGCGCTTTAAGCGGCGCGTTTTAGAATACGCAGGAATTACAGAGCCCTCCAACTAGTAGTAGTTTAAAGATAGATGTAGATTGTCAATTCGTGTTATAATGTGTAAGCGTCGTGGGCTTCCCTGTCATGTTGACAAAAGGGCCCTAATTCTTAGTTTTAGCATTGCAGCCACTGTGTGGCAACATTCAGTACAGTGTTTTAGAGAACACTGACGTATTTAATCAACCTCTATCTCCACGCTGTGCTATTATTGCTGGAGGTTGAGCGCGAAAGACTGATTCAATAATGGCTCTCGTCGAGTGGGAAGGCTTAATAGCTGTTATGCTGTGGTGTTTAGTTTTTACCCCGCTGTACTCCCACAATGTTTGTGTATTTTTGTTTACGATATATTTTAACGAAACCTTATGAATTAAGTATTAAACAACACCGATCAATCATAAGATTTCGTGTCACTGTTCCTGAGTGTGCCCATTTACTGTTTCTTTTCACTGAACACTTGAGGGTACGAAGAAAGGAGTTGCAACTGCGTTATCAATAATTATGAAAAGAAGTTTATTACTGAACACAGTCGTTGATTACAATTTATAAAATTCTATCTAGATGGGCACGGGGCTCACGACCTCGGCGGCGCCCCGCCGTACGCCGTGGCCGTGCTGCTGGCCATGGCGTTGCGCCCCGTGCTGAAGCTGTTGGCGATCGCCACCGGGTAGTAGGGGAAGCCACCACCGCCACCTGTGGGAAGGAAAGACCCGGGTTCGAATACTGTCTGTCGTTGGGAGGAAAACGGTCATTTCGTTTCGGGATTTCACAAACCTGCCGGCGGCTGGCCGCCCTGCGGCCTGCTCTCCCACTGGTTGTTGGTGTTTCCGCTTTCGGAGCCGGGGCAGCAGTCACTGCTTCCGTTGCCGCCGCTTCCACCGTTACCGCCGTTGCCTCCGCTGCCTCCGCTGCCTCCGTTGCCTGCGTTGCCTCCGTTGCCGCCGCTGCCACCGTTACCGCCATTGCCGCCACCGCCGCCGTAGCTGGGGCGGCTGGGCGCGCCGTAGGCCCTGTACGAGGGCCGCGGTGGCTGAGGGGCGCCGCCGCCCCAGCCGCCGCCGAACATGAAGGGGAAGTAGGCGTTGATGGTGCCGTAGCCACCGCGGTCGCTTCCGCCGTCGTCGGGCGACCCTGGCCCGGAGCCGGGGCCGGGGCTGGGGCCCTCCGGCGCTGGGTAGCTGGGCTTGGGGGCCTTGTTGTTCTTGCCGCGGCCTGTGGTCAGGAGATCAGGATCTGCGTCAGTAAACTGCGCGGCGTTGCCTACCCTGCGTTCATAAGGCGCCAGGGTAGGCAACGCGCACACAGGTGTGTCGCGGTGTTGCCTACGCTGCGTCCGTAAGGCGCTCCACGGCGCCAGGGTAGGCAACGCGCACACGGGTGTGTCGCGGTGTTGCCTACCCTGCGTTCGTAAGGCGCTCCGCTTACCCGGCTTGGCGCGCGCTTGGAAGACGGCGCCGTCACCGCCAAAACCACCGTCTCCGCCGAATCCACCGTCTCCACCAGAGCCACCGGCTCCTCCAGGTCCACCAGAACTGCCAGGGCTGCCCGGTCCACCGAAGCCGCCCGGTCCGCCGAGGCCGCCGGGTCCCCCCGCACCGCCGACGCCAACACCACTGTCTTCCGGGGCCTCGCCTTCCGCGGGGGCTGGGGGTGGCGCTGGGGGGTTGTCAAGGACCTGGTCCTGAGGAGGGGCTGGGGGCGCGGCCGCCATGCCGACGGGGATGTCCTGCTCGGGCTCGGCGCTCCTACTCGCCAAAAACAAAAATTGAAAAAGTTTTATTTTAATTTTTTTTTAAGTGGTTGATTTTTTAGTTTGAAAACTTACCGCAGTGCTGGGCCCCAGCTGAAGGAGTAAGGGTCCCCGTTCTGGGGAGATCCCGCGCCGCTGAAGTAGCCGCTGAACGTGAGGGTCCTGGGCGGTGGGTACACGGGGCCTCCGTGGGGGCCGACGGGGCCGCCGGGCATGCCGCCCTGCACCGGGATGGGCGGCGGCCTCGAGACCGGGGGTGCTCGTCGAGGCCGCAAGTAGCCCATCATGACTGCAGGCAAGGACGTCGGTCATCACTCGATCCTTCACACACCACCAGTTCGGAACACGGAACCCAGGCACTTACAGGGCGCTGCGAAGGGCATGGGCGGCCAGGGCGCGGCGGCAGCCACCCCCGCGACCAAGGCCACCACGGCCACCGCCAGGAGGCTGCGCGACGACGCCATCCTGCGCTGCGGAGTCCCGGGGACGGGCAGACGACCAGGGCCTGCAGCAACCGGAGGACGAGGACGACGAGGACGTCGCGGGGGCGTTGTCGTTGTCGGGGACACTGCGTGGGCCGCACTGCCAGGGTCGCCGTGCCGCCGTCCGTCATATAGGTTTGGCACGCCCAGGCCAGGCCCGGCGAGGCCGACGTCGCGCCGGCCCCTCCACCGTCCCTTCGATGCTGCTGCCTGGCTGCTGCCTGGCTGGCTGGGCAGGGCTGGAGGGAGCCGCCGTTTTTTCCCAAATTGTATATTCTGCGGACGTGCACGCGGACACGACACGTGCGTTCACCTCCACCGTGAGTCCAGCCGAGTCGGAGAGGGAGGGGGAGGGGCTTCGTGACCAGGGTGAGCACAGCGTCGCGGTGCCAATGCTGTCGGACACGCCGCCGGGCCGGGACGGTCCGCCCGGACGCAGGCAGGATGCAGATGAGCCCCTCATTGCCGCTAATGTCTGCTTGTGGTCGCTTCCGCACATCGCATCCCTCGCCTGCACTCGCGGAGCGCGACGCTCCTGTCCGTCGTTGACTTTGTTTTTCAGAAATGTGTGTTTCCTGCTGTTTGTTGGAACTCCAAGCAGCCTCTGGTTGGCGGGCTGCGTGGAGTGCCAGCGAAGCGAGCTGGCCGAGGAGGGCCTAGTGCCATTCCAAACCGCGTCGTCGCTGTCTCTCTCGCACGCCTACGGGGCGCGCGTGAGGGCGTGATGGGCAACGAAAGCACTGTTCGGCATCAGCCCGGTGGCGGGTGGGGCCATTGCCAGTCGACCGGAGGCTCGGCGATGACTCAGCCGACGCGGTGCCTCCGCGGCGGTGGACTCCAAGTGCTCGCCGGTGCTGCTGCTTCACGCGGCCGGCAAGGCGAAGCAAGGCCTGTCGGAGAATAGAGATGAGCGAGGGTTGTCTTGTCTGCGCAGCGATTGGAGGGCCCAGGGCCAGGGCGCGTCCTCTCTATCTCAACTGGCGTCGCAACTGCACTGCGTCGTTAAAATTTTCTTCCGTCTGTTCGAAGTTCTGAACTTTGTTGACTGAGTCCTGCGTCCGCTTGCTCGTACTTCATCCTTGAGGCACAGCGCGAAACGTTTTCGGGTGGCAACGACGACATCATGTCGTCGCCATGGGAATCATGAGCAGAGTACGTTCGTACTACCGCCGCATCAATGAATGGGCGACCCCCCGCCCTCCCTCCCCCCGGTCCCAAACAATCGCCCCGAAGGCTAATGATGAAGAATCACTCCCACGAATTGAATTTCAAGCGGCATAAGCCGCCGCGGCGCCGCGAGTTGGAATGCCCATGCCGAAATATTCGACGAGAATGTATAAACGATGCGAGGCCCAGACAGTCCAGCCGGCCTTTTGGCAAGAGCGCTACTCGAGTGGACACGGCGCCGGACCCAGAGAAATCCTTTATCATCGTTTCGGACTTCCGAACCCGCGTCCGACCAGTGACAACCTCCCGCCCGCAAAAGAAAGCCGACCTGCTTTCTGGCATCAACGTAGAGCCTCGCGTGGCGAGCACCGTCGCCGGTGCTCGAGGGCCACACCCCCTACTAGCCCAGACATGTTCACTTGTAGCATTTTTAATTTTTTCCCGGCGCGGCGGCGGTGGCGGCACGCGGCGCATCCCCGTCAAAACAACATTGCCTTGTTGACATGAGCGATCCGCGGTCAACTTTACGATCGGAGAGTCCTGCTACGCCGTGCTACGCGCTGCGCGTCCGCCAGATGCATCGGCATGCATGCTCGGCCCGCTGCCGACGCCACACGCCACGAGGCAGCCCGCCGATGGAGTCCTACTCCTACACCGGAACTGCCTACCCTCCGGGCGGCGCCCCTATCATCCCCCCGGACTCGAGACGTCCGCGCCGCAGCGCGACTCCGCACAGCGACAGCGTGTCGTCGCTCTGGCCTTTTCGCGCCCCAACGGAACGCCCCACGAGTGCGAGTGAGACGGGGCGTTCGGAACCACTCTGCAGACAAAGCGACGCTAATTTGGAAGGCGTCCAGCGGGGCCGCTGCGCTGCAGACTGATTCCGAGAGTCGTCTTCGTCGCTCTGTCTCTCTCGCACCCGTACGGCACGCCCTGAGAGTGCGAGAGAGACCGAGCGACGAATACGCCTCTCGGGATCAGTCTGCTGCATAGGCCAGACTGCATCATGTCCTGGGCATTCCCGAGGAGGAAGAGGGGGCTTCGAACTCGACGATGCGACGGTCAGCTCGGGAATGGGGAAGAATGCGCAAGTGTGTTGTGTTGCGGCAGTCCAGCAGTCTAGCAGTGTGGCAGCGAGACGATCCCGCGAGGGAATGCCCAGCCGAAACGGCGACGTTTCCCACAGTTTGGGAGGCAGGGCGAGAGGTAGCCTCGCCAAGCGCCAAGCGGCCCGGCCACCCAAGGGTTAGCCACAGCCATCGGCATCGCATCGGCAGCGCCAAGTCCAAGTCGCGTGGCGGAGACGAGACGGTTCGCAGTCGAATACAAAGTCTTCTCGTTGGCAAGTACAGCTCACGGAGGCTCGGTGACTCACCAGACCAACAGACGAAAGTAGCTAAAAATCTGCTTTAGACCAGTAAATAATAAATGGATTTCCATTTTAATTGTTATTAAAGTTTTGCCATGAAGTTCTTTACCGTTGACAGCGTGTTATTTGCACTAAAATATTAAATTTGGTTTTTATTATCTTTAATAATATTTCAAGAAATAAAAAGTTCAAAATTATCTGAGCATTTGCTATTCAACACGAAGGATTTCCAACTCTTCAGGAGTAACATGCAAACGAAGCTCTTTCTCAACCAACAGGTCCTGCACTTGCTCCAGCTGAGTAGGGAGGACTTGAACAATATCCATGAAAAGTGCCTGTGACAAGAAATAATATTAGTGAATAAAAGGGTGGACTGAGCCATCCCCAATAAAACATAGAATGAATTTTTCAAGAGCAAATATGAATATGTTATTAGAGAAGTGTCACTTTTCAACATACCTTAACCCAAGGACAATCTTCTAATGCCAGGTAAAATGTACTCGAGTATTCAGCATCACTGCTATGAACAGCAGCAGCAAATTGCAATCTAAGACGCCACAACAGAGGACAGCGGCGCATCAATGGGTGCTTGGTAAGTTTTTTCAGCAGAGTTGACATGCGATTTTTTACATTTGGGTCAGGTAGCTCTGGCCCACCTGATAACACAAAATAGAAAACAAAAATTGAGATTATGAAACATTTTTGTGGCTGAGCCAAAGAAAGCAAGACCTGACCACCAACATTGTTTCCACAAGACAAACCTTGATTGAGGACACCATGAGCAACATGTGCAGCTGATTCTTGTTGCTTCAATCGATACTTCATTACAAACACAAAGAGGACATAAGCAGGGGCAGAGTTCAAATCATAGAACATCTTTGACAACCGCCAAAGTGGCAAACCAGTTCCACTGCTGCAACTCTACAATAGAACAGAGAAAACTTTATCAATGCAAATGAGAAACCTAAATGTTAGTCCTGATATGGAAAACTGATTAAATGAACACTTTACCTCCAAATCAGCCAGCGCTGCTAAAAATGTGAGATTACTTGGAAACTCTTTAAGGCCACGGAGTATAGTCTTGCGAAGAACTGCATAAGATCCTCGACTCTCATGGCAGTGATGTCTTAACAGTGAAACATAGGTTTCTAGAATTGCTTCTCGTTGCAGTTGAACACTGTGGAAGAAGATGCATGAAAGTAAGTTTCATTTTCTCAGTAGAAGAGGTTTGTAAAATTTGTGTAGAAAAGTATCATAAAAGTACAGCCTTACAAGTTGTCATGAACAAATGAAGTGCTGCCACCAGATGTTTCAGGAGTGGCAACTTTTAATTCAGACAGTACATTCTCAATCATAGCAGCTGCTTTCCAAATTGAATGAGATAGAAAGAGGAGCCAGCCATGACAAGCTGTCCATTCTACCAAAAATGTTGAAGCAACATGACAAACATCAGGAGCCATGAATGGGTCTAGCTCCTCCTCTGAAGGCCGATCTAATGTTTCTCTGGTAATGTGGTTAAATTTGGAAAGGGCTGTAGCAATATCCGTACTGGTTGGTTTTTCATCTTTCAGAGGCGCTCCTTTTCCCAGAGAAACAAGTAGACACAATGATTTTGTTCTGCAGACAAAGAGTGTTTGTTTGAAGTAGTGAAAGTTTGATATAGCAAAAGAAGAACTGATCAAGATTCTTACCGATCTTCTGATCTAGACTCATTCAGAGAGTGGCCATCTTCCTGATGCTGAGTGTGAGTGAAAGACAGATTAACTTCCACTAAAGTGCGATATAGGGCGCAGATATAGGCTCGATCAGTAGAAACTGGTACAGGTTTGTTGCTTGGAAGGGCTGCAATGGAACCTTGTAAAACCTGCAATCAAAATTATAATTATCATGGTCAGTATGTAAGAGTAGGCTGTTTGACAACATTCTGAATAAATAAAAAAAATGCTCACCTTACGTGCATCTTTCACACCACCATTTTCTAACTCAAGAAGCGCAAATTCTTTAAACAACAATAAATTGCTCCTATTACTGTTTTGTCTGAGCAAGTCCTTGGCTGTAGCTCGCATTTTTTTCTTTCGACCTCGAGGCAATTTGCAATGGCCCAAGCGCTCCAACTGCATCAGCCACCTGTAAAGTTTGGAATAAAAGTTAAACATGCACCATGCTGCACCTAACACCAAGCATATACATGTGGCTTGTGTGCATGAAACGATTTATGAATCTTACCGATAAAATCTAAGCCACCAAACTTGGAGGAACGTTCTCTGATGAGGAGGTAAGCAGTCAGAACAATTGGAGAAAACTTGAGTCAAGAAATCTATGTACTCATCCTGGCCTGGTCGAGCTATTAAATATTGTGGTCCACAAGCAAGTTGTGCTCCATCTAATAAAAGGGAACTTGTCTCTTTGAACTCCAATGTGCCCAGGGGCAATAATGCTGAGTAAAGCGGTTCAGGCCCATCCAGGAGCCAAGGAAGTGGATGTAATCCAGCAGCTGTAGCTGCGCATTCACGCCATGGTAGAATCGGTACCTGAAATTAAATTTATACTTAGTCTTTACTTCCTACTTCTGGACCTTTTAAAAACCATGAACTGATAACCAACCTTTAGCAGTGAGAGTGTCACTGTCACTAAACGGAACGTCAAGTGAGGGCAGTTTATGGGATGAATCAAATCATTGACATCTTCGGGAAAGACAAGTCTTTGTGGATCTTCACTGTCACTGTCAGATGGAAGAGGCACCCAATGTGTACCAGCACGCAGTGTCTCGACACGCAACCATAAGGTAGGCAGGGGCAATTGTGATCCAAGAATGGCTTCTTCAAGTTCAGCTACAAGTGATGAGTTACAAGTTTAATTATTTGAATTAGGAAATCAATCAATGCATAACACAGAACAAAACTTTAAGTCAGAATAATACTGAAGAGTGTCACATACTCAAGGCATTATCCGCAACAGTATTGGTAATGTGAAACTTTGATGGATCTAGCTTTGCAATATTGAATTCCAAATAAATACTTATGAGGGACCACATTAATTCTAGCAGTCCAGCCTGTCTTAGAAAGAGCCCAAGGTGCAAGACCAATTCTGAAACAGAAAGTTATCAGTGAACAACCGTGAATGCCTCAACTTTTCTTTTAAAAATCTCTTAATTTAAAGAAGAAAAAAGTTTATTATTATTACCAATTATTTTGCCTTCAATGGTTTTAGCTGAGTCGCCATTTCCTCTTTTTTGACTGTTTATATTTGATAGAGCTTCCTGATAGAGAGATTTCACAGCTGGAACTTTGCATGTTGACAGGGATCCTTGAGAGGCCATGATTAGTGCCTCCCAGAGAATGATGTTGCAAGGGTCTTTTCCTATCCATGATTTTAATTGAGATGTTAACTGAAGAACAAGATACAAGAAAATAATGTAAGAAAATACTTCAAAAAAATGTTGTTTATGTTCCTTCAATTAAACCTTACCTTGTCACTGGGAAGAACTGATTCAGCAAGCTGACAGCGCTCTTTCAAAAGTTCCTCACACATAGGGTTCTCCTTCAGAGCCTTGTCTAAAATGGATAGCTTACGTTCAGCCGTAACACGGGCACCAGTTGCACCGCCACCTCGCCTATAGACTCTTTCAAATTGATGAACTACATCCTTATAAGAGGAAAGCAACAATGTCAGTGTCAATTGCGAGTTGTATTTTGCTAAAGGATTCATCAATAATTTCTCTCATGACATCTTACTTGAAATTTAACATAATTCTTCCAGGTATCGATATTGTTTGGATTTTCAGATAAATCTTGATTAAATTTAGCAGTTATTTTTGAAATTTCTTCTTCCACATCATTCACATTACCTTGAACTTGTCCAATTTGTCTTTCTTCCTTGCTATCTTTGCTTGCTTTGGATGCTGGAAGCACAAAAGAGAGAATAATAGTTACAGCCTGTCAGACATAATTTGTTAGCGAAGGCATACTCACATAAAACATCTGCTTTTAACTCTTTTAATATTTTGTTGTAGTATCTATGCTTAAGGGTATGTTTTTTAGATGGAATTGAAAAACGCTTAGGAATCCCTAAGCCAAATTTACTAATGTGATACCTGTGAATAAAAATTTGGACAGTGAGGTTTATGTTAATTTAGAAGATAAAGTGGATAGTCCATGAAAAATGATTGTCATACCATGCAACTGCTGGTCTTGATAGAGTAATAACATTTAAGTTGCCAAAGGCCCTTGCTTTGTCCTCATAAAATATATCATGATGCTCTGTTGAACTATCTACCAATCTGAAAGCAAAAGCCACACATCAATAAAATATTTGATCACTGAGATACCATTAAATTATTTCACTTTGAGGTTGCACACCTGCTATACTTCGATTTTGAATTACTTGTATCTCTGCTTTTTTCAGAGGATCTCCTAGATTTAGAGTCTTTATTGTATTTTTCTCTTCTTGATTTTGATCTTTCAATGCTTCGGCTTCTACTTCTGCTTTTATGCCTTCTTCTCCTATCCCTACTTACACTCCTACTTCTGCTTTTATGCCTTCTTCTCCTATCCCTACTTCTACTCCTACTTCTGCTTATTCTTCTTTTAGCATAGTCTCTGTCATGACTCCTCCTTCGACTGCTTGATCGCTTCTTATATGGACTTCTAGACCTACTACAACTCCGACTTCTTTTTCGAGACTTGGATCTTCTTCTGTAGACCTCCTCTATTGATGACGAGCTCGAAGAGCTCCTGGACTTGCTGGGTGAGCCTGGAGGAGTGCAAGGGCTGAGTTCTCCATCACTTGATGGTGTGTGGGGAGCTTTCACACTTTCATTTGGGCTATCACTGGGTGGAGTGCGGGGTGTATGAGAGCGCACTTCATCCTCCGAATCGCTTTCTCTAGAACTAGGCTCTGTATCATTCTCCTCTGAGGTTTGGAAAGGGGGCACCTCAGGCTGGTTACTTAAGCCACTTGCACCTTGGACATTGGATATAAGTCCCGATTCAACTTGAAAACTTGAGTTTGACAACCAATCTGAAACAAAATGAAAGTTTTAAAAGAACGGCTTGACATATCAAGTGGATAACATGACATGACAAGTTTAATTGATATTTGGTAGATAATCAATTTAGACTTGATGACATTTTCTCCAGGACGATATAAATACGTTATCAAATATATGACACATAACCTACATGCCAAGTCGAGTTCCACTGAAACTTACCGATGTCTTTATTAACGATCTTTTCCGCACCATCCGTTGATTTACTTTGTTCCTTGTCTTTCTCGGCATAAGCTGCAAACATTTCACTGGTGATGATTCACTTAAAACGCTGCATTCGTGTCAAAAGAAATTACGTATTCCAAAACAAGTCGTTGTCGTTGAATGAAATGTTTTGCTTCTGGTTTGATAGTTTCTCATAGAAGCAAAACAAAACCCTATCAAGATTTGAAATTGCCGCCATTCTCCGGAAGTCAAAACTGTCATGAAGGCTTTGAACACATCCGGCCCATGTCCCACCACAGTCAACAAAGAATCGTGAATCGTGGGCGAAGCGTGTTAACACTTGCTCAAATTGTCGTGCAGATCAGATTGATTTCATATTTTCATTGAGTTCGTTGGTTAGTCATTTAGTCGTTTTACGCTTGGACAAAGTATTTGTTTGTGACATTATCTCTGGTCTGTTCTGTAGCAGATTTTGCAATCTCTGTTTTGTGTTGTTCCCTGTGCAACAGAAACATGAGTGACGATGAGGATATTCCCGATGTTAAAATTTGCCAAGAGAGAGTGGAAAAGTTTGCAGAGATTACTGGCACTGATGAAGCATGTGCTCAGTTTTACTTACAAGACAGAAAGTGGGACTTAGAGGTTGGATTTTTCACTACATGTGTTCTACCACTCTTGTACGACACTGTTCATTACCTTTACATTATTTTACAGAGGTCTGTCAATGCCTTTTTTGAGGCCAAATTGAGTGGTGGAGTCAACCTCATGGAAGACCACGATTCCATAGGACCGCAGTTAGTGATAAATATAAAGTATGTGTGTTTGAAGTTTAGAACGCATGAGAAATGCCCAAACGATTTGAGTGCTAACACCTCTCGGTTTTCCAGTCAAACTGTGGCAGATCAGTTGTCCAAGATTCCTCCAGTGGCAGTGCCGTTACCGAAACCAGCAGCAAGACCAATGTCTCACAAAGATTTAAGGCCTTCACTTCAAGCACCGCCAGAGCTCACATTCATCACATGGAATATTGATGGATTGAATCAACATAATTTGAAGAAAAGAACCAAAGCTGTTTGTATGATAATATTTGAGTAAGTTTCATTTGACTGTGGCACAGATGTTTCATTCCTCTCAAAATTTATTTATCCTGAGCTTTTGATGCCTTACATATTCATAGCATTTTGGCCTCACTTTTAGGAATAGTCCTGACGTAGTATTTTTGCAAGAAGTCATTCCGGATACATTTTCTTATATTGAAAGTAAATTGCCGGAGTATAAGTGTATTGCTTCTGGAGATGGGGACTATTTCACTGCAACTCTACTGAGGAGATTTACTGTTTACTATGACAGTCATAAAATTATTGAATACCCATCGACTTCAATGGGTAGGAATTTGCTTATGACTGAGGTGAGTCATGTCAACCAAAAGCTATTGTAGATATTCTGTTTCCTATAATATATTCAGAATATGTGTAAAATTTCATCAATAATATTTTCAGGCACATATGGGCTCACTTAAGGTGACGCTTTTCAATACCCATCTTGAGAGTACAGCTGATTTCGCAGCAGAAAGAATGAGGCAATTGCAGTTATGTTTGAAGGAAGTTGCTGCTGTTGCTAACGACCGCACAGTAATTTATGCTGGTGATTTGAATCTCCGAGATAAAGAGGTACCCAACAAAATTGTTTCACTCAGAATCAACATAGATAAATTTTAATTGACTATTTGTCTCTGACTGTTTTGGTTCACAAGCTAAGAGAAGCTTACTTAACTTTTTTTCTGTCACAGCTTGAGTTGTGCGGGGGTCTACCTCAGAATACGATTGACCTGTGGGTAGCCGGCGGCTCCCGACCGGAGTGCCGCTACACTTGGGACATGACCCGCAACACAAACACGGAATTTGCGGGCCGCTTCAAACCCCGCTGCCGCTTCGATCGAGCATATGTCAGACAAACATCCCCACCATCAGTGCGTCCAAAATATTTTGGTTTGCTTGGATTACAAAAAGTATTTGGTACGCAGAGTTTTCCAAGTGACCACTGGGGAATAATGGTTCATTTTGATGTTATTGTCAATGCCCCCTCATCTTCTTCATCTACTTCTCCGTCACCACACAAAAAAATGAAAGTTGAAATTGAAGAGTTAGACTAAATCTTGATCATGGTGAAAGAAAAAGTCAAATACCTATGATAATATTTTTTATTGTGATTTCTAATGCTCAGGGATGGAAAAAATATTTTAGACTTGTAGATCCATTCAACTATGATGAATAAATGAAAAATGATAAGAATCTGCAACTGTGAAGTTTGATTTGAACGTGATTAAGTTGTTGGACTAGAAGCATTTCAGAGAGGTGAAATGGTGATTCTGGGAAATTATTTTTCAAGGCTAGGTACAGACCATGCTTGAATCGACTGAACAAATCATGTATAGAAGCTGCAATTGCAATAAGGCAACAATAATTTTGCAGTTGAATGTTGGCAAATCTACAAGGTAGGGAGTTGCGAGCAGCTGCGTCGGCGCGTTTTCTGGAGGCAGCTCCTCGCAACTCTCTTCTACAAGGAACAAAAGAATCCAAAGTCTCTTTCTCGCGAGCTCGTGATGTGCATCTGACTCTGACAGTAAACTGGCATAACAGCCATAAAAAAAATTCTAAAATGAAAGTACACCTCACAATCTGTTCAGATTTCTATTTGAAAAATTTCGAGATGTAAGAAATCCAGATACATTTTCGTAGACAACAAAGGTGATCATAGTTGCTGGCACCACACGAGTCAATGAAGCCCCAAGGCCCTTGTAAAAGCCTAGACGCCCCTCGAATCTGGAACAACCGAAATATACAATCAGAGTGATTGAAGCTTTCCCAACTACATACAGGAAAGAGACTTTGGTAAAATGTACATGAATGTGCAAGAAAATATGAGTTATTTGACTACAATCATTCTAGAGATTTAACAAGTAAGACCAAATTTGATTATTCTGTGGAGAAAATGTGATATCACAGAAGTTGGAAGTACTTTCTCACATACTTTTATTATTAAAGATTTGGGGCAACCTTGTCTGAGGAGTCAACATTCACTTATCTAGTTACATTCGATAGGACCAAGGAGAGTTCTCCAAGATTTGAAAAAGTACCAAAAATAATGATCTACTTGAATTGCAATGCAAATTGTTGTTTATATTTCATCAGCTTGTGGGCCTCAATAATATCTTTTTTCAGCAATAAAATGGGGACAAAAGGTGAATTCATTTTAACAGGTAATACAATAGAATCATGTTGATGTGGTCAGAGGAGGAGAGTAGGGAGTCAAAAGCAATGACCCTGATAAACGAAAACACAGAAACATGAGTATTCTCAAAATTGGCAAGTGCATTACTTACACAATCAACCCTATCACAGGGTCTAGGCCAGGAAAAAAAGCGTGGCATAAAAACAAATATGCTTATGATTAAGGAGGTGGGGAGGAGCAAAACCAAATGCACTAAGCAGAGTTCAGAAGATAAAGAAAAGTGGAGAACTGATTTTTAAGAAATTACCATACAGAGATACTTATTAGTAATCACCCTTGGCCTTGGTCAAAAGCAATAATAGATTTTTAAAAAATGATTTAAAACCAACAAATTACAAACAAACACAAAAAAGAAATAATCTGCAGAAGAATGTTAAATTTTCCACTGCTCACATCACTTGGTTCAGATGAATCACAAGACACACTTTTGATTCAATTCAACTTACATCTGACAATTATGGTTGATAACCGTTAACATAAACACACAATTATTACCCCAAGTAATTCGATATTTTGTTTAAAGATAATCAAAATATTGTGCAAAGCTATGGACTACACAGTCACTTTCATCAGCAGCAATAAGTACAGACTTTGGCAAAATACACTCAAAAAGATGCACCCAAAACACGATGCCCTCTTAAGAACTGGGTTAAGGATGAATACCAGTTAACCATTAGAATGTTTTCTTCATAACACAGTATATAGTTCACAGTACAATTGTCAATTAGCTTACAATTACAAGGTTTTGAGACACAAACTATGAATACCAGTTTCCTTTAAAAGATAAATCACAAAACAAAAGTTAAAAAAAATAAAGTGTCTCCATGTCAGGAACATAAAGGACAAAATCAGGTGGCATGTCAAAATGGCTAGGAAACTATTATAAACTACTTGGCTTCAGAGAAAAATTGACAGGACCGAATCTTAGGTAAAGCAGAGCAAATTAATATTACAAGGTATAAAACAAAGCATGTTACCCTGAGAGAAAAACAAAAAACAGGTATCTAAAATTCTAAAGAAATGTCTCCTCAAGTATGACGCAGCCACCCTAACAATTAAAAAAATAGTACTATTCTATTTTCACAAGAAATTTGTTAATAGATCGTCTCATTCTGCACACATGGGGAAATTTAATTAGCTAGATTCACTCTTTCTGTCAGCTACCTTCAAACCTTTTTCCAGCATATTCATTAACTAAGAGGTAGGTGACCCATTCATACCCTTGAAACACTAAACAAATATTTGGGACCACATGGAGGAAATATGGCCCTACCCCCTTGTAAAACCCTCGAAGACCTTCGTACCTCCATGTTTTAGAGATGCAATCCATGGTGCCAGCATAATTGTGGTGGTGATCTTGCAAACGAGCTCTAACCACCTGATATGGGTATGTTGCCGATGCGGCAACTAATTTTGATGCAGCAGCAAAGAAGAGGTACTCTGATGTATTCTGTTTAAATAAAATAATAAAATAGAGTTGAACAATGACCCTATATTAGGACTATTTGAAAATTATGCAATCAAGTGGTAGCGTACCATCCTTGTGCTCAGGGCTGTTCCTCTATAGTTGTTGTACCAATTCTTCATTTCTTCATAAACCATGAATTGAATTGCTCCATGTGATACACCAATCATACCTGGTACAAGTCCCTGTTGAACAGAGTGGGTGTGACTGTAGTAAAGTACATTATAACATTGACTACTGTACCTTGCAAAGAGGAGTGAAAACGCAAATTACCTTGTACATGCCTTGTATACCCTCTGCCTTATAAATTTTGCTAAAGCAATCAAGCATACCACTGTAAAGTGGCTTTTCATTCCCATACTGGGTACACAACCTGCAGAAACAATATGAAGTAAGTAGGCAAACAGCAAACAACCACAGAGTGTTGACTAAATAAACTCAGTCTCAAATGAATACCTTGTTTTCACAACCCACAGGGGATTTGTCAAAAACAGGGTGAGGATACCAGCCTCAGCTGCAGCTGCCATATGCATTGGCCAATTTAACTGCAAGTTAGGATCCCCTCCTTGTATCCATGTTTTGGTGGTATTGTAACTGCAATCAGGTTCAAGCATAACTTGAAATTGTGTGTCGGATCTTATCGGAAAACTGAATTTAACATTCAATACTTACAATAAGAAATAAAGGCCCCATGCAGTGCCAGAACCCCATACGTTAGGAACTACACCTCTATAAAGTCCTCGCAGACCTTCTTGTTTATAAATTGTAACTAATGCATTACGTATACCATGATACTGTGGAATAGTAACACTTCGCCCATCGTTCACTGGAAGCATAAACCAATAAAATTAATCAAACTTTATTAATTGAATAAGAATAAAGAATCATCTTATAAAGTAATGAGGGAAGGAAGGGGTGCAACTCAATGGCGAAGGTTTTTTTTTTTTTTTTTTTAAATAACAACCTTTTTTTGCCACATTTATTTCGAACAGAACCTGATCCATGCAAAGGGTAAGGTTAGGTCCACTAACACAGCCACCACCGATGGCTCAAACATTGGAGGTGCCTCAGCTTCTTACCAGCGAACCGCACTTTGATCAGGTCCAACGGGTGCAGCACCACGCTAGATGTCACGCCGCCAGAAACACCCGCGATCAAATGTTCGTATTTCATATGACTTAATACCCCTTTGGGCCCAGCAGCCGATACTCCCTTCGTCCCGGCCATATCGTTTTCTTTGGGAACGAGACTTTGAGTCATCTTCAACTACCCATGCCTGTTTCCTTGTACCACGTCGCTCATCAACAATTACAATCGTAAAAACAAACAATAAGGGACAGGGACTGAGCAAGATGATGAAACCCGTCTTAGATCAAGGTTCGAAATCGCCATGGTGGGAATAAGAGAAAGAAGAAACAAATTTTCATTTTCCCATTGCTTTTTTTTCTTTTCTAGTGAAACAGGAAACGGGAGATCGAACAACCGGTACCAACTGTACTGGCTACAAGACTATCACGATAGTCTTGGTAGCTTAGATAAATATGGTTTATTTTGGGGTCTTTTTCAAAATTTACATTTTTTTCTAATTTCCCTTTACCTACACGCGTAATTAATGGAATAGACTGTAAATAAAAGTTGCCTGTTTTATTCGTCATGTTTGCTGTTTTTCTCTTTCTGCTGTCAAGCAGAAACCTAACCTGTTTGCGCTGAGCTGTTTACAGAATGTCAATTCGTCCTGAGAGGACTGTTAATTCCACTCTGCAGTAAATTTCTCTGGAACGTCCAAAATGAATAATGCAATCACAATATCAGTAACGAGGCCTAAAACAGGTCTTTTAGACAAACCCCTCAGTAAAGGAAAAGGAGACGTTAGTTTAAGTTCATTTGCTTTGCTTTTCTCAGAACTTGTCCAGTATTGTCAAAATCGTGTATACACCGTTCCAGAACTTCAAAATAAGTGAGTGCTTGGAATATATTTTATGCCTCTGCTTTGAAACTAGTGCTGTCAATAGGCCAGGACTTCCCTTTGAGAGATTGACCACTGTTCTGTTGTTAGCTGCAGGTATTTTGACGTTCGTTGATTAGGTCTGTTTTCTAGTATCATTCTTCGTATTCATTTGCAGACTAGCAGATATGGGTCAAGATGTTGGATCAAAAATTATTGACCTATATTTTGTTCGTGACCGTAGCTGGAAGCGAGAAACCAAACTCATTCATATGTTGTTTTTCATCAAAACTACTATGTGGAAAGTAGGGAAAATGTGGTTGATCATTTTCTTCTGTCTGTGCAAGTTCCTTATTTTAAAAGATCAGTTTTGCTTATCATTCTTTTTATTGCAGTCATTATTTGGACGAGATGCAGATAAATTGGAGCGTGCCAATGATGATGAAGCAACTTATTACATTATTGAAGACGAACCTCTCGTGAACAAATACATATCTGTGCCCAAGGACAAGGGAAGTCTTAACTGTGCTGTCTTTACTGCTGGGATCATAGAAGCTGTCCTTAACGGCTGTGGATTTGTAAGTTTCAGCTGTCTGTGGCGCATGGACTCTCCGATTTTTATAATATAATAATAATAATAATAATGATTTTTTTGCAGGCTTGCAAAGTTACAGCACACTGGCATAAAGGGACTACGTACATGGTCAAGTTTGACGACCATGTTATCAGTCGAGACAAACAACTTGGAGATCAGAAATCTATGTAAAACTAATTATCTATTGTTCCAACAAATAATTTCTCTTTGGGAGAAAAATTATGATCTAAATTCAACGTTGTTATTATGTCTAAGGATGAAATTTTCATTTAAGGTACATGTTTGTTTGTATATATTAAAAGTGTCTCTTTTTACATATTTTCTCTTTTAAAGTTTGTCACACGCGTTCACATTCAAAGACTTCTTCTTTTTTAAATAAGATATCAATTTTATTTAGATAAATTTCTGCAAACTCAGCAGCTGACGTTGCAAAATAGTAACAGTAAACATAAGGTGTTCATGAAAGTATATACATGGTTTCTACACAGAACGCATGGTAAATCATTTTTCTACGTAAACTTGTTGAAACGATCAAAATAGGAAACTTCACCCCGTCGGACCTTGGCATCAAAAGCCCTCTGCAAAAATTGAAACAAAACTGATCATACTAGAACATGAACATCATGCATCTCAAGTTAAAGTGCAATAATACAGTACACGATACAGTAACAAATTTTACAAGAATTGGAAAACTTACCCGGTAATATTCACTGACAATACCAATGGCAACCATGGGTCCAATCACAAAACCAAGGAAGAAGCCAGTAGTTCGCCATGTGAATTTAAAGTGAGCCATTTCCGCAGTAAAGATATTAGAAGCTTCATAACGAACGAAAGCTGGATCTTGCTGTAAGACAAAAATACGGTTGGCATCAATGCTCGTACCCAAATAAAATAGCAGAAGTCAGTAAGCAATTTCAAAAATAGATGAAAAACACGAAGGCCTCCTAACCAACAACTCAAACGTAAAGAAGGACTGAGAGCAAATGCCATACATGGCAACGGTTTTAGAAGACAAAAGATAGGAAAACTTGGAATACAAGACCTGAAAACTGACAAATATTTATCAGCATACTTACAATATAACCACCACCCATATTGGCTGCCTGCCTGAAGGGGTTCGACCTCTCCTTGATTATGTACTCGCGAAGGGCTTTCCTGGTGCGAGCTTTCTCTTCAATGTATCGGACCTCGCGGATAGGTGTGGTAACGATGGGCTTGTCCTTCGGAAGCATTTTGACAACTTAAACGAGGTTCGTATTGTGGGTATTCGAGGCGAAAAGTCCGAGCCGAGCCAGTGACACTCGTCTGCTGCTGCTGATGTAGTGCGAATAAACCGACGAATTATTCGCAGCACTTCGTTTCCGACGTTTCCGACCAATCCACACGCAGTTTACGTACAGTCCCCGAACGCGAGTCGCGGATGATGCCGTCCTTGTTCCTCTCGCGTTTTCGCACGAAGGAGCGAGAGAGAGAGGCGTTGCTCGGCAGTACTCACAGAACGCCAAATGTCACGTGGGACGGTCACGTGTTGCCCCCTCCCACGGACGGGGCTGCGTCCGGAAGTTGGTCCGGATGCGCTGTTTCTGTCTTCCCCATGGGGAACCAACGAGTGCGACAGAGACGCCCTACGGCGGCGCGCCAAAGCCTGTTTATTTCCCCCTCCACTGGCGTCTTTGTGCGAGTCGGATGCTCGTTCGTTGAATCAAACCGACTCCCGACCCGACCGACACCGACACATCCACAAACAGTAGAGGCGCAGTTTTCGTCTAGGAGACAACACGTGAAGGTAAGGCGGCTCTCTCGTGCGCTCTCCTTTGTGCTAGGGTTGGGCCCCTCTCTATTAGAATGTCTGGTATAAAATCTAGGTAACGCTGCAACGGAAATAGTCTCAGCTTGCCAGTTATTGATTGTTTACATCGGGAAACAGCTGATTGGGCAGGGTGTCCTTTGTTTACTGCTGGTGCGTAGTGTTGTTCTAGCGTAACTTCTTGGCCTTGACCGTCGATGGGATTGGTCTTGCGATTAAGTTGGATTCGGTGATAGAATTGAAGTTCTAGTCTCGCGTTTAGCACCTAGATGGTGTGAGTGTGCTCGCCTTGGCTGGGGATAGGCCCAGGATGTTGAGGTAGGGTTCTTTCCTTTGTCTGACTTGGTGCTGTTGTTTGCAGGTTCAAGATGAAGGTTTTTATAGTTCTGGCGACAGTTCTTGCTTCGGCATGTGCCATTTCCTTTTTCGATTTAGTTCTGGAGGAATGGGGTACTTACAAGGTAAGCTATCCTTTCACTTTGGTCTGTCCTCTAAGTGGCTGTGTCATGACCCCCCATCTTTGTCTTTCCCATGTAGCTGGCTCATGGCAAGAGTTATGAAAACGATGTTGAGGAAAAGTTCAGGATGAAAATCTTCATGGAAAATAAGCACAAAATTGCTAAGCACAATGCCAAATATGCCCGTGGTGAGGTCACGTTTAAAATGGGTCTGAACAAGTATGCTGACATGGTGAGTTTTGTCCCTTTTAATTGTGCAATTCAAAATGTTGCTACCATGACCCAATTACATGAAATATTCTTGCAGCTTCATCATGAGTTCGCCCACACTGTGAACGGATTTAACCGTTCTGCTAGGCTAGGAATGGTTCAGGGAGTTCAGGAGAGAATTGGATCAACTTTCATCCGTCCTGCCAATGTGGAGATTCCCAAGCAAGCTGACTGGAGGGAGAAGGGAGCAGTTACCCCAGTCAAGGACCAAGGTCACTGTGGCTCATGCTGGTCATTCAGTGCTGTAAGTATATGTACCTCATACACATCATTGTTTTCAATAAAACTGGTGTAAATGTCTTATCATATTTATCATTCATATTGTAGACTGGAGCTGTTGAAGGACAACATTTCCGCAAGACTGGAGTTTTGGTTTCCCTCAGCGAACAAAACTTGGTGGATTGCTCAGGAAAGTACGGTAACCAAGGTTGCAATGGTGGTTTGATGGACAATGCCTTTGCTTACATTCGTGACAATCATGGCATTGACACAGAGCAGGCCTATCCTTATGAGGGTGAAGTAAGTATGAAAATGCTCACATTCTTCTTGTAAACAGGATCTGTTCTGTAACTAAATATTCATTATTTCTTTTAGGATGATAAGTGCCGTTACAACCCCAAGAAGTCTGGAGCCACCGACACTGGAATGGTTGATATCAAGCCCGATGAAGAGCACCTCAAGGAGGCTGTTGCCACCGTCGGCCCAGTGTCTGTCGCCATCGATGCTAGTCACGAAAGCTTCCAGTTCTACAAAGAGGGTAAGACTGAAGTCATTGATGCATTGATTTGAATACTTCCAGTTCAGATGATCATTAATTTTGATGTCTTTTAGGAGTTTACTACGAGCCTGAGTGCTCAAGCGAATCCTTGGACCATGGAGTGCTTGTCGTTGGTTACGGCACTGATGAGGATGGTTCGGACTACTGGGTTGTGAAGAATTCATGGGGTACATCCTGGGGACAAGATGGCTTCATCAAGATGGCAAGGAACCGTGACAACCACTGTGGTATTGCATCCTCTGCCAGCTATCCTCTTGTCTGAATCTCAATTTAGCAACCAAGACATTGATCAAAGTGCTGTGATTTCTGCCAATGAAGGAGTGGTAGTTAACTTTGTGGCTATTGAAAGCTGGAGTCGGTGAATTCATCTCATGCATGTACCTGATGTGTTTATTGGATAAATGTTTGCAATTGTTGGATTGAGAACATTGCATCTCAGGAACCGCCTTTTCAGCCACTAACACTGTACTGTATCATTCCTTCTTGGAATTAATAGCTTTACCTCTAATTTTTAAGCAATGATCAAATGCTGTGTAACTTTAGTTTTTTTTTTTTTTCATTTTGTATAAGAACTGCAAGCCTTTCTTTCACTTCCTGTCCTAGTTGTCACTTTAGTGAATGTCTGTAAAAAAAAATGTTAAATTAAATCTGATCATCACCATTTTTTAAGTAACTAGTTTTATCATTTTATACCCCCCCCCCAACAATTCACTCAAAATGTCACCAATACAAATCGTAATTCCACTCTGGTTGACTCAAGGACAGTCTAAATTGAATGCATTGGCCAGTGACCTGGATGTGTCCTGGTCCCTGCGCGTCGCCGAGTCCGTTGAGTTTGCTGACGCGACGGCCTGGCGGCCTGGCCTGGCCCAGGAATCCAGGATGGGGGCCGGGGGCCGTCCACGACCAGATGGCGTGGTGCGGTGAGCCATGCGCGTGTGCGAACCACAAACAGCCTCCCCCTCCCCAGCCCCCTCACCCGGAAACGAGTTCTAGTGTTCAGACACGCGGACGCTCCGTGTACAGTGTAGTGTCAAGTCCCGAAACGGTCTGGCGGCGGTCCTCGGTCCTCGCGCTCGAACCACCGTGGGAGGAAGGGACAGTGTACCAGCCACCGGGAAAGCCTTTCCTTCTCGCTGATCTAAGGGGAGGCGGCCAGGCTCAAAGTCGACGACAAGGCGAATGCTGCGTGCTGCGCTGCGACGCCACGCCGTTTATCGCGGTTCGATTCGGACATTTTATTTTGTGCAGTTTATGGTGCTCTGGCACACTGAAAACTGCAGCCGGAAGATGATAGTCCAGGGCGGGGCGACGTGGCGGCGGCGCGGTGTGGAAGAGGAGGCCGCCGTCGCGTCGTCGCGTCACCGACGAAGCGATAGCGCCGGCCGGCGGACACGGACACGTTTCTCGTCACGCTGCCGTGCTTTCGTCGGCCTGCCTCTCTCGCACTCGTGGGGCGTCCCGTAGCGGTGCGAGAGAGACGGCACCGCCCAGCACCGCGCGGAGCGGAATCAGACGACTGCCCTCCTCTCACTCTGCGCCGCTCTGCGCGCTGTTTATTTTTCCGTCCGGCCTTGGGCACAGCACATGGTTGCAAGTGAAGCAGCTTCCGAAACAAAAATTCCACGAGCAGGTACTTTCCCGGCATTCGGCTGCATTCGGCTGCAGGCATGTGAAATGCATGTGCATTGTCACGGCCGTCTGGGATCTGCGCATTGTCGGCGCGGGTGTCACTGACGCACATGCATTCCCTGAGAGAGAGCCCCCCCCCCCCAGTCGCAAAAGCCAGATTCAGGGGCGGATCCAGTCAGGAGGGAGGGGTGGCAGGCACAGGACATCGCCTCGCAGATAGGCAATGCTGGACGGAGGAGCGGCCTGCATCTCGCGTAATACCCGCATCGTCCAAAGTGCACAGCAAAGTGCAGCGGCAAATGCGAGCACAACAAAACACAGTGGACAAAACATTTCTCCCAAATTTTCCAGATTTTCAAAAGGTTAGGTCCCGGTCCCACGTCCACAAGCACCGACAGCAAGCTAATTCCGAACACAGCTTCATCGCCCTGTCCTTGTCGCTCTCCTGGGACGCCCCGTGAGTGCGAGAGGGACAGGAAGACGAAAGCGCCGTTGGGAGCCTGCAGGCACCCAGGCCAGCCCAGTGCCCAGGCACGGGCGTCTGGCATGGGCAGACATGGGCAGCTGATACGGTGCCGATGGGCGTGCCTGGCGTGCCCGGGTCGGGCGTATATCGCCGATGTGCGGAGAGGACGACTAACCCGCTTTCCCAGCATCTCTTATCACCAGGAGCCAATATTTATTGGAACCGGTTCCCGCGTCGCCATGTGCACAGTGTACGTACAGCGCCCTCGTATTGACCAACCGGTTTCAACCGGATGGCTGCGAAGCTGCGATAGGGAGTACAAACCGAGTAAAACCGAATCTTCGAATCTTCCCACAGCTCGCTTGGGGCGTTTTGCGTCGCAGCTTTTCGCCCTCTGCCTGGTTGCCGCCCGCATTTCCCACTATCAGCCAATAATGTCGATAAAACTGGCCATTTCCGGGGCGCGTTGAGCCTAGAGTCGCAGGAGGGCAATAAAAGGCGCGAAACATCATAGAGGGAAGTCCGCCGCCGCGGTGCTGGGCAACGCTGAACAAGGAGGCTCTGTTCTCGCCGCTCTCGCTCCGATCTGGCGAGCCACGTGCGCCACGTGCCCACGAGTGCTGCACAAAGTTGACTCTATCGGATCGAGTGACGGCAGCTCGGAGAGCAATGCGATTGATGGGGTGAGGCGCCTTCACTCAGCACCGCCAGCCACCATGGCAGCCACCGCCCCCGTGTACAGTCGGCACCATCGCCGCACTGGTGGTTCCGTACCGTCGCTCTGTCTCTCCCGCACTCGTGGGGCGCCCCGTAGGGGTGCGAGAGAGACAGAGCGACCTAACTGTTTGGAATGAGATTGGCTACGTATCGCCAATCCTGACCGCGCTGACCCGACCCGCATGCGGGCCTGCCCCGCCCCGCCCCGCGCCTCTCCCAGGACTGCCAGTCTCCATGCCCGCGACGCACTTTCCTGGGACTGCATGGACCATGCATGGACTGCCCAGACAGAAGCAGGAAACTGGCTAGACGCATTTGGTGCACGGCTGCAGGCGCGCGGCTGAAGTTGACAAAGATGACCATGAGATTCATCGCGCTGTCGAATGGGTTGCCTACCCAAGCGTTACACGGCGCTCGGCTCGCTCGACTAGAGTCCTAGAAGGACTCTACGCTCGACACACGCCTTTTAGCAGCGGTAGGGTTGCAGTTCGAAGCCTGCTGGGCATTCCCTTCGTCGTGAGCTGCCCTCCACATTTCTGGCAACACTGCTGCTGTCATGTTTGTTTCTGACCGGACAGACAGACAGACCGTCCCCCTTCGTCTCGCTGACGCAACCTCGTTACGGCAAACGGATCACGATTGAGCTTGTGCGAAAATACACAACACTCGATATGCAATGTCGTCAGCCTTTCGAAGCGAAAGTGAAATGGGCTCAGTTCAACACGGGTGTGGATTTGAGAGATTGGAGTAGAAAGTCTGACGGCAAGCTATCCTGCAGGCTGTCTAGAGTCAAACAATCAGACAAAGAAAAACTTCTCGCGCTTGGTCGACGAAACTGGCGAAACGCGTGTCACGCCTCACTTCATCATCGCGGAATCCGCCGAAACGGAAACAAAACAAAGTGAGACACGCGCTGCAGCTCATGCGGGAACCACGCGGGAACACAACACATGGCGACGGCGACACAGCGACACGGCGGCCGAGCAATGAGTCAGCGGAGCGGACAGCTCTGCAATCTGCATTTCACCGCACGTAGGGCAATGGGCAACGCCAGCAAGGGCGCACGCTGTGACTCCATTTCCAGGAACGAGCCATCAGCACAATGCCACTTCCCTGAGTCAAGGCTTGTCTTGGAAAGAAACCAAACGGACATTTTCTTTGGAGTAATCTAGATATTGATTACCAGTTTAAGGGGAAAAGAATGAGTAAATCCTGTACGCGAGTGTGGTAGCAGCTTGGAGGGAGGGCCTTAGAAAAGATAATATGTTGTTAACTAGTTTTTAAATAGTATAATACACAACATTCAAAGAGACAGTCACTGTAACAGGTAGTTTGAAAACGATGTAGTTTCTAACAAAAATAACAATGAGATATCATGGTTTGTACACTGCACAAAAACAAACAGAAGACCTAGCAACTAAAATAACCATCCAGCAACTAAATAAGGTGTAAAAATTAATTTCTGGTTGAGAATGAGATGTTTTCGAGTTCAAGTTGTATGGTCAAAACACATTCAAAAGTTGCTGGAGAATTAAAAAGATTACAAGTTAAAAGGTAGTTTTGAGTTTTATACGTTATGTACACAGATTTACACACTTCAATGCTCAGGAGCATCATGACTGAGTTTTAATGCCGCTATTAGTGAAATAAAACAAATCGATATGTTAGCATTCTGTTGGCTTAATGCGTAAAATTACAGGGACACTAGTGCAAGGGAGGATGGCACGTTCAGTCACCACAGCTGTGACCAAATCAGGGGGTGTGACATCATAAACTAAATTTAAAAGACTTAGGGATGGAATATCTCGCCAATTTGCTAATGGCCTTTCACGCTCTGTCTCTCGCTCTCCTGCTCTCTTCTTGCCAATTAGTTCATCAGGGTCCGCTGAAAAAGAATTTTGGACGTAAGAAAGACAATCCAGGAGTTACTGACAGTATTTTAAGTTTGCTTAAACGGAAGTAACTCACCCAATTCATTGTAAACAAATGAGTCAGTCTGAACTCGCTCACTGAATTTGTGAGTTTCACAGCAAACTAAAACTGGAACATTGTAGGCATGAGCCAAAAGGGCTACTTGTGAAGAACCAGCTCGAGACATGACGTAGCCGTTCGCCAACAAGGCATGTGCACCCAGGAGAACTTTTGAAACCTAATGAAATAAATACAAAAATTAGATTTAATTTTTGCACAGAGGAAGAGCCATTATAAAAAATTTAAAGACATACCCTTCTCATAACAAAACTAGCAGCAGAAAGATGAACATAGGAGCACTGCACACCCATGGACACCAAGCGTCGCAGCATTTCCCGGCCCTCAAGCCATGGCAGAGAATCTACTACAATGACATGGAATTTGCGATTTGCATCAAGAGCAACCTTCAAAGCACTGAGGACTAAAGAGGAGCTGCAGAGAAGAAACAACATGAGAGATTGAAAAGTAATTTATAAGGGCTTGGATTCTCTGAACCTGACTGAAAAGACACTTACCAAGCATAAACTAAAATAACATCGTTATCATCAATTTTGTCCTTTACAACCTTTCCAATAGCCTCTGCTGCTTTTCCAATTTGATCATTTATGTACTGGTCTATAGCGTCCAGAACATGTGTGCGGGCCTGCAAATAAATGAGTTGAAAATTACAATGCACTTTGCTGCTAATGCAGAAAGCAAGATATAAAATCAAGAAACCATCCTCTATGAGAAAATCTAAGAAAATGAGCTTACCTCTGCGTCACTTGTGTCAATAGATATCTGAGTCAGCTGCCACTTAATGTAGCGTAATGCATTGACCATGGAACAGAATGAGGGCGACACTTTTGAAGGAAATCCATATTGGGCTGCAAATATGCCTCTAAACCTCTAGAAAATTCCTTCTGAGGTGGAGTTTCATAATCCGCAACCAACTGTTAATGACGCATAACACATGTTAGACAGTGAGTAACAGTACTGTATTTCTCAACTCCTTAATACTGTTTCTTGCAATCTAACTTACAGATTTAAGTGAGTACAGAAGGGCAAGACAGCGAGCATTAGATCCTAAAACAAGGCGTTTGGCGTATTGTACACCCAATCTTACTATTGATGGGTGGTATTGGGGATGACTCACACTGAAACATTGAAATAAAATTGATCAGATAAAAGATACTAAACTCAAATGAGACAGAAATACAAATATATACATAAAAATAGATCTTACTCAATTGTGTGAGAAAAGCTTTTGAAAGAATTTTGATACAAATGACTGAAGAGCTTCACTCGGCGCTCAGCTTTAGCATCCTTGACCTGCATTAATTAAAAAAAAAAAAAATTATTTAAATTTAAATTACTGAAATGGCACACAAAATATAAAATGTGATAGTGCTAAGTTGAATTGTATTTATATTTCACAGCATAAAAGTTTTTTGAACAACAAACCTCTTTCACTATTTTGGGAGAAATTGTCGGCTTTTCTGGGCCTTTAATACTTGTATCTTTCGATGGAGGTTTGCTGGCTGCAGGTGCTGTTGGCTGTTGTGCTTTAATTTTTTCAGCCTGCTGCTGAGTTTTAGCTGCTCTTTGAGCTTCCTACAAGGAGACAAAAAAATTACATACACTGCACATGCATATTTCACCTAAGACCAAAACTGTTAAAAGATTTGAAAGTTGAAAATACATTACCTGCTTAGCTCTCCTTTCAGCGCGCAGTTCAGCTTTGCTCTTCTCAGTCCCTTCCTTTGTCATCATTTGCTTCAGAGCGGCTGGAATAACATCTTCTACAGGTACAGGGGCAGCAAATGAAGATGTTCTTGCAAAATCTGGTTCATCAGGAGCTCTCTTTTTGGCAGCCTCTTTCCCATCAGTCATGCTGAGATTCTTCACAGTTTCAGTGAGCTTTTCAACAGTGCTTTTAGAAGACTTAGTATTTGCAGGAGAGGAGGTGGGAGCTACTTTAACAGCAGCTTCATTCTTAACGCTTGCATTTGGCTCCTTGCTAGCAGGTTTGACTGGAACATTTTCAACATCTTTTCCCTTGGGCTTTCCTTTTGCTGCAGATTTTGCAGCTTTCCTTGCCTTTCTCTCGGCCTCAATCTCCTCCCTTGATTTTTGAACAGCAGGTGGAGCACTCATCTTCTCAACTGGCTGTGATGCAACTATTGGAGAAGTTGTTGAAAAAGAGCTACCACCATACAGATGTGAATTTTCAATTCTTTCACAGGACAGCTGACTGCTTGAACTGCTGGAGGTTAAAGTAACACTACAAGGAAAAGATGATGCAGAATATATGGGGCCTAAATTGCTGGCAGAATAAATCAATTCTAAATCTTTTGAGCTGAACACTCCTATGTCAGCAGATTCCAAAGGACGAGCACTGGTGCCGATCTTCTGGGAAACAGAAATAGGAACTTGCTTTGGTGCTGATCTCTGAGCACCAGGTGAAACAATTGTTTCAATTTCACTTGCACCACCCGATTTCCGTTTTTTGTTGGATTTGTTTGGAGGTTGGGAGCTAGCGGCAGGGCTGAATGTGCTACTGCTCATTTGGTCCTTAGCAGGCGCTACTTTTTTTGTCTCTTGGACAGGAATAGAGGGTGATGAAACTGAACCACCTGAACTAGCTGGAGGGTGATGTTCACTTTGTCTTCCAACCTGCTCTTCTTGTACAGCAGTTTGATTTACTTTCTTCTTCCTTCGGTGGCGTTTGCGCTTTGCTGAAGTGTTTACAGCCTCCCCTGTATCAGTCCTAAAAGGAACAAATGCAAAGAAAAAATACACATTAAATTTACTGCTCATGCACGATGCATTACTGTAATAATAATAATAAGAAGAAATAATTTACCTTAGAGCAGATGTTGAGCTATCTTTCTCCGAGGGTTTCAGCCTCTGAGAATTCTGTAATGAAAGCCACACATCAATAAAATTTGTTACAGTATGATCCGAACGCTTGCACCATCAAAGAGTGAAAAGAATGTTACAAGTCAACTAGCTACTCTAATTCATTAAGAATAATAGCTGATAATCATATTAAGTGGTTCTACACAGCTACAAAAGCTACAGTCATTTGAGCCACACAAAATCAAATACTGGGTTCCAACAAAATTCTTTCCACACGTAAGTGTTGTTGAGAGGAAGCTGATACCTGATTTGATTCCATCCTGGCCCCGAAAGCTGCACAAAACAGCAATGGTGTTACATATCAATTTGAATAGTTTTTTAGAAGATAAAATAATAGGGCAAAAAGTGCATCTAGCCAGATGTCATAAACAAAGGGCAATGATATGAGATAGCATGCCAGTAATTACGATGCGAATTCAACGAAAAGGAAATTTAGATCTGATTTTACAGGAGTAACAAATGGACAGAGTCAAAAAGTTAAATTCTGATGTGAAAGTTTTATTAATTGCGTAAGGTACTTACAAATTTACAGGTTAAGTCTCCCTTAGGTGCAGCAGATGCTATGGTCTCCACGGACTGACACTTAACGTGTCCAAGGTACTGCATCAAAATAAAAATGCAGAAATAGAGATTAGAGTGTCATGGAAAGGAATGCGCGAGGAAACCAAAATATAAAGCGATTTCTAAATTTACCCCAACTTCAAAATCCTGCTCTGCTGTGTGTACTCAGTAGTTATTTACAGTTCTGCCCATCTCGATCTGCAAATAACGGCCCACCCAAATCAGCTTCTGCTTGATAAAAATGGAATTATTCAAGTGAATTTTTCAGATAGAGAAGTTTTTGATGTAAAACAGAATCTACGTCTGAATGATTCTATTTTAAAACAACAGTTTACATAAAATCATACTATGTTGAGTTTGGCCAGCCTGGCTCTAGAAAAAACAAAAACAAAAACAACAACAAGTGTGTTTGTTATGATTTGAATGCCGGTTCAATAAACAGAGTTTGTCTTAAATTTTAAACTAATTTCAGGATTGATTTCATAATTTCTTCAGCGAGGTTTGTTTCTTCACGTCGTCGCCACACAGTGGTTGTCATGGCATCAGTGGACTTGTGGCAGAAATTGTTTCGGGAAGGAAAATACAGTGCTTGTTCTGCTGCTCTTCGCAAGAAACAAGAAAAAATATTACTGAAGGAGGATGCAAATGACAGTGGTCGACATGCTTTGGTCTTGGCGATAGAAAATAATCTCTTCGTTTGTGATCAGCTGGTAATCCCCCTTTTGAATGTATTTTAAGGTTTCCTTAAAATGGTTTACAACTTATTATTTTTTCGCAGAGACAAGATTGGGAATCGGGAACTGAAGAAACTGTTTCGAGAAACTGGGCAAAGAGTTATCGTGAGATTATTGACCTACATAGTCGTGTGCGCTGTCAACATGTTTGCTCTAAATTACCGCTAGACTTGGTTCTCTCCGTAACCTGCAATGTAATGTGGTGGGGTGCCATGAAAGTGGACCCATGTGATCAACAGTCCTATCAGAGAGAAATTATCAATGCAGCTATTTATTCGCTCAACACAGGTGACTCAGATCCATTCACATTATTTTCAATTTGATCAATGTGTCTGATAGAATTATTTCTAACACAGCCTTCTTTGCATTTGTCTTATCCAGTAAGAAAGTCATTTGGAGGACGTAAACCTACAGTACGATCATATGAGCCAATTGAAACTTATTTCATTGATGCTGTTAAAGATGTGATTTCTTGTCTTCCAAAGCTCACATCAACACAAACACAACTATTTTTAGAGATTGTCTGTTTAGGTATTTTATCCTTCTTAGATAACTATGAAACCCTGCAGGATAAAGATGCTGAATTTCAAGAAATGATTCTTAGTCTTATTGATATTCTACCTCAAGTAAAGCTACATTTATCTTATGGTAAGTTGTTGCGCAAGTACAACCTCAAACATTTTGCATTTCAAATTTAATTTTTCTGCTTCTATCCAGAGATTACAAACTCTTCAAATTTTGAAATTCTTCTAAAATTTGGATGGAAAGAAATTGCTGAATTTTTAAGTGAGACCAGCTTTACAACCATCTCTGAAACCCTTTTGAGCACAGTAGCAGTATTTTGCCTTAGATGTAACTCCGATATGCTCAATGAAAACAGTTCAAAAGCATTACAGTATCTTAATTTAATAGATCGTAACAGTTTAGTTTTACCATTTATACATCATTATCTGCATGGTAAGATCTTCCCATCATGATTGAAATTTAATAATAATTTACTCTACATAATCTTAGTTAAAAGATTAATTTTAAATTAAAAAACTTTCAGCATTGGCCAATTTTAATATTGGGAACCCTGATGCAAGTTTGTACCATCTTCAGCGTGCCCTTATGTCTGGTACTAGTTTCTTGATGCAAGCACGTTCCAAAACATTGGAAGGGCAAATTTTGCTCTCTCAGGAAAAAGCCTCTGTCGCGCTTGAAATTCTTCAATCTGTTCAGTATAAACACAAAGAAGTACAGTTACCACTGTGTGCTTTCCTCATTGCAAGTGCTTATCAGAAGCTTGGAAAATTCAAACATCAAATTGATGTGTTGAATCTACTCTTTGATGTGAGTTTACTGGCACTGCTTTTTTGTGTAAAGTTATTTTGCATTTTCTATCCATCTGACATGTGTACTTTATTCAGTGTTTAACAGCCAAACAGGCAGTTAAACCAAAACTCGTCTCACCCCTGGCTGGCATTCAACAACGGCTTTTGCTCAGTGTGCATCATCAACCTGAAATCAGTGCTGAATATGTTTTACAAACTATTGCAATGGCCCACTTTTCTGCAGAGGTGAAGACACTACAATAAGTAACTTTGTACTGAATGGAATAGGCACTCATTGATTTTTTTTTTTTTTTTGCAGCAACCAAAGGAAGCAGCTGAAAATTTTTGGAACTTGTGTACCTGAAACGTTCACTAATGGATGATGCAGCTTGTACAGAGGACTCATCTGTCAGGAAATTATTAGAACTCCTTCATGATGCCACTTGCGCACTCTTGGAAGCTCACTGCATTGATGATGCAGAGAGATTGTGTGAGGCTGCTTTGCAGTTTCACTCAACCAGATTGGACCTGGGTAGTTATACTTACATGTTTCAAGTTATTTCTCATTGACTCAATTTTATTATCCATTTCTCAAATATTTTCAGTTGAGTCCACCAGATGTGATTTAAGTGTTCTCAGCGAGGATGTCATTGCCTTGATGTTGCTTGGTGAAGTAAAGGATTTGCAAAAGTCGTCTGATGTTTCCGAAATACTGAACAGGTGATCTGGGATCCTGGACATTTTTAGTTATGGATTAGACTGATTGTTTGGCTCGTTTATCAAGCATTTTTTTTATTGTTGTAGATGTGCAAGGTTGTTACAAGGCTTGGTGGACAAACTAAACAAGTCAAAGGAAACATGCAATAAAACTCTTTCCATGGCAAGGGCATTGCTTGCTCGAGTGTTCTTGCACAAAGCATTGTTGAATGCAAGCAGAAAATTTGATGATGATTCTATAGCTTGCTTTCAAAGAGCCCTTACTTGGAATGATGGTATGATGCCACGTTTCAATATTTTTTATTGTTTTTTCTTTTCAAAAAAAAAAAAAAAAGAAATTAAAAAAAAATATTTTGTTGCAGGTGACACTGAGATTATCTTATACTTTGCTCGCTTCCTGTTGGATAGGGACCAACATGAAGAAAGTTTGGCTCTCTGGAGAATGTTTAAAGATGCAAAACAATCATTTAAGATACCTAGTAGTGTTACCCTCAACCATCTACTTGGGGACAAAATGACTCGAGACGACAGAGAGGAAATAATGTGTCGACTGGGGTCTCTAGAAACTATGTAAACTTCAAACTGAGATATTATAGCAACTGCCCATTCCCATTACCCATTGCCATAAAGTCATACACAATCATGCAAAAATAAAATAAAACATTGTTTAAATTTTTGCCACGCTCATTATTCCAAAATCCTGTGTATCTGTGAGTCCTCGAGAGAAAATAAGTAGACATGTTTTTCCGGGTCAATCGGCCGCCGCGGTTTGAAACTTGGCGCCACTGCCGCCTCTCGGTCTGGAGCTGGAACAAGGGAAAACCAGCGACGGGCTGCGTGCGCGGTGAACGCGGGGGCGTCCGCGTTGGAGTCCGTCGGTGGCGCGCGGCGCGCAGGCCGGGGGCGGCCGGGCCGGGTTAGTCCTGGCGGCGAAGGGGCAGTATTGATCGGGCCGCCACCCCTTTCGGGGCCCGCCGCGCTGCCGCGCTCGGCTCGGAGCGAGGCTAGGCTCGGCTCGGAGGCTAAGGGCTCGTCGGGGCGGTTCGGGGTTCGCGGTTCGCGCTCGGGCCAGGACGGCCAGGCAGCCAGCGGGTGGCACGGCGGCACGGCCACGGCACAGCGCGGCATGGCGTCAGCTGGCGAGGTGGCGGGGGTGGCGCGGCACGGGGTGGCGGCTGTGGCGGCGCAGGGTCGGGTCGTCGCAGTGAAAGGAGAGGACTTGCAAGGCAGTGGTGCCGAGGCAGTGGTGCCGTGGCAGTGGCGCGGAGGCCGTTCCGTACGGCGGCCAGGCCCTAGGCTGCCCTAGGCTGCCCTAGGCAGGCCGACCGCCCCGCCCCACCCCGCCCGGACACCGAGGGGCACAGCAGCCCCCCGGAGGACACTGCCGAGGCCCGCACCGAGGCCCCCGTCAACCGCGGGCCGCGCGCTACCCGCGCCGCCGAAGCGCCCCGCGCGCCAGGCTTGCCGCCAGGCTCGCAGCGCCGGCACCGGAAACCATGGGCCCGGCCTCGAGCAGGGACCCGGAGGAGTCCGGGGAGGTCCGCGACGACGCCGACGACGATGAGGACACACAGCAGTTCAAGGAGGAGCTGTACGCCCGCGCCCGGGCCATCGCCGCGCTCAGGAGGGACACGGTGAGTGGACGGAGCGCGACGGAGCGGGAAGGACAAAGAAGCCCAGGGTGGCGCGGAGCGCGGACTCGGCGCGGGGCGCTTGGCTGCCCCTGTGAGCATGAGCGTGGTGCCGTCACCTTGAAGCCAACAGCTTGATCCCCACGGTGGTGGGCCGGGCGGCCGGGCCGGGCCTCGGGCCGGGCGCGAAAGGACGACCGTCTCGAAGGCCAGGAGGGCGGCAGACGCCGCTAGACGCCGCCTGTGGCCTGTGGGGCTGTGGGTCACGAGGTCTGTGGCGCGCCGACGGCAGCATGGCGGCGTGGTCGTGGTGGAGGCCGAAAAGACGGCCGTCGTTCAGTCTGGTGCCATGGGTGCCATGGTGGTTCGCTTTGCACGTGTTCGCGCGGGTTCGTGTGTCACTGTTCTGGGGCCACGTTGCCTTATCACCAAGGATAGCCGGCTGCAACAACAGTGACTAGCGTGACACGCCGAGACCGTGACGTCACTCCAAGACTTCCAGCAGCGTGCGTGTCCGGCCCTTTGCCTGCCGCTTGATTCCGCGAAGGATCGGTTCGTCGCTCTGTCTCTGTCGCACTCACGGGGCGCTCCGAAGGGGGTGCGAGGGAGACAGAGCGACGGAATGGCGCGGCTGGAGCGCGACGCCTCGTAATAGCCCGCCATTATTTATCGCCAAACACGTCGCTGATTGGGCGCGTGTTCCGCCACCGCAAAAACGACAAAGACGGTGCTGCAAATTAAAAGCGGGAAAAAGGGGTGGGGGCGCGTTTCAGGGAAACCCCGCGGCATGGCGCGCTGTGCGCTCTCGCCGTGCCCGCTGGGTTCTAGGAACCTGTGGAGGGAAGTTCCCCACCCCTTCCCCGAAACTCCCCGAACAAAATGATCCCCGCGGGCGTACACTATTAACAAGCTGCAGAGCTCCTCCACCCTCCCCCTCCCCCTGCGGAGGCCTCCTCGGCGGGACTGATTAAAACGGCGGGGCTGGAAAAGAAGCGTTCATTCGCGCGTCCATGTCGACCGGCTGGAACGGCAGGTGCGCGAATCTGTTTGTGTCAAGCGGGCTGGAAAAAACGAGCGCCTTTGTTGGCGGGCAGGGCGGGCCGGCTGCTGGTGCTGCTGGCCGGCGGGTGGGTGTGGGTGGCCTGGGGGAGGGAGGGTGGCGGGCACGGCGGGCACCGAGGCGGCCAGCGGGAGGGGTGGGCGGCGGGGTGGTTGACGTGGAGCGCGGGGATGAGGGAGGCGGCCGAGGCGGCCTCTAGACGGCCCCGTGTTGTCGCCGAGACGACGAGACGTACTACAAGTGGAGGGAACGGGGCGGGGACGAGGGGGAGCGCTGCCAAGTGGCTTTGGAACACAATGGCCAAATCTGCCCCCTACTTCGGGACGCTCAGAGCATGTGCCGACCGATGCCTTATAATGGGGCCTGCCCTCCACCCTCCAGGCTCGGCGGGGAACAAATTGCCCCCTCCCCCTTTCCCCTCGCGGCGCCTCGCAGCGCGCGCCTTCCCCTGGTCTTTGTTTTGGTCGCGGGCCGAGAGCGCCGTGCGGGTAGGCAACCGCCGGCTCTCAACGCAGCGGTGCGCGACGGCGCCTCGGCGGCCTACCCTGCCATTACCATTACCATTAAGGGCTGCCGGGGGGCTTTAGCCCAGCCCCAGCCTAGCCCCGCGCCGTCCGAGGCGCTGGCTGAAACGCGGAGCCGGCTGGAGAGGGGGATGCGTGGTACTCGTCCACGTGAGCGGGTAGGGGGTAACGAGCAGTAGCGGGCAGCGGGCAGCGCGACGCACGTGCGCCAGGCCGGGTCACGCGGCCCGGCTTGCTTGCACAACGCCATGGTCCCTCCCTTCTGGAGAGCGGTCCTGCGCAGCGTTTTGCCTCTCTCTCTCTCTCTCTCTCTCTCTCTCTCTCTCTCTCTCTCTCTCTCTCTCTCGCTTCTCTACGGAATTCCCCATGAGTAAGAGAGAGACAGAACGCTGTTCCGAATGGGCTTGCTGGCCGCGCCTACCCTCGTCGTCGTCGTCGACACCCCAACCGTCTCGACGGCGCCCCGTCGAACGCTGATCGGCATGGTGCATAGTGCAGCCTGACCCAGTTACTGGCCGGCCACGCTCGCGGCCACGCCGGCGATAGAGGCGGCATCTTATCTGGCAGGAGTGCTTTATTCGGCAGGCCGGTGCGCGGAGCTACGCGGAGCAAAAGGCTCTGTCTCTCTCGCACTCGCGGGCTGTCCCGACTGGTGCGAGAGAGGCAGGGCGACGGAGCGCCACTCGGGCTTTACGATCGAGGTTCGGGATCTGCCGAAAGAAAATGATTAGTCGCGCGGCCCATTGGCCGGTCCTATTGGCCGGTCCTCGAGCGCGGCGTCGAGCGAGCATCGATTTGGCGTGGCGAACCAGAGCCTCGCGCCGAAACGCCTGTCCGGTAGCGGCGTGGTTGCGTGTAGCTTCCCGCAACCGGAGAAACGATAGCCGAGGTTTGCAGGGCCGCCCGGTATCGCATCCTGGCTGCCTACCTTCATAAACAAAAATTTATCAACGAAAAACACTTGATGGTGCGCCGCGTGTGGCTAATGGGCCGGGCTGCTTCCGAACCCGAGCTTCCCTCTCTCTCTACCGCACCTCTGCGACGTCGCGTGTGTGTGCGTGCAAGCGAGACAGCGCGACGAAAGCTCAGTCCGAATGCCGAATCCGTGGCCTGCGGGCTGGGCGGGCTGGCCGGTTGCGATTGGATTGGTGGAGTTTACCGCAGGGAGCGCGGCAGTGGCTGTGGGAATGCATATGGGAGCGCAGTGGTGGTCGCCCCGCCGCAGTTTCACTGGTGAAAGAAAGGCATTAAAATTATGCCCTTAAAGGGCGTAAACGATTTACGCCCTTAAAGGGTATAAATCGTTAATGCCTTTGGGAAGGGCATTAAAATTTTGCTTGAAATTCCTATACCATTTACGCCCTTCCCAAGGGCATAAACGATTTATGCCCTTGCAAGGGCGTAAAAGAGTATTTATGCCCTTAAGGGCGTAATTTTTATGCCTTTGTTTTACCAGTGTTCCTGCTGCCCGCTCGCTGGCCATCGGAAAACCACCACCGTTCTATGAGACACATTTCCCTCGGATTAATTCCTATTATTGCAAACTTTTTGTGACCGCCGGCAGCAGAGCGAGAGCGCTGTGTAACAATGACGTTAAATTTTCGGTCCCTAACGAGGACAAACCTCGCCTTTTAAAGTTGAGTCATGTCGCGTCGTTTAGGGGGCATCATTCATTACGTAGGACCGCGTCAAAGGCAGGGGCGTGGGGCGGGGAGTCCCCTCATCAGTGAATTAAAGATAAGAAAAGTTGCCTCTCGGCTACAAAGCAGAGGAAAGGGGAAGGGGGTTTGTTTGTCCTAGGATCAGCACCGCCGCCGCCTCCATACCGTCACCACACCGCCGTTCCGCGTCTGACGGACAGCTCCTCAAACGGGGCCAACTTTGACCGTGGCTGCCGAAAACTCCTCGCCGCTTTATCTGTCCAATGAGTCCGAAGGATCGTTTCGCTGCTGCTGTCTCTGTCGCACTGACGGGGCGGCCCGTGGGGGAGCGAGAGAGACAGAGCGACGTTCTCGCGACCGCGCCACGCGGGCCGCTCGGCGCCGAGGGCCGCGGCTGCGGATTACCGGCGGCAGGATTACGTACCGCCACGTCGGGGAGGGCGGCACGGCGGCACCGCGGCACGTGCGCGACGAGGCCCGTTGCCATAGGTACCCGGCCCACGGCCAGTCCACGAGTCCGCGGCCAGCCCCACGGCCAGCTTGATGTGCTGTTCGCTCGCGGCCGCGGCCATCAAGGGCATGTTTGCGACCGGCGGCAGGCTCACTCCGAAGGGCCTCTCCGTCGCCCTCGCTCTGTCGCACTCATGGGGCGCACCGGCGGTGTGCGAGAGAGACGTGACGACTCTTCGGATTCGCTCGGCAGCCCTCAAAGGGCGAACGCCGCGCTGCCGCCGCGCCAAGTCAGCCAAGTGCCGCTCGCTTTCCGTTCTATTCTGCCGGCCATGGCGCGGCGTGGCGCGGCGAACCATGCGGAGCCATGCGGCGCAGCCCAATCTATTATATTGGACTCGTTGCCCGCATGCCCGCGTGGAGCCCGTGGCGCGCCGTGGCGCCTGGGAGAAAACAGAACGGGATTTCGTATTTTGAGGGCCTGCTAAGTTCGCACCCGCGGTGGCCGAATTGGAACGGGATACAAACAGAGGAGGGATTAAATGTTGAAAGCCGGGCTTATTGACAGCAATTCGGAAGGGAGGCACGTGATTGGCTGGCAGGGTGGAGCGGGCGGAGCGGTTGGCGACCGCTGGTGTGATGCCACTCACTGGGCTGGGCGGCTAGGCCAGAAAGCCCGGGCTGCGCCGTGCCCTGCGCCTGCGCCCTGCCACGCCGTGCCACGCCTGCCGTTGCCGCCGCCGACTGATTAGGCTTATTGAAAGCGTCCTTCCCTCTCTCTCTCTCGCTCTCCCGTCACTGGCGCGAATTGAGTCGCCATGGAAACTGCCTTCTAAACAAAATGAGGGCTGCCGCTGCCATTAGGGCCACGAGGCCCGGGGCTACAGCGCGCTCCACTCCACCGCACGGCCTGAGGCCTAGCAGGCCGAGCAGGGCCCCACGGGGGCGCCGGGCTGGGGCCTCACCCTGCCTCACCCCCACCCCGGCGCCCCCAGCAGGCACCTTGCATGCTCCGAGCCTCGATCGAGCAGGTTGCCGTCGCTGCAGCCCGCTGTGGATCGCCATGTGGCACCAGCCGCCGGCGTGCTGGTCATCCCCCGATGTCCGCGGTCACAGCGGGGGGACGGTTCCAATCCGCTCCCTCCAGCCGGGGCCGCCGTCGCTTTGCGTCGCTCTGTCTCTCTCGCACACATGGGGCGTCCCGAAGGCGCGCGAGAGAGACAGAGCGACGAAAGCCCTGGCGCGGGCCGCTCGGCTGGCTCGGCGCGCTGTCGAGGGCGTGGCGTTGCGTCGCCGGCGCATGCACAGCGGGCGTCGCGACGCTGCTCGGTGCGGGGCGGCCGGGGCGGCCGGCGTACGCTGCTCCGCTGCTCGCGACGGCGCTGCCATGGCGGGGCGCGGGGCGCCGGGCGTCGGGCCATGCGATGAGCGACGTCTGGGTACGGCCCTACGGTCCTACGGTCCAGTGAGTCGGCAGACGTCCCCGGGCGCGCTCCTTCGCGGCGTGTTCGGACGAGGGGCACCCCGACTACCCCCTTGGCGGCGCGCGGCGCGGCGCGGGGCACCCCTAGCTCTTGGCCCTATGCGGCTGGCGGCGAGCGCTCCCTGCGTGTCCGCGGCGTGACGGCGCCGTGACGCCGGCGTGGTTCCCACGCGTGCCTGTTTGGATTAACGCACGATAACACCATGAGCAGCAGCGCGGTCAACTATCAGCAGGTAAAGCGCCAACCAGCAGGCCGGAAAGGGCGCAACACTCCGGGCTCCGGCATCGAACGGATGATGACGGCGAGCTTCCCTGACGACGGACGCGGCCCCCGCATGCAGTGGAGCGGAGGGGGCGGTGTCCGGACGACCGCGGACAGCGCAACCCTCGCAACGGCGCGAACAGCACCGACTGCCAACCCACTCGCAGCGCGCAGCGCGCAGCCCGGGGCACGTCATGTGCAGTGCCTCAGCCTGGCAGCATGGCAGCATGGCCTCAGTGCCGTGCCGGAATTTAATTAACTCTATCTAATCGAAAGAAAGTCGCGGCCGGCCACGTGTGCCTCTGTGCGCCTGTATCGGCCGCCACGTTGAGGAAAAAGGAAATCCGAGCCTGCCAGGCCGTCAGGTGCGGGGAAACGAAAGGAAGAGACGGCCGGAGTTGAACCCGCGCCGCGCGAAAAATGCCCAAGAGGTTCAATGCGCGTCGCGTTATCTGGTGGCGTGGCGTGTCGTGTCGGCTGCTTCTGCCGAAGTTGAAAGTGGGTCCGGCCGAGGAGACGGCTCCAGGGGGGTGGGGGGCGTGAAAGTTGCCTACTTACAGGGGCAAAGTGCGGCTTTTTGCCTAACTACCAGGCAGCTTGGCCGCCCCCTCGCCCTCCCCTGGATCCGCGCCTGGTCCGCGCCGTGCCGTGCCGTGCCACCACTGTACTGCTAAACCCTTGATAAGGCGCGCGGCCCTTGCCGAGGACGAGGCGGGACTGGGGCAAGCCGGGCCGTGGCGGGCCGTGGCGGGCCAAGCGGACAGAGATGTACCGAGGAGGGAATTCGGGGTCGGGTCGATGCGGCAGGCAGCCCGGCAAAACGCCCCGAAGCATGTTCCAAAAGCAGGTGGTTTCATTTCGACGGGAACTGCGTGACGGTTTGCATCCTGGAATGGCCCCAGTGCGCGCGGTGCCCCGTCGGTGCCCTTGTCGGTGCCCCATTGAGGCGGGTGCGATGTTTCGCCCCGCGTGGAGCCGCCGCGCCCCTTCCCGAACAAAGGCCAATCGCCGCCGTGCCGCTCGCAGAACCCCGTCCGGCTCCGCTTCGCGAATGCCGCTTTGTCTCGTTTCTCTAGTTTCTCTGAGGGCCGGCGTCCCTGGCCGCTCGGCCGCTCCAACCGCTCCGTGGATCTGGAGCTGATTGGGCAGGTGCATAAGCTGCTCTTCCGTGAGTCGGCCTGCCTGTCTGCCTGTCGGTCTGTCCGCCTGTCGGCACCCCCTTTGTGAAGGCACTGCTTTCCAGTGGGGGTCGTATCGTATCTCCCTCGGCCCTCGCTCGCCTCGTTCCGCAGCTCCTCCCTGCAGACTGAGTCCGAGAGTCGCTCTGTCTCTCTCGCACCTGCGCGCGACGCCCCACCATTGCGACAGAGACAGAGCGACGAGGGCGACTCTCGGAGTCCGTCCGCAGCCCTCGGCGCGTGCGACTTTGGAGCGCGGGAAGCTGCCGGGAATCGAAGCGCCATTCCCTTGATGTCTTGGCGTCTTTGAGGCGGTGGAAATCAGAGGGGAGTGCGGCCGGGCGGCAGGGCCTGCTGCTTTGAAGCCAGTGAAGCGAGGTCCTGGCCCTGGCGCTTCGGCCCCGACCAAGACTACCCCTCTATCTCTTTCTCTCTCACCCTCCTGGCTAGGGCCGTGGCAAGCCAGCTGCGTCCGCCTGTCCGCCTGCGTGACGGCCAATACTGCCGACATCGGTGCTCGTTAGCTTGCCTACCGCCAGGGCGCTGCCTGCACCTGGGCCAGCCGTGCGCCGCCGCGTGACTTACCTCGCGTGTCTGACCGTCCGCCCTGCATGACTTACCCTGCGTTACTTACCCTGCATGACTTACCATACATCGCGACTGTGGCTTCCCACGCTGACTTACCCCGCTGACTTCCATCCGCCCTGCATGCTTACCTGTGGCTGACACCGTTGACTTACCTGCTGGCTTACCTTGCACCCCGTGACTCCCGATGGCTTACCAACATCGGACCGTGGCTTCCCACCTGCACCGTCCCCTGCATGACTTACCCCATCCCCATGGCTTACCGTGTGGCGTGACTAACCCCGGTTGACTTACCATGCTCGGCTTACCTTGCACCTCACGTGACCTGCCCTGAGTGGCTTACCAAGCACCCCTACGTGACCCCCCGTGTTGCTGCCTCCATCTGCACCCGCACCGCTCCCCCTCGACATCACCGTCACCTTCACGCTGCCGCCAGTTCGCCACTTTTTACACTCGCTTTGCTCGTGTTGCAGGTCGCCACCATGGACGGCGACGGCCAGAGGAGGTGCGGATGCAAGGTAAGCGCTATTGGAGTCCCGACTCCCCCCTCCCCTCTAACCGCCAGCGGGCCAGGCCAGCCTTTCGCGGCGCGGCGGTGGTGGTTCCGCGAAGGCTCCGCGAAGGTACAGGGTAATGCAAAAGTCATCCCGCCGCCCTCCGTTTACTGCCCGGGGCCCGGGGCCCGGGGCTCGGGGTGGTGCCGGCGCGGTGGCGCGGCGCTGCAAGGTCGCGGCGGCCAAGGACACGGCGCCCATGTCATGCCAGCTGAGCCATTCCAGGGGCTGCGCCGGCACCGCCCCGCCACGGCCCCGGAGGATTCCAGGAACGCGCTGCAGGGCCGCGGAGCACGGCGGAGCACGGCGGAGCACAGGGGAGGGCAAGAAGTGCTCCCGCGTGTCCGTAGCACGGCATGCACGCCGGATTGCTTTTTGTGGCCGCCGGCGACCTTGTCCCCGCTGCGCTGCGACACGACAAGCTCGCCCTGCCACAGCACTGCCACACTGCCAGAGCACTGCCTCAGTCCGAACGGAATGAGACGCCGCCGTCCAATCAAGCTCACTTCGTTGCGACTCGGCGACTCTGCAACGCGCCACGCTGCCTCAGCACTCTCATCTTCCCTCCCCTTCCACTCCGACCGAGTCCGCGACCCGGCCGCCTCCGAGAAGCCCCTCGGTGCCTAGGCAGCCCAACCTACTCCCGGGCGCTGCCGGCCGATGAAAGAGAGGACCTCCGCAAAAGTCACCATTTTCAGCGATACAGTCACTTTTTGGACAACTTTGCGATCCCGATGCTCCGAAACTGTTTGAGGTTGTTAAGTCGTTCCCGAGGCGGGCCATGAAAGAGTAGAGTCCTTAGAGTACCAGGGCGTCGAGGGAGGCCTTGAATCAAAGCTAGATTGGGCTTAGTGGCCGCCCAAAGTCAGCAAAAGTCACTACTTTCAGAGCAACGAGGACGTCGGAGTCTCCCTGCAGGCTGCAATGCCCTCGTCAGCGGGGCCGGCCGGCTGGTCCACGGTCCACTGCGGCGCTCAACAGGTAGTGCGAGCCGCGGCGCACCGTCGGCCTGCTCGTCAACGACACGTAGGCCGCCAGGTGGGCGACGATGTCGCGGCGGGGCACCTTCGCGTCCACGGCCCCGCCGGGGACCTGCCCGGGGCCCTGCACGGGGGCGCACGGCACGGTGGACTCGGCGCAAGGTGTATCGACGGCACGGCCACCTCGACGCCGTGCCGCCGTGCCGCCGTACCGGGCCGGGCGCGGCGCCGCGCGGTGCTCGAGGGGACCGTGGCCGCGCCGCGGTCGGGTGGAGGGGGGCGTGGCGGGGGCAGGGGCCCTCGCCGCTTACGCCACGCCGCCGCGCCCGCTACGCGCCGCCACGCCGCCAGCACGCCCAGCACGCCTTGTGCCAGGCGGGCCGAGGCAGGCCGAGGCAGGCTGTGCCCTGGCTGTGCCAGCACCAGCACCGCCAGGCCAGGCAAGGCAGCCAGGCAGTCGCTCCTTCAGTGCCCCGTGGCCTGGCGTGCCGTGCGACCGTGCGTTCACGCGCCCCGCGGCACGCGTGCCCGCCGCGACGCGACGCGACGCGTGTGCGACGCCAGTGTAGTGTCAGTGTTTTGTGTGAGTTTGGCGACGCCCGTTGCGGCGCCGCGGGTCGAGCAATGACCCTCAGTCCGCGGCGCCGCGACGCCACGGATTCAAGACGACGACGTCGACGACCTGCTGCGCGCTGCTGCGCTGCTGCGCCGATGGGGACAGGGAGAGGACTGGCCGGCCGGGCGCGCTGCGTCCAGTGACAGGACGTGCAGGACGTGCAGGACGGCGCGATAGGGAAAGCAAAGAAACACACGGACCCTTCGAAGCTCTAAGCCCCAAGCCCGGGGCCTGCCTGGATCGCCGCCGCGCCGCCGCCTGCGAGTCTTTGTCCGCGCGAACAGCTGACGGCCATCTGGGCGTCGTGGCGTCGCGTGGCGTCACGGGCACGGCCAAGCGGGCCGAGATTTAGCACGCGGACGTCGACGCCGACGCGCTAACGTTTGGGGGGAAAGTGCACCGGCGGCGCACCGCGCACCGCGGCTTGACGCGCACCTGGGTAAACACGCGCCCGCCATTCAACAGCTGACTGCGTCGCCGCGTCGCGGTGCAGGCCGCGAGCCGCAAGCCGCGCAACAGCAGGTGGGCGACGGTGCGCTGGGCGACACGAGCCTGTCTTGGCGACGTAAGTCTATCTGCAGATTGACTCCGAGAGTCGTTTTCGTCGCACCGTGTCTCTCGCACTCACGGCGTGTGCCGTCAACGTGCAAGCGAGACGGAGCGATGAAAACGACTCTCGGAATCAGTCTGCTGGGCGACGCGGCGCCGTCGCGTTGCCGTTCCCCGCCAGAGTGACGGCTGGGCATATCGACCGCGTCGCCGCGTCGCCCGCCACTCCCTTCCGCATCCCAAATGAACGAACCGGCCGGCCGGACACAAACAGCCGACCGGCGTCACCGTCGCGCCGCCGCCACGCCCTGCCGCTCTGCCGCCCTGCCGCCCTGCGCCCAGCTGACTTGACCTCCCCGACGACAAGGCTCGGCCGGGCCGGCCGGCGAGGCCCTGACAAGGCCCCGGCAGCGCCTGAACCTGAAAACGAGTCCCAGTCGCCCATTGGCTGCCCATGGCCGCGGCCGCCCACCCCCGGGAGTTGTCCTTCGCAGGGCGGCTGCAGGAAAAAACCCAGGACACCGGGCGAGCTCGTCCGGGAGGTCCGGGAGCGGTGAGCGAGGACGTTCTGGAATGTAATGATCGCCTTGCCGCGCCGCGCCGGGGCACTCTCGATTTCCGTCGCAGAGCGCGGCCGCGGCGCCGCGGTTTCGAGGTTCAAGCGCTGGTGAACGCTGCCCCGGCCTCCACCTGGCCGGGCGGACGTCGCCCAGCACTGCGGCAAATTTTGGGCGGTTCACAAACGCAGGCATGGTCTATCTATTTTGGTGGAACCGGCGTTACTGGCGGTCGCGCTTGCATCGGGGCCACATCCGGTGTGCGTGCAGCGGACTGGTGGTTCCGAACATTGCTCCGTCGCTCTGTCTCTCTCGCACCCACACGGGACACACCCCGTCAGAGCGAGAGCGACGAAAGCGCTGTTGTTCGGAATTGGGAATCGCTCGACAGCGCGTTTACTCGTGTGGCTGCGCCAAGGACGGCGCCAGCGCGCCAGGACCACGTTGTCGCGCCGCGTCTATGTCGTCCGTGCCGTCACGGAGGAGTGGGCAACGTCGGGCCGGGCAACGCTGCAAGCGTTCTGCATCAACAGGCGCGTTATGGCAAGGCGAGGCACGGCCAAGGCATGGCCGCCAAGGACGCGCAGGCCCTCGGGCTGCCCTTGGGGCCTGCAGGCCGATTCGTCGCTCCGTCTCTCTCGCACTCACGGGGCGTCCCGTAGGGCCGCGAGGGAGACAGCGACGACGCCCTGTTCAGCAGGGCCGGCAAGGCGAGCCGGTGACTCTCATGATCATGTGCTGGCAGTGAACTCGGTACACTTGGCACGCTATGTCTTTTTCGAGTGTAGGTGCTGTGTGCTGTCTGGCTGGAAAGTTCACCCAGTGCCGAGGTGTGCTACTCGCCGAGTGCTAGTGTATTCTCTGTATGGGCTTTGAGGCAGGATCCACCAGAGACAGGATCCCCGCCGGATTCTGCCCGGCTCTGGACCCAGCGGCATTTTTCCCCGCCCCAGGCCGGGCAGGACAGCCAGGCCGCTCTAGTTGCTTATCGCCTTGTGTTCACTCCTTGATGATTTATTCTGTTTGGCCTGCCTGGGAGGCGCAAGGCGGCGCACGGCGCGCACGGCAAAAGGCAAGGCGAACCTGCCGCCTGATCGGCCAGTCGCTGTGTCTCTCTCGCACTCGCGGCGCGTCCCGCAGGGGTGCGAGAGAGACAGGCGGCTGGCGCACGGAGCGTCGCGCAGCGCGCAGCGCCCCGCTTGGCTTTTTCAAGTTATGTCAGGCCGCCCCCTTCCCCCCTTCCCCGCCGTATCCGCAACTGGGTCATGAACAGTCACGTGATCCTGATCAGCCGGTTTTGCCGCAAGAGACGCGCCGATCCGCTCCGGCGATGCGATGGCTCGCCGGGTCCGCGACAACAACAGGGAGCCTGGGCCTCGACGGCGTGCCTCTCGGGCTGTGGCGGAAAGAGCAGGGAAGAGTCGCCCGCCGGTCCGCGCGGCTCCAGCTCCAGAGGCACCACGGCCTCCTCCAGGCTCTCCGTGGCGGCGAGGCGGATCTCTGCAAGCAGGAGGACGTGCGCGTTCTTGCCAAAGGCGGCCGAAGGCGGTTGCCATGACGACGACTGGACTCCCGGAGCAGAGACTCTTTGACTCGATGTTCCATTCATGCCGTCGGCGCCGTCGGCCAGCAGCAGGGCGAGCTTGAGCCATTGTGTGGCCGCTTGCCGCGTTCGCCTGGCGACTCTCTCACTCCCTCGCCTTAATTTATTCGCTTCATCCAGAATGTCGGTCTACCAGTTCCGATCTTGACCTTGGCGCTGTGTGTGAGTGAGCGTGTTCCCCCAATCTAGTTTGGAGTGGGTTTGCCTCGGTCGGTACCAGCCTTTGCCGAGTCCCTCGCGGTGCGGCCCGCTGGCCGATTCAGCGTCGCCCCGTCTCTGTCGCACCCTCACGGGACGCGCCGTGAGTGCGAGAGAGAGGCCGTGCAGGCGGCCGGCGGGGTCTACGACCTGCGCGGACTGTGCCGCCAGAGGACGGTGCTTGGCAGTGTGTGTGCAGTGTTTTTCCACCGCAGCGCGCTTTGCAGGAGTGCATACACTCCTTGCTGAATCCGATCTGCCTCTGAACGCATTGCCTCCGGATGCCCTTCCCCTAACTCAGTCTTGGACTCCGAGAGGCACCGCTCGCCCTCACTCCGATCCCTCGCAGCGTTCCGTCGCTCTGCCTCCCTCGCACCCCGACGGGACGTCCCGTGAGTGCGAGAGGGACGAGACCGCGGCGGTCCTGGCCTGGCCTAGTCCTGGCGCCGCGCTGCTATCTCGAACGAAACACGCGTGTGCGTGGACGCCAGTATATTTCGGCGACCGTGACCCCCTTTTTTCGGCAAGCGGGGTGCGCGTATTTATAAAATGGCGCCGCGGGGTGGGCGGGGTGGGGCGGGGCGGGGCGGGGGCGGGGCGGGCGGGCGGGGCAGAGGGGCGCTATTCTTATGACGTATCCAGAGAGCGTCCCGAAAGCGCAGCGCCGCCAGAGAGCGAGTGAGCCTCTGAGGCGCCGCCGTGCCGCCGTGCCGCCAGGTGACCCAGTTCAATGCCTAGCGCAGCGTGTAGCGTCGCGCAGCGTCGCGCGGGACCCCGGGCCGGGGCCGAGCCGGGACGCCGTGCCAGCGGCGCGATTCCGAGCAGCGTGTACGTCGCTGCCTCTCCCAGTGGCGCGAGAGAGACAGAGCTACGACACCGCGGGTCACAGGGATGCGACTCCCGCGCCGCGCGGCGGACTAATTTGGAATCACAGATTCCATTCCATTCCCTCCCCCGATGAGACAGATGGGCGAACCCACTGACGGGGTGACACGCCCCACAGATTCGGCGCGCTGCGCGTGCCCTTTCCACGGCTGTCGTGTCGAGAGGATCGATTCCGCTCGGATTCGAGATCTCGCTGCGCGTGCGGCCTTTACGTGTGTGTGTGCGCCTCGTCATCGTCAGTGCTGGCCTTGGCGGGGCTGACGAGGACGAGGGTGTCATGTCACGGGTCCAATCCAGGCAGAGGGTGTCGGCCACACGCGCGGCCCGCCTGCCCTGCCCTTCCGTCGCTCTGTCTCTCTCGCACCGTCAGGGACCCATGAGCGCGAGAGAGACAGAGTGACGAAAACGACCCTCGGAATCAGTCTGCTGCCCCTCGCGCCCCGTCTGCAACGCTATCAACAGAGGATTTGCCTCGTCAGCCCCCTCCCCTCCCCCTCCCCGCCCATCCGGAGAACGGCGGCGAGGCAGCGACAAGTGCTGGGCTAAGCGCGCCGCGCCGCGCCGCCGTTTGTTTCCGGACTGTCGCGAGGCGGACGGCATGCCGATTCCGAGTGCAGTGCCGTCGTCGCTCTGTCTCTCTCGCACCCCTACGGACTGCGGAACGCCCGGTGAGTGCGAGAGAGAGACAGAGCGACGAAAACGCTGTTCGGAATCAGACTGTGCTGTCGGCTGTCGCGCCTTCCGCCGTTTCGGAGAGATGGAGCTGTCCGGCTGTCCGCGGCGACAGAGACCCGCTACCTCCGAGCTCTCATTTACGTCCGCCTGTCCGTCGTCTGTCTGTCCGTCCGTCTGGCTGTCCGCTCGCGCACAAGGGCCCCATTGTCGGCGCTAGGCGGCTGCCTCTCCACGTGTAGGGGACGCGGTGGCCGGCGATGTGGCCGAGCTGTCCCTTCGCCGCCGATGAGCTGAGCTGTCTCTCTCGCACTCATGGGACGTCCCGTGGCGGCGCGAGAGAGACAGAGCGACAGGCGTCGAGCTGCTCGTCGAGCCGCACGTCGCTCTTCTTGGAGCGCGTCGAGGTGGCGGACGGCCGGTCCTCCCGGGACTGCCAAACGGCAAAGGCGGGCCAACGCCAACCGCTGTTCCTGGTTCAGTGGCCGCGCGGTCGGGGCGAAGGGGCGCGGGGCGCGGATGGCCGGGAAAAAGAAAATAATGATGGAGCCTGCGGGCTGGCCGGCCGGCTGGGCTGGCCAGGGCTCGGCAAGACCGATGGTCCTTTACTCCTGGCCGAGCGTGGCTGCGTGGCTGCGTGGCGCAGAGGCATCGTCCGGCCTTGGCTGGGGGAGCACTGCGCGCAAGTACGAGCACCACGTCGGACGGCCAGGCGGGCCAGCCGTCTGATTCCGAGCACTGCTTTCGTCGCTCTGTCTCTCTCGCACTCATGGGGCGGTCCGTAGGAGGGGTGCGAGAGAGACAGAGTGACGATGCAGTGTTCGGAATCAGACGGCTGGCCTCCCAGTCTCCGGAACACGGCGCGTCGGGTAGGCAACCCGCAGGCTGCTGTGTGTGGCGGGCTGGCCTGGCAACACGGCTGGAGGCCTCGGTCGCCGTGCTCGCGTCGCTAGCGCGAGGTTTGCTGGGTTTGCACTTATCACTCGGCGTGCCTCGTGGTGGGCGAAGCGAATGTTGGCGACTGCTGGTGAGGCGTGAGCTTTGCCATGGGCGTCGCCGCCGGGACACCCGATACCACGCCAGCACTCATTACACGCCGAGCGAGGCGGCATGGCAGCGGGAGCACCGCGCCAAAGTGATTGTTTTGGCCGTTCTCCGCGCGGAACGCCCAGGAACACCCCGGGAACACCCCGGGAACACCCCGGGAACACCCCGGGAACACCCCGGGAAGCGGTTCTGTGGCCCAGTGCGGCCGTGCTGTCACAACCAGCATGCAGGCCAGGCCAAGCCGGGCCGAGCCATTTCAATGGGGTGGGGTGTGCCAAGGTGCAACCTGTAAGTCGCGGGGCGGGGCCGGGCGGGGCGGGGCGGCCGGGCAGGGCGCCGAGTCGACTGCGGGGCCCTCCGGCCCTGGCCCTTGGGGGAGGGGCGCCGTGCCCGCCGTGCCGTCCCGCCGCGTGGGCGTGGCTTGTGACGTCACGGGGCTGATCCGGGGCCCTGCGAGGTGCGCCAGCAGCGTCATTCTGTCTCTCTCGCACACCAGGGGGACGCTCGGAGTGCGAGAGAGACGGCGGAATTTTCCCCTGAGGAACAGCCGGTCGCTGCTGCGCTGCCTCGGGCCAGCTGAGCTCCAACTCGTTACTCGGAGTGGGCAGGACCATGCACTTGCACGCGGGGGCGACAACGCCAAGGTGCCGAAGTCCCCCGGCTTGTGCTGGCAGTGGCGCCGTGGCCCAATCGAATTGCCCCCCCCCCCAACCACCACCACCAGGTGAAGGGCGGGCCCCACGGTCCGGTCGCTGGTCGCAGACTGACAAGGGATGTTGGGATCCCCAGGGACCGAGCTCCACTGGGCAGGCCAGTGTCGCCGCACGTCAGTAAGGCCAAAATTCCCACGCCCGAGGTTGGCAACCCTATCGACACTCGTGTGTCGTGGCCGTTTTTGCCTACTGATGTGGCAACACTGAGCCCACCGCGCCCCAGTGCGGCACTGGCAGTGCACTGGTAGTGCCACGCCTCGCCGGACTGCCGATACCCGATCCGGAGGCAACTCTATACATTCTGCCACCTGTCTTGATGCGCAGACGGCGTCGCCTCGGCCGCCTCGCTCTGCCCGCGCACCGCGTCGTCGCCCTGTCTCTCTCGCACTCGGACGGAGCGCCACCGTAACACCCGCCCACGGCGGACGAGGGGCTGTTTTAGTTTTTCCGTTTTTCCGGGCGCGGCCCGGCCCCTCTTGTTTGCGAATGTAGGTCAGTTCCTGGAACTCCTTAATTTGTTTGTGCCGCGGGGAGTTGCTGTTTCCACTCTGCCCTCTTTTTTCGGGATAGAGCGGGAAAATAATAATACGAACTGTTTTCCTTTTGACTGTACGCGAGCCTTGCCATGAGCCTCCACCCCGAGCGTTGCACTCCTTGCACTTGGTGGCCGGGGCCGCGCGGTGGCATTGGCAGGCCGGCAGGCCTAGACCGGCACCACACTGGCATTTGGAAGCGGTCCAGGGTTTCGTCGTTTCGTCACACGGCGACACCCCGACGCCGCGCCCGACTCTCCGGCTGCGTTCGGTCAACGTCCGCCGCGTCCCGCCGCGTCCCGCCGTCCGCGGTCGGCGGAGTCATTACTGCCGCTAATTGATACTTCTCCCCCGCCCGCTTCGTGCTTCGGCCGCGCTTTGGCGGGGGCGGCCGGCCGGCCGCCGGCCGGTCTCGCCGAAGTCGCTCAGGCACGTAATTCTCCGCCACTGCGAACAGGCATCCCCGCTCGCTGCCAGCAGGCGCGTCGCTCTGTCTCTCTCGCACTCCTACGGGCCGGCCCTCGAGTGCGAGAGAGACAGAGCGACCGGGACTCGGTCTCGAGGGGGTGGACGCGGTGACGTAACGGCGTGCCGGCTTTTTTGGGCGGCCGGCGGCGTGCTGTCTCGTAAGCAAGGGGAGGTTTCGCGGGCGGGACGCGCGGCGCGGGCCGTTCGATGAGACAGAACGCCATTTCGCGGAACGCCCGCGCCCCAAGGACACATCTCAAAGAAAATCAAAATCAAAGACAATACCGGTCCGAATTTTCTTTCGCAGTGTTTGTGCGGCCTCGCCCGGCTGCGACAACAGTGAACAGAGAAAAGTCTGTATTTTCAGTTCGCTCTCCCGGCCGGGCTTTGGGTCGGCCCGGCCCGGCCGGGGCTCGTTTCAAAACGTTCTGTACAAAGGCCTACGTGCCTACCCGGCACCGCGCGCCGCCTGAACGGCCTGTTTGCGCCACAGGACAGCGGCAGGTGACATTGGCATTGTGCGCACACTGCGAAAAAACAAAAACAAAACAAACAACAAGGTCGCGTGGAGAAGGGGGATGAAATTGACAGGCGTGGAGTTTATCTGTAGTGTGGATGGATGGAGCGGCCGTGCGGGCTTGGAGCCTCCAACGAACTTGAACCACATTATCGGCCGGGTTCGGCCCGTTCGCCTTCCAGGCCCCATCCAGCAGATTGGCTCTGTGTTGTTCCCTGGTTATGCCTCGGCGTCCATAGCAGGCCCCTGACTGGTGCATGGTCGTCGTCGCGGAGGGGGAGGGGGGCGGGGCGCGGACACTTATAGAACTCTGTGGGGAGCGCAGCGCGCAGCGCACCAAGCGGAGCACGCAGAGCTAGAGCGGCTAGAGGCGAGTGCAAGGGGCATCGAGCCCAGCCCAGCGCAGCGCAGCACAGTGGGACAAAACTCTAGACGCGTTTTGAGTTCCAGAGTCGCTAAACAGGACTCGAACCGAAAGTGTGACCCCACCAATGGATTCCTCGTTCGAAGGGCAATCCATTTGTGGGGTCACACGTTGGGTTCGAGTCCCATTTAGCGACTCTGGAACTCAAACCGCGTCCGGGATTTTGACCGCCTCCACCGGTCTTCTGGCCCACCGTGCAGCCCAGCGCGGCCGCGAGGGCCTTGCCGGGGTGGGAGCCGTTTGCACATCTGGCGCCCCGGTCGTGGAGTTCTAGCGGCAAAACGGCAGCCGGGCGAACATGAGCGCAGCTAGCGCAGTGTGAGTGGTTTGGAACACGTTGGCAGTGCGAGCTGTCGAGCGACGGCCTTGAGAGGAGGAACCAGTGGCACTGGGTCAGGCGCATACCAGTCAGCTGCCGCCCAGCTGCGTGCTGACACACAGACAGACAGACAGACGGACGGACGGACAGACTGCGGACTCGCTGGACTTGAATACGTCGTCCTCGTGAACCGAACCGCCATGCCAGGCCATGCCAGGCCAGGCCAGGCCATGCCGCCCCCGTGTTGGTAGTCACTCATCCGGCCGCACCGCCGCCGGACGTGCCGTTTCAGATGTCGGGGCACTCGGGTTCGAATCCCCGCGCCGCCATTCAATATTGTCGCGCCATTTTTCTTTTGCCTTCGCGTTTGTTTTTACGAGAAACACTCTCATGTGCGCGATTTATGGAGCTACTGTTCGGTTACACTCGGGGTAAATTTTTTTCCAGAATTTTTGCTTTTGTGAGGGGTTAGAATTGGCCGTTTAATGTTTTTCCCAGTGTCGTTGCGCAAGTGTGCCAGTGATGGGGCTTACCAGACCTCAAACACGGCGGGCTGTTTGGACGGTTCAGGGGGCATCTTCGCCTCGTATCTGTCCACTCCTTTCGGCCGGAGTCGGAGTGAAGGGAGGGCACCGCGAGGGCGGGGCGGGGCGGGGCGGGGCGGCCCTCGGGGCCGTGGGAGCGGCCGGAGCAAACACACGCGCGTGCGACACGTGTCCGCCGCAGACGAGACCCTTTTCCGCGCGAGGGACTTCCTGGCTCTGTGCATACACTGCGTACACTGCGTACACTGCACGCGCCACCTCTGGCTGTCGATTCCGCACGGCGCCTCGTCGGCGGGGCGGGGAGGAGTTACCTCCGTGCTCTCGGAACATTCGCGCCATTCGCGGGTTACTATGTAACGGGTTGTCTGTGGACACTGCTGGAATTGGGTTCCTCGTCCAGTGGCAACTCGGCGCCGGGGGCCTTTTCTGGATGCACGCGTGCGTCGTCAAGGGGCACCCAACTCAAGATAATCATTGCACGTCTAGTTGGTGATCAGTGAAATAATCAACATCATCCAATGAAATGACAATCATACTTTCGGGGATTCAATCACTTTTGACCATTTTTGCGAGACCACTGCTCCCAAACTATCAGCGGTCAAAGCCTTCCCGAGGCGGGGCATAAAAGAGTAGGGTCTTCAGAATAGTAAGGCGTCGAGGGAGGCCTTTGACCGCAACTAAATTGGATGCAGTAACCGCGCAAAGTCAGCAAAAACGGTGATTTTCTGAAATTCATTCACTTTTTGACCATTTTTGCGAGACCACTGCTCCCAAACTATCTGCGGTCAAAGCCTTCCCGAGGCGGGGCATAAAAGAGTAGGGTCTTCAGAATAGTAAGGCGTCGAGGGAGGCCTTTGACCGCAACTAAATTGGATGCAGTAACCGCTCAAAGTCAGCAAAAACGGTGATTTTCTGAAATTCATTCACTGTTTGACCATTTTTGCGAGACCACTGCTCCCAAACTATCTGCGGTCAAAGCCTTCCCGAGGCGGGCCTTAAAATAGTAGGGTCTTCAGAATAGTAAGGCGTCGAGGGAGGCCTTTGACCGCAACTAAATTGGATGCAGTAACCGCTCAAAGTCAGCAAAAACGGCGATTTTCTGAAATTCATTCACTTTTTGACCATTTTTGCGAGACCACTGCTCCCAAACTATCAGCGGTCAAAGCCTTCCCGAGGCGGGGCATGAAAGAGTAGGGTCTTCAGAATAGTAAGGCGTCGAGGGAGGCCTTTGACCGCAACTAAATTGGATGCAGTAACCGCGCAAAGTCAGCAAAACGGTGATTTTCTGAAATTCATTCATTTTTGACCATTTTTGCGAGACCACTGCTCCCAAACTATCTGCGGTCAAAGCCTTCCCGAGGCGGCCTTAAAAGAGTAGGGTCTTCAGAATAGTAAGGCGTCGAGGGAGGCCTTGACCGCAACTAAATTGGATGCAGTAACCGCGCAAAGTCAGCAAAAACGGTGATTTCTGAAATTCATTCACTGTTTGACCATTTTTGCGAGACCACTGCTCCCAAACTATCTGCGGTCAAAGCCTTCCCGAGGCGGGGCTAAAAGTAGGGTCTTCAGAATAGTAAGGCGTCGAGGGAGGCCTTTGACCGCAACTAAATTGGATGCAGTAACCGCTCAAAGTCAGCAAAAACGGTGATTTTCTGAAATTCATTCACTTTTGACCATTTTTGCGAGACCACTGCTCCCAAACTATCGCGGTCAAAGCCTTCCCGAGGCGGGCCTAAAAGAGTAGGGTCTTCAGAATAGTAAGGCGTCGAGGGAGGCCTTTGACCGCAACTAAATTGGATGCAGTAACCGCTCAAAGTCAGCAAAACGGTGATTTTCTGAAATTCATTCACTTTTTGACCATTTTTGCGAGACCACTGCTCCCAAACTATCAGCGGTCAAAGCCTTCCCGAGGCGGGCCATAAAAGAGTAGGGTCTTCAGAATAGTAAGGCGTCGAGGGAGGCCTTTGACCGCAACTAAATTGGATGCAGTAACCGCTCAAAGTCAGCAAAAACGGTGATTTTCTGAAATTCATTCACTTTTTGACCATTTTTGCGAGACCACTGCTCCCAAACTATCTGCGGTCAAAGCCTTCCCGAGGCGGGGCATAAAAGAGTAGGGTCTTCAGAATAGTAAGGCGTCGAGGGAGGCCTTTGACCGCAACTAAATTGGATGCAGTAACCGCTCAAAGTCAGCAAAAACGGTGATTTTCTGAAATTCATTCACTTTTTGACCATTTTTGCGAGACCACTGCTCCCAAACTATCAGCGGTCAAAGCCTTCCCGAGGCGGGGCATGAAAGAGTAGGGTCTTCAGAATAGTAAGGCGTCGAGGGAGGCCTTTGACCGCAACTAAATTGGATGCAGTAACCGCTCAAAGTCAGCAAAAACGGTGATTTTCTGAAATTCATTCATTTTTTGACCATTTTTGCGAGACCACTGCTCCCAAACTATCAGCGGTCAAAGCCTTCCCGAGGCGGGGCATAAAAGAGTAGGGTCTTCAGAATAGTAAGGCGTCGAGGGAGGCCTTTGACCGCAACTAAATTGGATGCAGTGACCGCTCAAAGTCAGCAAAAACGGTGATTTTCTGAAATTCATTCACTTTTTGACCATTTTTGCGAGACCACTGCTCCCAAACTATCAGCGGTCAAAGCCTTCCCGAGGCGGGGCATGAAAGAGTAGGGTCTTCAGAATAGTAAGGCGTCGAGGAAAGGCCTATGACCGCAACTAAATTTGACGCAGTGGCTGCCCAAAGTCACCAGTATTGAATTTCCGACACTTTAACAGCTTTCCGAGTCCGAGGTCGGCGCTCAAATAATCCCCAATATTTCTCAATAAGCAACATAATAACCTGCTATAATCAATGATAAATAATAAAATAATCAAAAGCAATCACATGTAATCATACTCTAAATATAATCAGTGTAAATGAAAATCTTGAGTTGGTTACCCCTTGTGCGGCGCGCCGCGACGTGCCGCCAAGGCCGCGCGACGCACGCGCGTGTCGTCTCGACGCGGCGCTTCCGCGGCCGGGGGCGTGTCGACTAGTCGGCGTGTCGCGCGCCGCGTGCCGGCAGCGATGGCGCGGCGATGGCGCTGCTGGACAAGGCGGACAACACCTGCATCATCGACTAGCCGGCTCGGCTCGCCAAGGCTGCCGGCCCTGCCCGGCCCTGCCCGGCCCTGCCCAGGATGCGCGGGCTGAATGCGTCTGCGCGATCACTGCAAAATGTCTGCTCCGTAAACTGAGGCTCTGTGGTCCTTTCCCTATCTCGGAGCGCAGCGCCGCCATCTAGGCGAAGACTTTATAAACGCGTTTGTGTGCGAATGTGTGTGTGGGCATGCCGCGCCGGCAGGAAGGCCACCACCACGGTGCGGTTCCACCAGGCTGCTTCCGAGCGATGTGGATGGAACCCGTCGCTCTGTCCCTCTCGCACCCATGGGACGCCCCGCTCGGAATGAGCCTTGCGCGCGGCCCGCGTCGCCTTGCGAGTGAAAGCGGCGTCGCGCGGCACCGGCCCCGCGGAGCGCCGCGGAGGCAGGCAGCCCGTCCAGCCCGCAGTCCGCGGCCGCCAACTTTGGCGCCAAGTTCGAAAGGCAGCCCTGTGATTGGCCGCTTCGCTTACGGCCGCTCCCTGCTGGACGGGGTGATAACGGCCTGAGGCCTGAGTCACTGGGCGCTGCGCGGCGCTGCGGTCATGGCACCGTGGTACGCCCTGGGCGGTTTCCTTGTTTCCTCACCGAGGGCGCTGTGCCGTGGGCAGGCCGAGGCAGGCACGGCGCGCTCGGTGCGCTTCGCAAGGTGTATATATAGAAGGCCGACCGCCGTTCGCCGTACCGCCACTCCACCCACCCCGAGGTGCTCGCCGGCTAGCCTCCCGACGACCCTAACCTTTCCTCTCTCCGAGTCGCGCCTCCTCGCCGTGGTCGCGGGGACGGGACAGAACCACCGACCGACTCCTCGCGTGCGGCGGTGTGGCCGCGCCGGGCGGAGCGTCGCCAGTCCAACAGCCCAGCCCATGGCGACTCGGCGACGCGGCGACGCGGCGACCGCACACCGCAGCCCGACGCCTCGCCTCGCCGCGGCGAAGGGAGGGGAGCGGCAAGCGGCAGGCCGGCAGGCACTCGGCGCACGCAGTCAGCTGATTTAGAAATGGCGGGAAAGCAGCGGCGCTCTAGAGCAGCCAGCAGCGCCAGCAGTCCGACCGAGCGACACCGTCTGTCCTTGTCGCACGCACTGCCGGGGCGGCGCTGGCTGCGCGGCTACGCCCCTGGCCGTGTACACTGTACCACTGTACACTGCGCTGACCGCCGCGAGTCGCTCCGCAGTGCTCCGTTCCGCGGCCGCGGCCGGTCGGGATTATCGCAGCGGAAATACACGAGGTTCCGTTCCTCTCCAGCCGGCCCGGCTCGACTCTAGGCTCGCCTCCAGACTAGAGGAACATAGACGAGTGCACCAGTTCTCGATTGGGGTTTTCGATTTTGGAAGGGTCGTGCGTGTCCCGGGCTCCGGCACGCGGCCTGCGTGTGCGGTGTGCGGTCCGCCCGGGCGGCAGTGCAGGCAGTGCAGGCAGAGCGAACTATCTGCGAGTGGTGGGGGTTGAATATTTGCGCGGCGGGTCGTGTCACGCCCCTGTCCACTCCACTGGCCAGCGCGCTGCGCGCCCCGCGCCCCGGAACCACGGCCAGTCCCTCCCTCGCCTCATCGCCGGCCAGCAGCGCCAGCAGCAGCGACGTCAACACCCGCTTCTCCTCCTGCAGCGTCGACAGAGAGTCAGCGGGTCCAGCGTGGCGGCGAACAGTGACCGATGACGCGAAGGTGTAGAAGGACCGCGCGGTGGTGAAGTCCCCCCTAGCGGCCTAGTCCCCCCGAGGGCCCCGAGGGCCCCGACGACGACACCATGTCGGCCACCAAGCCCCTCACCACCTCCCGCAGCCAGCCCATCATGCCTCGCTTCCGGAAAGTCAGCCGGGTGAGTAAGCGCAGCCAGTCAGGCAGCAGACTCAATCCGAGAGTCGTTTTCGCCGCTCTGTCTCTCTAGCACTCATAGGTGCGAGAGACAGCGAGGGAAACGACTCTCGGAATCAGGTTGCAGCCAACGCAGCGCGGCCGACAAGAGATCGCAAGTTTCGACGGTCGCATCGACCCTCTCGGCCAGGGTGCCGCATCTCGCAAAACGGAGTCAGGACCTAAAGACGGAGACGAAGTTGCGCCAACTCCGAAGACGGGCGGCCGGAGAGAGGCGCCGTTTCCACGCCGCGCCACTGGTGAGGCATTATCGGCGCCGTGCAAACGCGCAAATGGCCCAAATTGGGGCGGAGCGCGAAGCGGGCCGCAAGGCAAGGGTAACGTCCGATACCGCCCGGCAAGCCCGGCAAGCCCACGACGATAGCAGCGACGTGCCGGCGGAAGCGGCCTTGGCAGTGTACTTCGCATTCCAGCCACAGGGTTAAGGGGGCGTCCGTCAAGCACGTCACGCCGGCCGCGCGCTGTCTCTCTCGCACTCGTGGGGCGTCGCGCACGGGAGCGAGAGAGACGGAGCGAGCGGCCGTCTGGCGGCGCCCACGCCTCGCCTCCCTCGAGTCCGAGTCCAGGCCCCGGGCAGCCCCCGGCCGGAGCGACCCCCGCCCCCTGGCGTGTGACGTGAGTCCCAGGCGGAGGTCCCAGTTGGTAAACATCATCAGTGCCTGAGAGACGCCGCGCCGACGCCGCCTGCACTGGCGGTTACCGCTTGGCTGGACAGCCGTGAGGTACTGGACCGCAAAGGGGGCCGCGAACCGCCCCTGCAGCCCCTGCAGCCTTTGGTGTTCGACCCGCTCTGCTCTCCTCCAACTTCCTCGAGCCCCCGTACCCCGTCAATCTCCACGGCTTTCGACGCCGCGATGGCGCGCCCGGCGCGCTTGGCCGCGCAACTTTTTTAATACGCTTGGCCTTTAAGTTTGTTTTGCCTTGGCCTTGGCGGGGCCTTGGCTGCGCTGCCGCGGCGGGCACACTCCACTGTAGGGCACTCTCCGGGTCCGATTCCGCCTTTGCTTCCAGTTCGGCGCGCAAAGCCCTCCAATTACCCCGGCGACTCTCTGGCCTTTGGTTGTGTCCTGGCTGTCCTGGCTGACGGCGGCGCCCTGCTTCGTGTTGCAGACGGAGAGCGAGTGCTCGTGCGGCGAGGAGAACACCCGGCTGACGAGGGACGGCCGGGACTTCGCCGACGGCGACCCCACCTCCCCCGGCGAGGACGACCTGTCGCTATGCGACTACCACGACCTCCCGCCGCCGCCCGACGGCGGCTACGGCTGGGTCGTCGTGTTCGCCTCCTTCATGTGCAACATGATCGTGGACGGCATCGCCTACACGTTCGGCATCTTCCTGCAGAAGTTCGCCGACCACTTCCACGAGAGCCCCGGCACGGTGTCGTGGGTCGGCTCCTTGCTGTCGGGGGTCTACCTCAGCGCGGGTAAGTTTTCGTCCGTTTCAGCGAGGGGCGAAAGTCTGGCGGTGTATTGAACGATCCCTTGTTGCAGGACCAATCGTGAGCGCGCTCACCAACAAATACGGGTGCCGCGCGGTGTGCATAGCGGGCAGCATCATCGGCTGCGCCGCCTTCGTCCTCAGTACCTTCTCCCCGAACATTAAAGTCCTCATGCTCACGTACGGCGTCATGGGAGGTAAGTCACGTTCTTCTTGCCGTCGTCACGGGAGGTCCGCACAGTGAGCCAGAAGCCTGTGGAGGCGGCCAAAACTCTGGACTTGTTTTGAGCTCCAGAGTCGCAAAGCAGGACTCGAACCGAATGTGTGATCCCACCAATGGATTGCTCTCCGAACGAGGAATCCATTGGTGGGGTCACACGTTCGTTTCGAGGCCTTTTTAGCGACTCTGGAGCTCGAAACGCGTCTAGAGTTTTGGCCGCCTCCACCGGCTTCTGGCCCACTGTGGTCCGTCCGGTTCAAGACCAAGACCCCCTCGCTCTCCTTGTCCAGGACTCGGTTTCGGCCTCATCTACCTGCCCGCCGTGGTGTGCGTCGGCTACTACTTCGAGACGAAGCGGTCGCTGGCCACGGGCATCGCGGTCTGCGGCTCTGGCGTCGGCACCTTCGCCTTCGCGCCGCTCGCCGACAAGCTCCTGGACATGTACGGCTGGCAGGGCGCCAACCTCATCCTCGCGGGGCTCATCCTCAAGTGCGCGGTGAGTCCGTGTGTACACTGTGTAGACTGTGCACTGGCAGCGCGCGGCAACAGCGTCCAGCGTCAGTGCCTCGAGCGCCACGCCTGGCCGCGCCGCCGCGCCTTGCTCGGCCGGGTAGGCAGCCCGCAGTCCATGGGGGCGTTCAGGTGGACGTCTTGCCTGCCTGCCGGGGGGTCGCCCTCGCCGAGCCGAGCCGAGCCGAGCGGCACCACTGTGAAAGTGAAGACGAGGCCGTGGATACCCCCGGCCCGAGGGGCTCTCGGGCCCGGAGTACCTCCAGCAGGCCGTCGTGGCTGACCCTCCCCGTTCTGTGTTCCGCCCCAGGTGTTCGGCGCGCTGATGCGGCCCCTGGAGTTCCCCAAGGGCCCCGGCGTGAAGCCGCTGCTGCAGCGAATGGCCGAGGAGAAGCGCTTCCAGATGGAGCGCGGCTCCATCGGCGGCTCCTACTTCGTGGTGCAGCTGCCCGACGGCTCCATGGAGAAGCGCCTCAAGATGCCCATCAACATCGACCCCGGCGTGCACTCGTCCTTCAACCTGGACCAGCTGGTGCCCGGCACCCCGGTCAACCCGCTGCCCACCGTGCCCACCCTGCCCACCATCACCGAGGCTAAGGTACGGGCGCCACCGGCGGCACGACCACAACCACAGACACCGCACCAGGGCCAGACCACGGGGTGCGGGCTACCGGGGCAGAAAAGGCCAAGACAAAAGTTTCTAAAACAATTCTGGCACTGAGGCACCCAAAAAACACACAACACTTGGCACGAAACTAGCAAAGAAGCGCGCTGCTAGATTTTTTTGTGGGAAGGAATCACTCCGTATTGATGGGCCTAATAGCGATCATCCCACCCACCCATCGGGCCATCAGGCGTGCGTCTAAATTTGTCTGGCTCGTACTGTACGCGCCGCGCTGTGCCGTGCCGTGCCCTGCCACCGCTTGGCAGGCGTGTCAGTCACTGCCTCACGGCACCCGTGCCCCCGCTACCTGCGCCTGTTGACGAAATGATAGCCCGCCTGAATTTCGCAAGCGGCCTCGACTTTGCAGTAAATGTAGCTGATGTGCTAACACTGATAGAAATAAATTACACACTCACACACACAGACACAATCCTCGGCCGCGCCACTGTATTAGTGCAGTGGCCAATTTCTCCTCACAATTCCCCGCCACGCCCTCTGGGCGAGTAAGTCATACACTTGTTGGCGGTCTGCATAACAGCGTTGGAAGTAAGTGCCTAGTGTTGTTGAGCTCCCACTGTAAGTGTGTGTTTCCGGTTTGCGACTCACAGCCTGAGGTTTTCACTAACACTAGCTTGACGTACTCCCACATACCTACACTAATAATTCCAACTCTAAACGTTTGATTTTTTCTTAAAAAAAATGTATTGGTGTTTTTTAGCGCATAAAATTTTTCATTTTTTTTAAACAAGCCAGCTTTTTTGGTGCTTGGATTTTTAAAGTTGATAGAATCTTATAACGATGAGGGAGAGAGAACGACCTCACCCTGAATATTTTATGCGCCAGGAAACCCCTAGGTCATCTTGTTTCGTCTCGATGGGACTGCTAACACTTTTTCGGCTCTTTGTGCTTGCTTCATATCCGAAAGCCTTTGGGAAAACCGCTAATAGAAAGTAGACTAGCCAGATAAATTTGTCGAATCTGTTGTATTTTGAAGTAACGCCAAAATTTCTAGAGTCCCAGAGGTAGCGTTTTCTTATTCCTTGGAAAACTCTTTTGTACAGACCATTGAGATGACTCTAAAACGCCGTCCACACGACGACGTAGGGACACCGTGTAAATTGTCTTATTTCAAAATGTGTGCTTGTACATTCCCCTCCCTTCTCCAGTTGGCTTCCTTGAAAATTCCGTTCCCGCTTTCGTCCAAATCCCTACCGCCCTCCGGCCCGCCAAACCGTGTTCAAAGAACCATCCTCTCGCCACAAGTCCTTCGCCCTTCTTCCTCCAGAATGTCGCTTTTTAATCACTTGACCGTCGCACGCTGGTTTCGCACAGCAAGCCTAGATTTTTTTAAAAAATAATTAATTTTAAAAAAATAATTAAATTTCCAATTTTTTTGAACTCACTAATTGTTGACCCTACTGCAGTACTTATGTGTGCCTTTCGCACGTAGCTCCCTGTCGAGTCCTTGCAGTGTCCTTGCTGTGCGGCAAGCTAGTGCCCGGTTCGGCGGTTCCGCGGACTCCAGCCCCAGTGTTTGTAGGTCCAGGAAGCCAAAGACGGAGCCAATGAAATGCGGCCGCCCGACGTCCCCCGAGGCAGGAAGAAGAGTCGTGTCGAGGACCTCAAGGAGGAAGACGAAATGCTGCGGAGGGACCTGATCAAGGTACTGCCCTTCCAGGCCTTCCAGGCCGATGCCCCGGGCCAGGCCGCCCAGGCCGCCACGGCGCGGCCCCAGGCCCGCCCTAGGCCCTCCCCAGTCCAATCTGTCTGTCTCTGTCTCCGGGACCACAAGTCAGCCGCCGTAACTTCTTTTGCAAAAGAAAGGCACTGCCTTTGCCGCCATCTTTGGCCTAAAGACACGAATCCCGGCGCAGTTGTCACTGCCACCCCGGGGAAAATCAACTTCGGGCGGTATTTTTGGTCTCTGTGTGAATTCGACCCGTAGCGTAGCCCAGAGTAGTGAAGCACCGGTAGAGTAGTGCGTGGTAGAGCTTCGCATGCTTATTTTGGCACAAATGAACTATAATGAACCGTACTAGTGGCCGGCGCATGTTCCGGTTTCCTTGCCTGCCTCTTGTTCGGCGTCCACCGATCTGTAAGTAGCCACAGCCTCGGCCACAGCCCGGAGCCATGCCGGAGCCTCAAACTTTAGGGGAGCGTAAGTTGGAGTTTGCAGCGTGCCCCGCCTCGTCGGGATTCTCTCGGGAAGATGCTGTTGCATGGCGTAACTCTTGCCGACCTGGAGTCTCCAGCTCGAGGCGACACTGTTAAGCAGTGCGAGATTTGGAACTCGAAATAGTTTTCGCGAAACGTTTTTTTTCCTACCTTTTTTTCGAGTGTTAGAAAACCGAAAGTCAAAAGCACGCGGTCAGCGGCGAAAAGACGGAAAGGGTCTGATGACTTTCCTTGATTGCTTCCAGCAGGAGCGAGAGCATGACAGAAGAGTGTCGACCCCCGAGGCGCCCAACCCAGCCGGCCTGCAGCAGTCCGAGACGGCCGTGCCGCCCAGGGGCATCATCCCCAGGAACGCGTCGCAGCCCGCCTTCTCCACGCACGTACAGGTACGGCTCTCAGGTTAGGTTAGGTTAGGGTTGTCACGTATTTCTTCGTCTTGACATTGTCGACCAAAATTTTCACAGTGTCACCAAGAGTGTAACCTAACTTGAACCCGCTCGACGAACCATGTCCTCCCTTTTCAGAAAGTGTTTGCTGAATGTGTGCGCAGGGGCTGCCCAAGAACGGGTCGGTGCCGTTCTTCGACCGGATCCGGAAGACGTCGACGGGCGAGCGGTTCAGGCCCACGCTGGCCGCCATCAACAACTCCCGGCCGAACATGACCTCGAACGGTGATGTACGCAAGTCGCTCCACCTCCGCCTGTCCAAGTCCTCGCTTGCGGGTCGCGCTAACAACAATGCGGAGGACATGTGGTCCAAGACTGATGTGAGTGAGTGCGCGCCTGGCGCGCCTGCCACGCCGGACGACTGCCGACCAATGGGGCTGCTGCTAATATCCCGACACAACGACATTTATCCATCTAGTCACCATTTTTGGTTTTTATATTTTATTTTTTATTTTGATTGATTTTTTTAAAATTTGACTTTTGTTGCACCTGCGTTTGTTTTTGTTTACCTGCCATGGTCTGCAAGGGACGGTGGTAGGTGCACTAAAACTGTGGGTAAATTCGAATCGTTAGACGATGTGTCTTATTTTATTTTGAACTGAAAAAGGCGAATCTCCTGGCCAGTGGCACTCACTCTGTCCGTCTATTTGTCTGTGGTTCTATCTGTCAGTCTGTTCGTCTCTTCATCTGTCCGTCCATCTGTCTGTGGTTTTCTCTTGCAGCGTAATGACAGCTTCGATTTTTATTTTTTCATGAATTCTAAAATAAACGCGCGAACGCATAAGGCAGTTTTCTGTATACTAACACAACTTAACTCGCTAAATGCTTATGTACTGTTTGTTTGTGTATATATTTTGAAAATTAATTTTGGTCTGAAGAGTTTGAAACTTTGAAATAATTTCGCATAAAAAAAATCATACAGAAGCATTTAGCGCCTAGAGCAGAACATTAGGAGCACAGCTCGCGCCAGCCGCACTTTTGACAACTTTAAAAGTTGAGCTCTGTGTGCCTGGCGGCGGGCTGTGACTCCGCATCACAGCGGTCACCACAGAGATGTCCCGGGAGCCTTCTTTGGGGTCGAGTAGTGGATGCTTAGTGGTGTTGTCCTGTCCATTCGCATGTCAAATTGGGGGAATATCCGTTCCACAGCAGCAAAGCGCACTGCACGAAAAAAAAACGCAACAGGAATTTCTTTTTTCCGTCAGTCAATGCCAGAAAGTTTGCATTTGTGAGCCACATCACAATGAAACGTGTCTCACTTGCGCTCTAATTAATGGCTGACGGATAAAGTTCCTCTTTGTTGCAATTTTTGTCTCGAGTCTTGCTTGCTAACTCTATTGCTGAGACTCTCAAATTTCAAACCAGCCCCCCATGGAAAAACAGACGAGCTGACAACTCGGCGTTACACACCAGAATTCTGCCTCCCCGAGCCGTTTCCGGGGATTTTTCGGCGTCCTCAAATTTTCGTGGGGAATGTGACGTTGGAATAAGTCTGTCTGCGTCTGCGCATGCGCACGTGGGGGAATCTGAAAAGGAAAACAAACGGCGGAATGTTTCGTAAATTTGGCGCGAGTTTGTTCTGCCGGGCTGCTTGATTCGCTAACTTTCTTGTGAACGCGACGTCCGTAAATGCGTTCGCCCGGCTCATGGATGCCCCACAGAGGTAAGACCACAAACCTTTTACTTGTAGTCAGTAGACGGTTGGCTTTTGTGTGGCCGACTTTTCGTTTTCTTCTCCAACTTTTAAGCCTCAAGTTGCTTTATGACCACGTCCTTCTTTAGCCAGTTAATTTTCTGTGACGTTTAAAACCGCGTAACATTTTCTTTCTGATGATGGGGCGTGCAAGACCACGCGACTGTTTGCTCCGATTCCCGAAAAGGAGCTTAAATGACCGATCCAGTGCCGAAGACCAGCTTTGCTTCAGAAGAGAGCCTTCGACAGAGCACTTGCCTTTGCCTCCACACTGCATGAAAAGGGCGCATGTTCATTCCATGTTCATTTCAACTTCATCGTTCTTTCTCAGGTTGCGCTGGCATTTTATGTCTTAAAAATACGCTGTTTTCATTTTCATCGAGGCAACAATTTTATGTTTTATGTTTATCTGTGTGTCTTTAGAACCCACTTCTCTAGATTTTAGTAACAAACTTATAGTGCGCCATAGCAGGGGTCCATTACTCAGTGATATTTCGGGTTTCGGGAGTGTATATCTCAAGCACTATGAGAGTTAAAAGCAAACAAACGACCCAATTTTAATATTTCTGTGGTCGTCTTATGTTGACGCTGTTTACTCTCACGATAGTTGATGAGAAATGCACCTCGCAAAGGCCGAAATTTCTTTTGGCTGTGGTTCGCCACCCCTGCGTGTGCGCTTTACGTCTTGCATGCCTCGCGGGCCGAGGACTGACCCGCCCCGCCCAGCCTCACCCCGTCCTCTCTTGCAGCTGTCGGACAGCGTGAGCGTGATGACGGCCTCCCGCATCAGCATGATGCTGGCCCGCGAGCGCAAGGAAATGGTGCGGCCGCTGTCGCGCAAGGACATCTTCTACTCGGGCTCCATCACCAACCTGCGCGAGTACCAGAGCCAGAAGTCCCTGGCCAACTACCGGCAGAGCGTGGTCTCGCTGCCGCGCATGGCCGTGGAGGCCGGGGAGGCGCCACCGCGTAAGTCCGCCTAGCCTGCATGACTCAAACAATCTCCCTGAGACTCGACGGTTCGGTGACGTGATCGTTTTCTGCCCACAGCCGAATGCTGCTCCTGCATCCCCATGTCCGTGAAGCTGGCCCTGGCGCAGCTCCTTGACTTCTCCCTCTTGTCGAACCCCGTCTTCCTGGCCGTGGGCTTCAGCAACTTCTTCGGCTTCGCCGCCCTGTACGTGCCGTTCGTGTACATCGTGCCCGCCGCCTCGGAGTTCAACGCGGACGGGGTAAGGCGCACTGCGGTTGGCTCTGTCCCTGTCGCACTCAGAGACTGAGCTTGACCGGGCCGCTCTGTGTCCGCCAGGTCCGCAAAGTGGAGCCCGCCATGGCGGCCGCGCTGCTCTCCGTCATCGGCATCGTCAACACGGTGGGCCGAGTGGCGTGCGGCTGGGTGGCCGACCAGCCCAAGGTGGACTCGCTGCTCCTCAACAACGTGTGCCTGCTCATGTGCGGCCTGAGCGTCGGCGCCGTGCCCTTCGCCGGCAGCCTGGCCGCCTTCATGGCCATCGCCGTCGTCTTCGCCGTGTCCATCTGTGAGTACCGCCCTCTTTCGAAGCTTCTTCTCGAATTTCCGGAGGCTTGTCTGACGCGTCGCTCTGTCCGCAGCGGGCTACATCTCGCTCACGTCCATCATCCTGGTGGACCTGCTGGGCCTGGACAAGCTGACCAACGCCTTCGGCCTGCTCATCCTGTTCCGCGGCATCGCCGCCACGGTGGGCTCGCCGGTGGCCGGCATGGTGTACGACGCCACCGGCACCTACGACATCCCCTTCTACATGGCGGGCGGCATGTTCCTACTCGCCGCCTTCCTGTCCTTCCTGGTGCCGTGCCTGAAGCGGTGCCAGCCGCCGCCGCCCATCAGCAACGACCAGTACAACGAGGACTACCTGGGCCCCATCCAGGAGGAGGAGGACGAGGAGGGGGGCATCCAGATGAGCGCAATGAGCAAGGATGTGGAGGCTCAGGGCGGCCGCAAGTGAGGGCCCCCGCCCCGCCCCGCCCCGCCACGCGCCGCCACGCCCTCCCCGGGGACGCCAAGCAGACCACCAGGACGGCGGGGAGACTCGCTCGATGAATGGAACACGCAGGACCGCGCTGTGATGCCGATTCTTAAAGCACTGTTTCAAACTCAAAATTGTTTCTTTGATTTATTTTTTTGATTGATTGAAAACATGAGAGGGTCGCGGTAGCGCAGGAAGAGTTGCTTCCTGCGTTTGATATTTTCACGGAGTACAACGGGAGGCTGTGTTCGCTTTTCTTGCCAGTATGCTGTGGGTGTGAATGACTTTGATTTCTGTGTGACTGGGTGTGAGTGCGGTTCAAAGTGAACGATTCGAACAAAAAGGCTTAACACATCACTCTTGTTTGCTCCTGTTCAGTATTCGTCTTCCGTAAATTTTGGTTCAAAGTATTTGTATATATTTGATATATTTGATCATGACTTGCGGGTTTGATTTTTTTTGTTTGTTACCCCCACCACATTTTGAACAATTAATTTAGAAAATGAGAGAGCATAACAGTTAGCCAAAGAGAATGAAGGACTGTAATGTCTCTCTTCAATCTATTTTCCTACGTGCGTATTTTATTTTTAATGAATGTGAAATGCCATTTCCTTGTATTATGTATGTAGCCATAATTATTTTGTGTCATGTAAATAAGTAACAAATAATAAAACAAGCGTTTCCACTGTTTCTACTCTTGGGGACATCCCTCTGCTGCCCTAACTTCCCACTATTTTGTCTTAAGGTTTCGTAGGAAAGGTTGTATACGGGTATTAGCAGCAGCCATTGAGTGTCGACAGTCGGCCAGGCAGTGTCTCTGAGTTAATGTTTGTGTTTTGGGGTGAGGCGGTGGAGTTTCACTGTGTTTATGGCCATGCACAGGTGGACACCGAGACCTGCTACACCGGCAGCAAGCTCAGCATCCCCGGGGGCGCGTTGCGCGCTCGCAGGGAGCTCATCCGACCCATGTCCAGGAAGGACATCTTCTACTCGGGCTCCGTCACCAACCTGCCCGAGTACCAGAGCCAGAAGTCGCTGGCCGGGTACCGCCAGAGCGTCCTCTCCCTGTCCATGTACGGCCAGGGAGGCACTGGGGCCGTGGACGAGAAGCCTCCTCGTGAGTATCGCCTTTTCTTCAGTCAAACTTGAAATTTCGCCCAAACCCAAGTTTTTCAAAAAGCGCAACATGTACAGCTTTCTTACTTGGATTTCCCTTTGTCGTGCACAGCCGACCTCTGCCCGTGCCTCGCCCTGCCCGATTCCATGAAGCACGCCCTGGCCACCATGATGGACGTCTCGCTGCTCAAGGACCCCGTCTTCATGATGATCGCCATCAGCAACGTGTTCGGCATGGCGGGGCTCTACGTACCCTTCGTGTACCTCGTCGAAGTCGCCAAAAAAGCGGTTAGTCATTTCGCAGTGTCTTCGAAAAATGTGTGTTTTGTTGGCCATGGCCCCTTACGACGGCGGGGTAGGCAGTCCCGTCGAGCAGGGCTGCATCCGGGTTGCCTACCCGCCAGGCGCCATGGCCCCTTACGACGGCGGGGTAGGCAGTCCCGTCGAGCAGGGCTGCATCCGGATTGCCTACCCGCCAGGCGCTTTTGGACCGCCGCGAGATCTGAGATGTTGACTTGTTCCTTGCCTGCCTGCAGAACGTCGGCGACAACAACGCGTCCATGCTGCTGTCGTGGATCGGCATCGTCAACACGGTGGGCCGCGTGCTCTGCGGCTACGTGGCCGACTTCCCCCAGGTCAACACGCTGCTCATGAACAACGTGTGCCTCGTCATGGCCACGCTGTCCGTGGCCGCGGTGCCGTTCTGCGAGTCGTACTTCAGCTTCATCCTCGTCGCCATCTTCTTCGGCATCTCCATCTGTGAGTTGGTGAATTCAGTGCTGTGCGTTGTGTGTGTCTGTCCTCGTCTGACGCGTCGCTCTGTCCGCAGCGGGCTACATCTCGCTCACGTCCATCATCCTGGTGGACCTGCTGGGCCTGGACAAGCTGACCAACGCCTTCGGCCTGCTCATCCTGTTCCGCGGCGTGGCGGCCACCGTGGGGTCGCCGCTGGCCGGCATGGTGTACGACGCCACCGGCACCTACGACATCCCCTTCTACATGGCGGCCGGGCTGTTCGCCGTGTCCACCGTCACGTCCTTCTTGGCGGGGCCGCTGAAGCAGTGGACGGCGAGCGAGGAGCTGCCGCCGCAGCTGGACGCGCTCACGCCCATCGACGAGGACGAGGAGGAGGAGGAAGAGGAGGAGCAGGAGGGCATCCAGATCACCATTCCAGAGATCCGCGAGACGGCGCCGTCGCCTCGCACGCCCAACCCGCCCAAGGAGATCAAACAGATCGAGTCCGTGCTGTGAGCTCGAGACAGAGCCACAGAGCCTAGGGGATGATACCTCGGCGCGAAGGCCGCCGCCGCCGCCCCGGGGTCCGGCGCGCTGAGCACTGAGCGCGCAGCAGGCGGAGCAGGCCCCGGGTGCGAAGGGGCGCCCGGCGCGAGGATCAACGCGGTCATACGCTTATTCTTCTCTCGTTTCATTTCTTTTTCGTCTCGGTGAATGTCTGACGTGGAACCGACGCCTGCACTACACCGTGCGCACTACACCGTGCGCACCGCACCGCGAGTAGCCTCGCCGCCTTGCCGCATCGTCGCGCAGCAGCGCGCAGCAGGGGGTCTTGGAGGACAGAGTAAATTCGTGTCGCGATTTTTGTTCGCGGGCGGGCAGCACTACTGGGGATTCCCCAATGGGGAAGCACTAGCCCCCGGGAAGCAGGGCACCGGATCTGCATCATATATTTTGTGACAAATTTCGTGAATATAGTCCTTTTTATTTGTATAGGATGGGCCTCTGATGGCCTCGTGTCCCTGGGGTGTTGCGTAGAGAGATGCAGATGCAGTGCCCTGTCCTCTGGGAGAACGGAAAAAGGAGGAAAGAGCAGGGAGTGTCTCGCAGACTTCCTGCGCAAAGACTTCAGTATTTTCACCAAGAAATGGAGTTCAGTCAGGCTTTAATAGCTATGAAGATTATTTCGAAATCTGGTTCATTGTACTCTATGTTAATTTTTTTGTGGTCAAATGTGTAGTGATACATTCTCTCTGTGTCGTTGTCTAATTTAATTTTCCAAAGATTCGCCAACATTCTGTGTCTATGTTGGCACGGATTCTTGTGAACATTGGGGACAAGTATTCTTTTACGGCTGTGCAGAAGAACTCAACCATCATTGCGGATTGTGTTTAGTGTCAATTTGTGGAATCTGGTGGTGTTTTGCCATAAGTCCATGTATTGTTTTTTTTTAATGTGACAGTGACAAACATTTTGCCTGTTTAGATGCTGAGGTATTATAAATACTGACCATGTTGAAGCCTTTGAGTTTCATTGTTTTTGTCTCTGGAGAACCTTTACCTAGAAACTGCTAAGAGCTTCGGAGGATGTTTGCATAGAAATGAGAGTGAAGCTGTGGTGTGGGTATGTGTCAAAGAATGATGCCAGAGCCGTTTTCCAGTGCATTCCTGGTTGCTGGCAGAGTCATTTTACATGCCAAGATCAACCATGAATCTAGAGTACATTTCATCATTATTTCTCTTGGCACATTTCTTGATTCCCTTTCTTTCATTTTTTTTTTTTTCTTGATATTGTCCTTAATGTCTACATACAGTAGATTGTATTTTTGAGCTGATTTGTGTGTATAAGTATGAAGAGCTGCAAATTAGAAGACTCTATGAAAACTATGCATAACTTAAACAGACTTGTGTAAGTGTACTTCTGTATCGCAACATGCAACCGTAAACACCAATACAAAAAGATTTCCGCATGTGGTTGCAGCCACAAGGTGCGGAGAAGTTTCATGTCTTTCTTTCAAGGCATGAGAACGAAATACTACGTTCTTTCAAGTTTCAACCTGAGTTTTAAACTTGATCTGTTAAAATAAGCACAACTCCTCTTTTTTTTTCCATTTTTTTTTCAGTGTAAGTGTGCTATTTGTCTCCTCAGGAGATACGGTATCTGTGATTGCAGCCCAGAGGCAGCGTGGAGCGAGCAGCCTGTGCCAAGCGCGGCCGTGCCCGGACGCCCCTTACCGTGTAGCGCGCCGAACCCTATATTTTTGTAATGAAATTGTGTGATCGAGAGAATGAGTGTGTGAATGTCACGAGTGGGGCGGTCGGAGGGCACCGGCCCGGCTTGGGACCGCGCTGCTCAGAGGGTAGGGCAAGGCTTGATGTTTTTATTGTGTTCTTTTTTTTTCTCTGATTTTCTTTTGTACTCACGCCTGCAGCTGCAACCATGTCAATAAACAATTGTGCATAGCCAAGATGTTTTCATTGAGTACACCCTCACTCCTTGGGAGAAGCTGACAAACTTGAGACCAACCAATCGAACTTTCGCTTAGAAGAGAACTAGTCTCAGATCAAGAGCAAAACCAAAACTAAATAATTAAATAAGTAAATAGAAATCAAAACACAAACATTAAAAAAATTAAGATTTTAAAATCTTAAAAGATAAGCACATGGTGCAGGGGCCACCGGCCACCGTCATTGGGCGTTCGTGCTGGCCGCGTCCTTCCCGTCAAGGGTCCTCCGCCTCTCAGTGGAGCCCGCTACGTGGTTTGTGCACGGCCGGCCCGGGCCGCTAATCCATCATGGCACACGACGCTGCGTGGCTGTTAGTGCTGCTAGTCGCTGCGAGGCAACAATTGAATAACTCGCGAACGGCTGACGCGTTATGCCATCGCCAACACGTCCGTTCGCCAGCCTTGGCGCGTCTCTGCGTCTCTGTCGCACCGTGTGACTGCGAATCACTGCGATTCACTCCCATCGGCCGGGTGATGCACTGCATCGCCTCGCCGAGGCTGCGAGGCGCCGCAGCGGCCAAAGCGACCCTTTTTGATGAAAAACTCAGAGACTCAGTGAAGGCAACAACGCCCGGGGAAGTCCGTAGTGGTCTGCGTCCTGGGCCGTGCAGACAGGGACCCCGTAGAGCACGAATTGGTCACACGCAAAGAAGCCAGTCGCGTCAAGCGCTGAACCACGTACTTGCAGTGCACCTCTTGCCGGCCACTGCGCCGAGTACCACGACACAGGCGCCACTTGGTACTGCCACTTGGCGCAACGCCTGTTCGCTGTTCCAGTCCGCCGCCCTGGCGGGGCTGGCGGGGCTGTCAGACAGGACAGGCGGGATGATCCTCGGATGATCCCCAGGTCATGCTCGTTCTCTCGCCAGGCTGCGTCCGCACCGTGGTCGGCACGGTCCGCACCGCGGCACAGGGAAGTCCCAGCTGGTCCCCGCCTGGTGGGGCGGCGGCGGGGCGGCGGGGCCGAGGCGCCTGCCTCTGGAGTCTGGAGGCCCTGGAGGGGGGAAGGGCCCCGCGCCCCAGAGCCCCGCGGGCAGAGACGCGCTAGGCGAGGGACCTGAGCGCCTCAGTCAGTCCGACGCTCGCGCCAGCTGCCCTGCCCGCCCTGGAGAAGGCCCTGGAGTGCCGCGGCGCGTGCGTGCGAGTGCGTCCCCTTCGTCATGGCGGCCGCGCCCGAGTGAGCAGCAGCGGGAACTACATGGCGGCGTCCGCGATGAGCGCCTGCAGCACCCTGGCGGCGGTCCTCGTGGTGGCGGTGGCCGCGGCCGCGGCCGCGCCGAGCCCCGGGCCGAGGACCGACAGGACCGACCTGGAGGCGCCCGCCGGCGACTACGGCAAGGTGAGCCAGCGCCGCCCGCTCGGGCACGCGGAGACCCCCGAAATGGTCTTCATTTCCCCCGGGTCCTCCGCGTCGGCCGGGCCGGCGCGGGGAGAGAGGAGCGCGGAGGCGCCTCTGTCTGCGCGCACGCACGCACGCCGCCGTGACTGCGCGACTGCGCACGCCGCGCACGCGGTTGTCACGCCACACGCGCGTGACGGTGGCGTGACGGCGGCGTGACGGTGACGTCGCGTCGCGCCGATTGAGTTTTTAATTTGCGTCGGAACCAGCCGCGCCGCGCCACGCCCCCTCCAGACAAGTGGCTGGCGTGCTTTTCGTCCAGGGCATTCCTGCGGTGTGCCTTGAAAAGCGCGCCTGCAGACTGATTCCGAGAGTCGCGCTGTCTCTCTCGCTCTCGTGGGCCGTCCCGTGTAGGTGCGAGAGTGCGGGGCAACCGAAACGACCCTCGGAATCAGTCTGCTGCACGGCCCGACTGCCCGGCAGTTGCAGCCACTCGCCAGGGGACGTGACCGGGCCGCTCCGTCGCCCTGTCTCTCTCGCACCCCAATGGACCGCCGCATGGGAGAGAGAGAGAGAGACAGAGCGAGAAAAGTGCTGTTAGGAAGCGGCCCCCTGTGCCTGCTTCGGGCCGTCGGGTGCGCGCTGAATTTCTCATCTCATTGAAACCGCGGCGATCCAATCTACGGCACGCCACAAGGATGGGGCCAACAGGGGCAGCCAGGGCAGCAAGGGCGCGCCCTTGGCTGCGACGTGCCGGGATGGGCAGCGAAAAAAATAAAAATAAGTACCTGGTGCACCAGGGCGTCTGCATCAGCGCACCTACTAAAAACTAGCTGACACCTTTAAGTTGTTTTGTATTGTTCTAGTTTAAAGTAGTAAAGGTATCATCTGCTAAAATGAATAGAAGTAGTTTTGGGTTCCCGAAAAACATTAGTAGAAGGCCGAGGTGTCCTCACACCCCACAACAGCTCGCTGCTCCCGGACCTGACTCGCTCTGTCTCTCTCGCACTCATACGGAACGGCCGGTGAGTGCGAGAGAGACAGAGCGACGAAAACGCCTCTCGGAATGGGTGTCCAGGTGGCGCTCCTGGGCGTGCAACGCGTCGCTTTTTGTTTTCCGCGGCCCGTCAAACTAATTGGCGGCCGGCGCGTTTAGTCACCGGTTTTATTGGCCGGCCGAACCATTCCCTGTCTCTGTCGCACGCAAGGGCCGGTCGCGCACAGTGGGCCAGAAGCCGGTGGAGGCAGCCCAAACTCTAGACGCGTTTTGAGCTCCAGAGTCGCTAAATGGGACTCGAACCGAACGTGTGACCCCACCAATGGACAGCTCTCCGAACGAAGAATCCATTGGTGGGGTCACACGTTCGGTTCGAGTCCCATTTAGCGACTCTGGAGCTCAAAACGCGTCTAGAGTTTTGGCCGCCTCCACCGGTCTTCTGGCCCACTGTGTCGCGGCGGCCCGGTGCGGAGCGAGAGAGACAGAGCGACGCGACGATCGCTCTGAACGAGGCGGCAGACACGCCACGGCCGGCATGGCCCATCCTCCAGGCGTCTCCAGCCCAGCGTCCAGCTCCAGGCTCGCTAATGGAAGGCGGAGACGGGCGCAACCCGCGATAGTTGTGAAACGCGCCGTAAACACAACACATGCCCGGCCGGCCTGCGCTGACGAAATTTACTCGCTATCGCGGCATTGTGGCTATAGCGACCTCGCTTCCGCTATCAGGTGTCTCGAGGTTCGAATACCGACGTCAATTTTTTTTTCAGTGTGGTGTGGGTGGGGACTGTTGTTGTGATGTCCCCGCAGGGTGTTATGTCGGGAAGGTGCTAAGAGCAGGGGCTACTTTGTCACATAAGATAAGGTGGCTGATTTTTCCCTTTCGCGCCTCTGTGTCTGTGTGAGTGTCTGTGTGAGTGTGAGTGTGCGATCGTGCCTTCGGCATTAGGACACCGCGGCAGGCAGTGAAAGGCTCATCCTGGCCGCCGCGCCTGCCTGCCTGCAGACTGATTCCGAGAGTCGTTTTCGTCACTCTGTCTCTCTCACAGCTCATGGAGCGTCCCGTAGTATAGGCGCGAGAGACACGCCGCGACGAAACGTACTCTCGGAATCAGTCCGCTGGGCTGCCTGCGCAGCAGAGCAGTGTCCATCGCCGTCGCTCCTCCTGGCGCAGCAGGCCGCAGCAAAGATTGAACCGTTCGGACAATCCGAGACACGGGTTCAACTCTTACAATAGTGGCTGATTTTTCAACAACGTCCGCGGACTTCACTTGGCGCTAGCGAGAGCCTCGGACAGTCCGACTCGGCGCCGGCGCCGGGAGTCGAACCGCGGACTGGCCGCTGATTAGTGCAGTTGGAGGAGGCCGGCCGGTGAATGCGTTCGTAACGAGGGTCGAGCGGGACGGCCCGGACGGCCCGGACGGCCCAGAAGGAAGACAATCCCCGGGGAGGCACCAGAGATTGGCGAGTCAATCAGCACGCCCTTGTTGGCCTCGGCGCCGACGGGCTAGGGGCGCCGACGGCGGCGTCTGGCCTGCCGAGGAAAGCAGCGTGGCGCCATCGCCATTCTCCAGGTGGTCCTGGAGATTCTGCAGGAGGTCCTGGAGGTTCTCCAAGAGGTCCTGGCAGTTCTCCAAAAGGTCCTGGAGGCTGTGCAAGAGGTCCTGGAGGTTCTCCAAAGGTCCTAAGGAGTTTCTACAAGAGGTCCTGGAGATTCTACAAGAGGTCCTGGCGGCCTGGAGGCTCTCCAGCGCGTCGTCCCGAGGCCGACGCCAGGCCCAGCGGGGCTCCGGGTCACTGGACCAGCCCGCAAACAAGCGCAAACAAGGCGGCGGCGGCGTGGCGCGGCCAGGCCAGGCAGGCGAGGGGTCGCCGCGCCGCGCCGCCGGCCCGCCACATGGAGGATGGAGCGTCGCGACGCCGCAGCAGACAGGTGTCGACACAGGGGAAGCAGCGGGCCGTGGCGCACAGCCGCGTAGCGCCGCGTAGCGCATGGCCAGGCGCCGTGAACCGGAGGGGCAGGGCCGGCAGGGGGCGTCGCGGCGCACGCGTTCCAAACTGTTTTCACCGCCGGCCGGCAGCGCGACGCAAGGCGAAGCAGGTGAAGCTGCACCCCATTCTAGTCATTAGACGCGTGACGGAACGCAAAGCAAACACGTTCTTCAATTATCCGAGGTGACGTCGGGATAAAGGTTAAGCGCGTGGTGGCCGTCGGTGCCCCGCCGGTGCCCGGGGTCAGACTGGCAGAGACTGGCAGACAGGGGCGAGGCGAGGCCAGTCCGACGCGGTGCTGGTCTTCCGCGCCAGCAAGTCAAGCCACTGGGAGTGGGCCAGCCTCCGCCCCGCCGCGCCCCGCCAGGGATTGCCAACTTGGCGCGCATCGGGAGGGCCTCCACTCGGCAGGCGGCAGGGCAGCGCCGGCAGGGCACGGCCGCGCGGGGCTACGCGGGGCTACGGGTCAGCCAATCTGTCCGAGGGAATGCGCGATGCGCGGCCTGCAGTTCAGGCTGATTCCGAACGGGGCTCTCGTCGCTCCGTCTCTCTCGCACCTCCACGGCACGCCGCGCGCCCCGAAGGGTACCGAAGGGTACCGAAGGGGCGCGAGAGAGACGGAGCGACTAAACCAGTGTTCGGAATCAGCCTGGCGGTCTCCAGCGGGGAATATTATTGAGATAGCGGACGCTTGCAGCGACGCTGCGACGCTGCGCCGCCAGAATGCCGCGGCCGAGCGAGCGCTCTGTCTCTCTCGCACCCCTGCGGCACGGCCCATGGGTGCGAGAGAGACAGAGCGACGAAGCGGTCAGTGTGAGTCGGTACTAAATTGGCCGCATCTCATTCTCTCTCTGTTTCGTTTTGCAGCGAATCGCGCCGCTGTCCGCCGCGGTCCAGGTACGCGTATAACGCACGCCACGCACAGTGGGCCAGAAGACCGGTGGAGGCGGCCAAAACTCTAGCCGCGTTTTGAGCTCCAGAGTCGCTCAATGGGCCTCGAACCGAACGTGTGACCCCACCAATGAATTCCCCGTCCGGAGAGCAATCCATTGGTGGGGTCACACGTTCGGTTCGAGTCCTGTTTAGCGACTTAGGAGCTCAAAACGCGTCTGGAGTTTTGGCCGCCTCCACCGGTCTTCTGGCCCACTGTGCCACGGCACGGCACGCGCTGCAGCGACTCGAATTTCGCTCAGCCAGCCAATAAACGGACGCAATGTTGATACGGCACTCACCTGGTTTTATTGTCGGTCGTAGCAGTGCACTGTGTAGGACTCTCTGTACAGCAAAAATGTTCACAACCACCTGCCCGGTCGTGTGGTCAGGCTCTTGCACGTGTTATGCATGCACATTGTGTACACCGTTTTGTGTGAGTGAGAGAGGGAGAGTGAGAGTGTAAGTACTTGTGTGTGTGTGTGCGGGTGATCCGAATGTGCGAGGGTCCTGCGCGCATTAATTGCAGTTTCCAAGTGGAACGCCGCACCACACCCCCGCGTCCAGCACACTGCACACAGCACCACACAGTGTGCACTCACACCACCCGGCAGCCAGCCAGCCGGCCAGCCGGCGGCCACCCCGACATATCCGTGTTCCCACGACCGAGCAGTGCAGCAGCAGCGCTCTGGCCCGCCTGGCCAGGCCGCTCCGCTCACCTCAGTTGGCACGAGAAGCCGGCGCCATGGCGGGGCATTTGGAAAAGTGACTCCGTCGCTCTGTCTCTCTCGCACTCACGGGGCGTGCCGCAGGTGCGAGAGAGACAGAGCGACCGGCTTCCGTCCAAAAAGCATCGGTACCGCGGCGCCGCGTTGCGTGCATGCCGCGCCGACAAATACTCCTCGCGACATTCCCTGCCGCCGCTGCAAGGCATTCCGCGCTGGGAGTTCTCAGTTCTCCGTGAGGGACTGCTGCAGCCGCGGACATAAATCTCCCGGAGAAGGCCGTGATGGTGGACGGCCGGCGTGACGGAGGAGGGAAAGGCGACGCGGACAAATATGACGCGGGGGCCGTACCCAAACTACAGGAGCAGGTCGCCGTGCAGTGGGCCAGAAGACCGGCGCCGGACGCCAAAACTCTAGAGACGCGTTTTGAGCTCCAGAGTCGCTAAGTGGGACTCGAACCGAGCGTGTGACCCCACCAATGGACTCCTCGTCCGGAGAGCAATCCATTGGTGGGGTCACACGTTCGGTTCGAGTCCCATCCAGCGACTCTGGAGCTCCAAACGCGTCAGGCCTTCTGGCCCACTGCGGGACGGCCCCGTGCGTCGGCAGGCGCAGCCTGGAGTGCCCTTTGGCTGCCTTTGGCCGCCTTTGGCTTTCGGCGCGACAATCGCCGGCAAGACCTTTTCCTGCGACGAGGCGAGCACGGCCCGGCACGGCCCGCAACGCACAGCATGCAGTGCAGCGTGCAGTGCCGCGTAGCCGCCTGGGAGGTAAATACAGTCATAAGCGGCCGCCGGGCCGCGCGGTGCGGTGCAGCAAAAAAAGAAGGGGGGAGTGGAATCCGCGGAGTGGTGGACAAGCGTCGCGCAACGCGGCCGGCACCCTTTTGCCCCGCCCCGCCCCGCCCCGCCGTGGAGGAGGGTCGCCGATAGAGTCATTAGCCTGTTGCCGCAGTTTCCATCCATCCAGGCACCTCGTTATAGCTTGCCGATCCTGGCGGGCGCCAGGGAGGCCGTCGACGAGGAGGCGGGCGGGGGTGGGGGCGGCGGGGGGCGGTCCGCGCCATCTGCATACAATGCAGCGAGCACGCCGTCCAGTCCAGGACTCTGGTCCGCCGCGGCTATGACACCGCCGCTCTCCGCGCATCCAGCCGCCGGCCAGCGCGCATGCCCATTCCGAACGGCGTCGCTCCGTCTCTCTCGCACCCCTGTCGAACGCCCCCGCGAGTGTGAGAGAGACGACTGCGACAGCGGTTCTCCACGGCAGGCAGTGGGGGGAAATGGAGCACATTTTGAACGAGCTGGAGGGTAACAAGAAGCGATAAAGGTTAAGTGTACGCTGGGCGCTGGGGCAACCTGTGCGAACGACAGGCTGTGGGCGGCCAGGGCGCCTGGGGCTGGGCGGGCACGCGACACAACGCGACACTGCCCCAAGGCCGAGCAGGCCGAGCAGGCCGAGCCAGTGCCGGTGGCCAGCGGTGGCGGTGGTGTCGTTACCGCCTCGCCACCGCGCGGAGCACAACGCGAAACAGAGCCATCCAGTTCAATGACGGAGCGAAAAGCAGGACCGCCTCCTTTTCCCCCAACTCGCAAAAAAAAAACGAAATAATTTTTAAAAATTAATATGGACTGCGGAACTTTCCTGGAAGGGTAGTCCACTCAAACACCGGGTGGGGCCGTGGCGGGGGCTTTCGTTGGGATTCGAATCCCTGCCTGGGAGCCAGCAGCCGGCGCCAACAGTCAGTTTCCGGATAGAACCGGTTTGCCGCTGGTACTCGCTTCGGCCCGGTTACCGGGTACGGGTAACGGACGGCCAGCGACTTACAGTGTTGCGGCTGACCCGCTGCACCGCCAGGTGCGGGTCCAGCGGAAAGAGGAATTCCCCCCCCTTTTTTTTTTGGGGGGGGGGGGCAAAAAGTGCTGCTTTCAACTCTGGATCCGCCGCTGCGAAAGTCGCGCCTCCCGACGACGCTTTCGACATGTCGCTCTGCTCATCCAGCGGCCGATGGACGCCGCGCCCTCGCCGCGCCCCGTGACCCCGACCCGACACGACGCGGACGCGGCGGCGACGAAGAAACGAGAAACCGAGAGAGAGACAAAAGTGGCGCTCGACTGCGTGACCGCCGCCGTTCCTCATTGCGACCCGGCGCGAGGCTAGACGCGGCTAAACGGCAGGGAGGCTGACGGCTCGTCATTGTGTTGGCTAAACGCGGCGGCTGGCGGCTGCGGCACTCGCCCGGATTTTGTCCGAGTCAACGCGGCGACGGAGACGAGGCGCTCGAGGGACCAAACTTCGTCACCGAGTTTGCCTCGTCTCGTCCGAGAGTTCGCGCGCCAAATCGGACCTTCGACGGCCTCGTCGATTCGGCCTGCCCTCTCTCTCTCTCTCTCTCTCTCTCTCTCTCTCTCTCTCTCTCTCTCTCTCTCTCTCTCTCTCTCTCTCTCTCTCTCTCTCGCACCCTTACGCGATGACCCATGAGTGCGAGAGAGACAGAGTGACGAAAGCAGCGCTCGGAATCAGTCAGCAGGCCGGGCCGGCCGAAGCGCCGAGGCCACGGGACGCGCTGATTTGAACCCGGCCGCTTTGCAAGTTGCACAGTTTGCAATTAGGCTTGGGTCCTCAAAGCCGCGGCTGGTGCCGAAACGGCGCGCCTGTCTCTCTCGCGCCTGTGCGGCGCGGCCCCCGAGTGCGAGAGAGACGGAGCGAGGGCTGATGAAAGGGGCCGGAGGAGTCCGTTGTCCGTTGGGAATCAGGGCAGTGTTTGTTTGACTGCGCGGCGCGGCCGGTGACGTCGGCGCGGCGCGGTCGGCGCGGTGAAGGGTGCAGCGCGTGGGGCAAAGGTCACGGCGGCGCGGCGCGGCGAGGCGCACGCACGTCTGCAGATCCAGAACAAGCCCGGATTAGCGGGCGTGAAATCGGGCAGAAGACGCCCACGCCCGAGTTCCTCGTTGAGCCGAAGGGCAGTCTCTCTCGCACCTCTGCGGGGCACCCCGTGAGTGCGAGAGAGATGGAACCAGCCGGCAGGCCGCTGCTGCAGCTTGGCGCGGTCGCGCTTAATTTCGCAAGTCGGATTTCCATCGGCGTCGCCGGGAATCGAACCCGCACCCTCCTCGCGCTTCGCGGTGCGTGGTGATGCAAGCCGGGCGACGCCTCTCGGGTACCCGCGGGCCCCGCCGCCGAGCCGCCGCGTCCGCGGGGGCGATCGCATGACTCGCGGGGACGGACCGCCGGCAGGAGAGGAGTTCCCAAACAACGAGACAGAAACGGGAAGCAGACAAAAGCGCGAAAAAAGTGCCAATTAGAAATGAGGACACTAACTGCATCGCGGACGTCCCTTCGTTGTCACGCTCGCGCCATGCTCGGGCGGTTAGCGGGCCGCCTTCCCTTGGCTTCGCGATGCACAGTGGGCCAGAAGACCGGTGGAGGCGGCCAAAACTCCAGGCGCGTTTTGAGCTCCAGAGTCGCTGAGTGGGACTAGAACCGAACGTGTGACCCCACCAATGGACTCCTCGTTCGGAGAGCAATCCATTGGTGGGGTCACACGTTCGGTTCGAGCCCCCTTTAGCGACTCTGGAGCTCAAAACGCGTCTAGAGTTTTGGCCGCCCCCGCCGGTCTTCTGGCCCACTGTGCGATGCTGCGTTGCTTCGCGTCCGAGGAGAGGGACTGCCGATTCGGCGCGGCGAGGCAGGCGAGGGCGTGGTGGTCTTCACGTTGCACGGCAGCGTGCGGCAGCGGGGTCGGCGGGGTCGGCGGGGTCGGCGCATCACATAACCACCGCGCACATCCTTTTACTAATTACTGCAAGACCGAGCCGAGCAAGGCGTGTCGGATTCGGCGGCAGGTTTGGCTGGATCTGCTTCGCCGTGTTAGGGGCCAAAGTGGTGGCCAGGGGGCGGGCACCGGCGCCTTGCACCCAGCGCTCAGTCCCTGTTTGTGAGTGAGTGTGTGTGTGTGCGTGTGCGCGCGGAGGGGAGTGCTGCACAGTGCAAGAGCAATGAAAGGGAGGTCATGTCTGTGATTGGCCTCCATGTAGCACATCGCGCGTCGCGACGCGTCCAGCGAAAGGCGGGCAACTGTGGAAGAGGCACCGTCGCGGGGATAAAGACCTCCTCTAGAGTGCAGGCACGCCTCCACGCGCGCCTCCGCGCAACCGGGCCCTACAACACTGATTCCGAGAGTCGTTTTCGTCACTCTGTCTCTCTCGCACTCATAGGGCGCCCTTAGAGGTGCGAGAGAGACTGAGCGATTAGTGGGCGGTCCTACGAGATGGAGACGGTCATTGCGAAGGCCGAGCCGAGGGCAAGGCTCCACTATCCGTCGCTTTGCCGCCACAGCGGCGCAGCCTCCAGAACGACGCCAGCCTCCAGGACGACGGCGGCCTCCCGCGCGCGTCACTGCCGCCCCAGATTTTAATTTAAACAGCGCGTCACCGCGACCACCTGCCGCCTACCCCCGGGACGCCGTCGTGCCGTCTCTCTCGCTCTCGCAGGCCCGCGGCATGCCCGCGGTGGGTGCGACAAGGATGGCGCTCTCCGCGCGCCTCGTCGCGGTGGTCGCGGTCATCAGCGGAACCGGACGCGTCCTAGCCGTCCTGACCGTCCTGGCGCGGTGAGCAGGAAGGATTGACGGAGGGAACTGCATTAAAGTTATCAGCCGTTATGAAAGAGACAGCTCCGCCACACTACGCGCCACTGGTAGCAGGGAGACCTTTCACAAGTAGCAGCACTGCTCGGGAGGTCTGGACTTGAAAACGGAATTGCTTTGACGTAACTCTGTGCATACCGGGTGCGAATGTGAAGTGTTAAGTCCGCCGCGCAGCTGCCGGGCGGGTTTCGACCGCTTGGCTAAAACCATACCCGCCGACTTCGCCGCCGTGCCCTGTCACCCCTCTGTTAACCGTCGGCGCCGGAGTTACGAGAATCGACTACTACACATGACAGATCTTTTCTGGCTCATTTTTAGCGCATTTCTGCCGCAAGCGGGCCCGGCCTTCCTTTTACCTTTCGCTGCAGCCGCGATGGAGGAAGAGATCCATGCCCAAGTCCGACATTGTGCCCCAGAATACACAAGTGTGCGTCCAATCGGTCGCCTCCTCTCGCCACTCGCTCCGTATACAGAGTTACTGCCTCCAGGTCGCCTTCGGGCCGTCGGCACACCTGGGGGCGGCCTGCCGTCTAGACTGCAATAATTGCCGTTGATTGAAGGTGTGGCCGCGGTGCAACATCGCGGTCGTCAAACTTTGTCGGCCCGGCGACGCCGACGACGTTTGAATGTCCCGCCGCGGCGCCGCGCGTTATGCAACCGGGCTGTCCACGCGTCCACACGCCGGCGGATATGTATGGGCGGCCGGCTGCAGTCGTCTCTCTCTCTCTCGCTTGCGCTCACGGGGGGTTGCGTGTGGGTGCGAGAGAGACAGCGACGACACGCCGGACTGGGCAAGTGTCGAGGGCGGGTACCTGCTTCAAGGAAGGAGCGAAACGCGGTATGCGAGTTGGTGCCTGATTCCGAACAGATGGCGCTGCCTCTCTCTCTCTCTCTCTCTCTCTCTCTCTCTCTCTCTCTCTCTCTCTCTCTCTCTCTCTCTTGCACGGATGCGAGAGAGACAGAGCAACGGCACTCTCGAACTAAATCGCTTTGCAGCCTGGGGGGGCTGGAAACGCCAGCAAACGCCATCAGAGGATGCAGGAAGGAGTTCAGCCCCAGCCAGGAGCAGTCCACGCCACCGCGAGCACGGCGTGGCCCGGCGCCAGGATTTATCAAACTGCAGTCGAGCCCAGTGTACCCACCGACTCCGGCAAGGCTCCAGCCACGCACGAGTAGGCGCATCGGGATGTCACTCCATGGCCACGTGGTCCTTGCTCTCTCTCTCTCTCTCTCTCTCTCTCTCTCTCTCTCTCTCTCTCTCTCTCTCTGTGGTGTGTGTCTGTGCGGGTACTGTTGTGTGAGAGTGAGATGCATGCAGCGGCGATGCGGCGACGCGGCACCCCCTCCAGGATTAGGACCTTGCTGCAGATGACTGGATAACTGCGCCGCAGCAGCAGGGAGCCTCCGCCGGCGGCCGTTAGAGGTGGTCGTCGGTCAGGTGGCCTCCCCCTTTTCCAGTGCGTCCAACTCCCCGGCGCGCGATGAGCCGATGCAGTGCTGCCATTTCGCAACGCTAAAGTGCGCTCCGTTCGTCGGGAGGGCTTCTGTGCGCGGCTTGTGCTTGGCGGCGGACTCGGACGTCGGACGCACCGGCCATGCGTCACGCGGCGCTCCGTCTCTCTCGCACTCGTGGGGCGAGACGGGCGCGACGCAGGGGTGCGAGCGAGACAGAAGACAGGCTTGCGCGGCAACTGCCGTTGGGTCAGCGTAGCCGTGATTTTTCTAGTTTACTGGCGTGCATCCACAAGGCGGGAGCGCGGCATGGCCGTAAAACAAACATCGCCGACGGTCGCGCTGTCTCACGTAGTAGCGTGGAGTAGCGCGGCGGCGGCATGGAATGAGTCGCCGGTTTGATTTACGGGGTGTGACCGACGACCGGCAGCAACAGTCGCTGTCTCTCTCGCACTCGCGGGCCGTCCCGTGTGGGTGCGAGAGAGACAGAGCGAAGAAAACGACTCTCGGAGTCAGACTGCAGCAACGCCGCGGGGAGGCGCCAGCGCCGGCCTCTTTCGCTACAACCCCCGTCTACCCCTCCGATTCCTTCGGCCCTAGCACACGCTTTTCTTTGGGTGCATGCGACTGATTTCCTGGCGCAGCGGTCCCTTCCCGCCCCTCACCTCTAAGTGAAAGGCTAAGGTTAGGGACGGAGGCACACTCACGCCCCTTCGCCGTAAAATCAGTAGCTGATGACGGTCTTTTAACGCCCTGTTCTTCCTAGCACAGCTCTCTGACCACGCCTCTGACCCTGGTCGTCTTGTTGCAGCACAAGCGGCAGATCTTCCGCGAGCAGGTGAACCCGCACACGGGCGGCAAGATCCCCGAGGACGCGTTCCGCGCCGACCGCCTGGCCCTCAACAAGCTGCAGCAGGCGGGCTTCTCGGTGCCCGACGGCGTGGGGCTGCAGTGGCGCGGACACGGCCACAACTCGGCGGCGCAGCACCACGGGCACGGGCCGCACGGCCACCCCGACGGCCACAGCTACGCGCAGGACCCGCACGCCACCGTCATCAAGGTGCTGCAGACGGACGACGGCCGCTACGTGCCGCCCGAGGGGCAGGTCTCGGGCCAGAACACGGTCAGTACACTGGACAATGTCTTTCTGCTTCCACCCGCCTGGAAGCTGGACAGCAAGTCGCACTTTGCCCCTGTAGGCAACGATTGCGGCATCACTCCCCTTAACGCGTCTCTGGATCCGCCCTTGAGAAATATAGATAGGTTTTATTTTTCTGTACTTTCCTTCAAGAAATAACGCAATTTTCAGACGAGGCTGGCCGGCCGGACTTTTTGCCGCGATTACCGGGATTCGGTCTGTCCATTTTACAGCGCGGCCGCTCGTTTTTCGCCCCCATTTTTTTCGCACTCCCGCGCCTCCACTGCAAACACCGCAACGCCGGTGCGGCGCCACGATCCGCTCCGCCCTCGGCCAGCGCGGCCAGCGCGGCCAGGCGAAGCGAGGCCCTCACGCTGGACCGCTTAATCATCTGGATGCGTTGCCTGTCTAAACGGAGCGGCCAGCGGGCTGGACCCGAACAGTGCTCCGTCGCTCTGCCTCTCTCGCACCCATCCGGGGCGGCCCGTGAGAGCGAGAGAGACAGGCCGACAACAGCGCCGCTCGGAATCGGCCCGCGGCACGCCGAATAACATCCATGACGCAAAGGGCGTCGGTCGTGTCGTTGCGAATCGCGTCGTGGCGCCCGAACGCACGACGCCCTGGCCGCCCCCCCCGCGGCCCCCCGGCCACGCCCCGAGCCCCAAGCCCGAACGGCGAATACACCTTTCCACCATTTCTTGGCGCCGGCGGACCGATCCCGAGAGTCGTTTTCGTCGACCTGCCTCTCTCGCACTCGTGGGGCGTCCCGTATGGGTGCGAGAGAGACAGAGCGGCGAATAAAGGACTTTCGGAATGGGCCTGTACTGCAGGGCGGCGCTACGCTGGAAGTGCTGGAACGCCTTGCCGCGCCGCGCGGTCACACCGCCGCCTTCACCGCCCGCGTCTCGCGTTTTGCTTTTTTTTGCGCTCATCAGACGCCTCCCTTCTCCCTTTCTCGCGTGGCGTGTGCCGTTCTCTCGTCGACTCGCCTCCCCCCCCCCCCCCCCCCCCCCCGGCCTGACGACGGCCTAGTCCCAGTCCCGCCGCACGTGGCCCACGATGAGCAGACATGCACGGAGCAAACCGAATTTATTTTCTTTCAAATTTCTATCTTTTTTTTGGCAGTGTTGATGTTTGGCGTCAAAAAGAGTGTCTCCAAAGAGGGTGCGCTTGCTATTGCTAGCTATCGCCGGGGGCGGCGGCGCGGCCGGGGCCTAATTGTAGGTGTCGCCATCGGAGGCCTGCCTGGCTTTGCCTGGCCCTGCCGGCCCGGCCATTACTTCGCCGACGGGCACGTTAAACTTCTCGTTAAAGCCGCCGGCCGCTCTGTTTTGTCACCGCGGCCTTGATCGCCGCGGATCGCGATCGCCGCGGATGGTGCGCGTCACAGGCTGCTCGTCGTCGGCCAGCACGGCCAGCACGGCCTCGTGTGGGACCCTAACGGAGCGCCTGTGAGGTAGGCAGGCCCGCCGCGTCGCCGTGTGGTGCGGGCGTGCCTACACTGCATTACCATTACCATTGGTGGAGGCTCGTAGCTCCCTCTTGCGCCTACACTGCGGGCGTTCCGGCTGATGGTCGTGTTCCTCCCCGTGCCCCAGGTGGACTCGACGTACCTGCTGCGCACGCCGGCGGGCTGGAACCAGCACGCGTCGCACCTGGTGGGGCTGCAGCGGCCGCTGGGTCCGCCACTGCAGTTGCCCGGGGCGGGGGGCGCGTCCGGGCCTCCGCGACGGCCCTTCAACCCCCAGCCCAGCCTCCACGCCCACCAGGCCGAGCCGTCGCCGTCACCGCCACCCCCGCCGCCGCCGCCACCGCCGCCCCCGCAGGTGCACGCCCGCCCCCAGCAGGACGACGTGAACCTCTCGCCGTTCCCGTCGGCCGCCCTGCAGCCGCCGCCCAACGTGCCGCCGCCATCGCTGTACCACCACAAGCTGCACCCCCTGGAGGTGCCGCACCCCCCGCAGCGGCTGGCACCCTCGCCGTCGGCGTCCCCCACCCCGCCGCCGCTGCCGTCGCTACCGCCGCTGCCGCGCAAGTTCCACCACCTGGGAGCGCCGCACCACCACCTCGGCCACTCCCTGGCCTCCCTCATCGACATCGAGGCCCAGCACCCCCCGAGCCGCGACCTGTTCGGCCCCAGCCTCAGCTTCCACAGCTTGTCAGAGGTAACCCGATCCGAGTCCGCTTAGCGATTATCTGCTGTGCGAAATCGAACTCCAGTTCGCTGCACTGGCAACAGAAACACAACAGAGTCCTGAGGGACGAGTCCTCGTAACGTTGTAACTCCAAAACAACACTAACACCGCCCTTTTTTGTACTTTTTTTTGCAGTCGTCTCACAACGACGCCGCACTCCTGGGCGACTCTCCGTCGTTCTTGCTGGACGATGACTGGGCGTCCGAGCTGCCAGGTAAAACAGCAGGGATGCCCTTCTCCAGCGCGTGCGGCCGGCCGTGCGCGTTGCACAGTGCGTGACGTCACGACACGCGTGTGTTGTTGTTGTTGTTGCTGCTGCTGACCGCGCGCCCTTTAGCTAGATGTTGCCACAAATATCGGGCGCCTCATCCCACGCGTGCTCCTGCTCCTTCTTGCAGGCGGACTGCTGAGCCCGGAGCAACTGGCCGCTCTGTACAACAGCGACCACGAGGAGCGGCTGCAGCACCTCCACGCGCTGGCCTCCTTCTAGCGGGGCCGGCTGGACGGGACGCCCCGCCGCAGCATGGCCGCAGGGCGGCAGAGCCACCTTGGTTGCCTTGGCGACGTGCCCGGTGTGATACGGTTGCCATCCTCCGCGAAACGGCGGCTCGGTATGCTACGGTTGCCATCTTCCAACGGCGAGAGTCAAATGGGGCGCGCGTGGAGAACTGAGTTTACGCGCATTCGAAAACTCGGCACTGCAAAAACTGAAAACTAATCGGGCAAGTCGTTGTCCCTGGAAGGCCGACGCCTCCCTGACGACACCGGGAGGCGGTCTTAAGCCACCGCCACCAGAAGAAGCGACTCGGTGACCTCCTTATCCAGAGCCGGGGACGACGGGGGCGACCTCCACCAAGGCCACGCCGCCGGACAGCGGGGAGGCTGTGTCCAGCCACGAGACAACAACGGCGTCCGTTAGTTTTGTTTCTTTGATGCAGATTGTTAAAAAGCAACAAAAAGCCGACTGTGCTCGAGGAGCCTGGTGCGCACCGGTCCCGCCCGGAGGCAGGCAACCCAACGTGCAGCCCCGCAGCGCTGCGCCGGCCGCGTAGGCAGCCCAACCTACTCGCCCGCTTCACGACTAGCTCCGAGTCTAGGCGGTCTAGGCCTCGTGTAGCTTCTAGGGCCCATTAGGCTGACACGCGCGTTTAGATATTGATTCCAAACTAGAAAAAAATCGTCATTTTATCGAGAAGAGTTAAATTGAAAGTTTGTGCTTGTTTGTTTGTTGTGTTTTACGTGTCTGATTAAAATTATTGTTCAATTTGCTTTCGGCCTATCCGCCGGAAAGTTTACTGAGGAATGTTAATGTCAAGATGTGACATACTATGTTGACAGTGTCATTTGTTTTGTTGTTATGTATCATAAAGCCATAGTGTGAATCTGTTGTGTGAACTTGGAACGCCGTAGGTACGGGTCAGTTGAGTGAATGAGAGAGTCATTCTTACTTCATCATGTTGGACTTGCCACATTCGTACACGAATCGCCGGCATATTCTTGCTTCTTGTTCCTTCCTTCGTAGTTGTTGATCATCTTTCATGTGAATCTCGAGTAGGAATATCTGAAAAAGCGATATGTGAAAATACTTGTTTTGTATTTTATTTAAATCATGTCCAAGTCGCATATTTAGAATTTCTTCATTTTCGAGGTATAGTCCCCGTTATCAAAAGTTCATCAACACACACACACGCACTCAATAAATTAAATACACTATCTACAAGCTCGTGAGGTCGTCAGGATCCCCCCGGTTGGGTCGGATCTCTAGGTTCGTCGGGCCGAAATGTTTTTCAAAAAGTAATGACGCGTCGTGAGAGTAACTCTGTCGAAAACGCAGTGGTGTCGGGCTTAGAAGGCGGCGTGCTGGTACTGCTGGTACTGCTGGTACTTCTCGGCCTGCTCCTGGTAGCGCCCGGACTCCTGGACGGCGGCGGCGTATGCTCCGGCCTCGATGTCGGCGATCTGCTCGGGGGTCTTGGGCTTCGGGTAGTACGGGTTCTTGTCGGGGTCGGCGTTGTAGCTGCAACGCGTTCAACACGGTCAAGACACGTTGGCCAACAGACATAAACAGCAAGACAACACGGGACAGAACATCACCTCCACAAGCTGCGGGCCTGCCTGCAGTCCACGTTGTACCACCAGTCGCAGTTGAAGTCGTACTGGTTGAAGAGGGTGCCGTTGGGGCACAGGAAGGACGCGCCCTGGTCGCCCTCGCGGCCGTCGTGGCAGACGTGGTAAGCCTGGCGAAGAGGTGAGAAGTCATTGCCGTGAGAAATCCAAGCAGAATGGTTCCAGCCAAAGGCCGGTCTTTTTCCGGGGCAGTTCGGTCGTACCTGGCAGCCGGTCTCCTCGTTGGCGTACATGCCGGGGACGACGGGCACGTCGTGGCACGAGAAGTGCGTGGCGGGGACCTCGTGGTAGGCGGGGTAGTCGATGCCCGCGCGCCCGGGGATCTTCTGCTCGGCCTGGTGGGCGCGCTTGGCGGCGCGGAAGGCCTCCTTCTCCTCCTCGCTGAGCTTCCTGGTGAGCTGCACGGGCACGGCGGGGCCCTGGTGGAAGCCGCGGTACACCTGCCTCTTCTGCCGAGAGCCAAGCAACAAAAGGACAAAGTTATTTTCGGGCTTCTCTTCCCCGTCGCCTGCTTTTACTTTCAAAGGAAGGGTGACGGTCACCAACTTTGCGCCAAGACTGTTCCCGAACCAAGGCGAGAAATCGCACTACGTGAAAAAGGGAAGCTAAAGGATGGTCCAAAGAGCAGCCACCCGTTGAGGGAGTACGATTTGCCGCCTTGGACTGGACGGAGTAGCCGCCAAAAGTGAGACAGAGCGAACGACTGCAATGCGTGACCGGCGCGTGCGGCGTGCGCCATGCCCGCAGTATGTCGGGCCGCCTGCTGCAACGCGCTTCCTCCACGCACCGCACATCGAGCCACACATCGCGCATCGCACACATTCCGTTTCAGGTCCTCGGAAGCTGTCGAGGACGGACTTTCCCACATTCTGACGGGCAGACGGGCGGACGGGGCGACGGCCGACGGACGGAAGAAGAAGAAGAAGGCTCTGTTGTTGTTCGCGCCATAACAACACTCGCTGACCAGCCGATCCAGGAGCGCGGCCCGCGCGCGCAATGTGTTCCACCCCCTCCCTTCCCTCCCCGCGACCGTCCGACGGTCCACCACACCGCCGCTGTTTCGAAATGACGCATACGCCACCGCGGTGTGCGCCTTGCAGTGCCTCGCAGTGCCTTGCAGCAGCAGCAGCCACGCTCTAGTGGAACGAGCCGGTGCCTTATACATACCCGACCCGCACTGCACCACTACACTACACTACATTGCGAAAAAAAGTCCGTAGTTTCGCACGGAAATTGGCAGGCGACGTGCGGCCAGTCATAGCGTTCCGTGGGGGTGCGAGAGAGACAGAGCGACGAAGCGATTCGTGGGAATCGTCGCGCGGCGCCACGGCAGGCGACACTTTGAGGAGGTTCGGAGACCTCAGCGAGCGTCCGTCCGCGCCTTTTCGTTTTCTCTGGAACTAGAAGTGAAACCGGTAATGTGTTACCGTTGCCATGGTAACCGACGGCCGTAAAGTCCAGGACGGCCTTGCGGGGAGGTCGCTGGAGTCCAGCGGCTGGACCAGTGTGCCCCCTGCCCCTGCCCCTCCGCCCCCCGCATCGCCCTCGCCGCGGGCCTTGCAGTCACTCATTACACTGTATCGCACCGGGCGGGCTGAGAAGTTGCAGGTCACCGGGAACCACTTACTGGAACGACCTGCCAGCACACTGCTTGTGCCGGAACGACCTGGCAGCACACTGCTTGGGCCGGAACGACCTGGCAGCACACTGCTTGGGCCGGAACGACCTGGCAGCACACTGCTTGGGCCGGAACGACCTGGCAGCACACTGCTTGGGCCGGAACGACCTGGCAGCACACTGCTTGGGCCGGAACGACCTGCACGTGTCTAGAGTATGAACTTGGGAACGAAGTTGGAACAAGTGCAGTTCACAATGCGACCGGAACCACCAAGAGATGTCTCATGGAGCTAGCATGAGCCGCGTCCGGAACAACCCGTGCGGCTCGAGCCGACCGGAACGACTCCACTTGATCCACCGCCGCGCCCGGTCGACATTTGATAGGCCCGCCGCGAGGTGACACTTCCTCGGCATTAAGTCACGGCGTTACGTCACCGCCACTGTTCGGCCCTGCTCCTCGCCCCGCTCCGCCCGGTCGTCTTCCTCGCCGTCGTCAACACGTCACTCTCACTGCACCCGTGCGTCAAAGTCACTGGCGGTCGGACTGCACCTGCCGCGCCTCCACCTCGCTCTGTCTCTCTCGCACCTCTGCGGGACGCCGCATGAGTGCGAGAGAGACAGAGCGACGAAACGGTCCGCCGGAATCAGGTGGCTGTCGGGGCGGAAAAATATTGGATTTTGGCGCGTGCTTCCGGTGATCTCGTCGCTCTATCTCTCTTTCCGAGAGAGACAGAGCGCGCTGCTGGCCACGCGCCAGTGTGCGCCGATCTGGCCCGCGAGTGCGAGAGCGTGCGAGAGGCTTGCTTGCGACACGCGGTCCAATGGATTTGGGCCGGCCGGCTATGGCCAATCTGATCCGTGCGAGGCGGCGAGGCGGTGCAGGCCGCGCAGGGAAAGAAAGGCGTTGCCGGCGTGCTGCTGGACAGGCTGGCCTGGCCCGCGTGCGCGCCGTGCAGGCCCGCGAGGCCCACAAGCAGGCCAAGGTCGCCGACGGCGACGGCCCGGACCGCAGCGGCAGTGCAGTGGCCGCGCAGTCGTGCCGCCGGGCCGCGGGTTCGAGTCTCGCCAGGGGCGCGCGCCTTTTTTTCTTCCGACCGACTTCCCCCTTCGTCCTCTCGACAGTCTCTGTCTCCCTCGCGCTCGTAGGCGTCCGGTGCACAGTGGGCCAGAAGCCGGTGGAGGCGGCCAAAACTCAGGACGCGTTTTGAGCTCCAGAGTCGCTAAATGGGACTCGAACCGAACGTGTGACCCCACCAACGGATTGCTCTCCGAACGAGGAATCCATTGGTGGGGTCACACGTTCGGTTCGAGGCCTTTTTGGAGCTCAAAACGCGTCGAGAGTTTTGGCCGCCTCCACCGGCTTCTGGCCCACTGTCCGGTGCAGGTGCAAGAGAGACAGAGCGACGCGAGTTCACTCTGCGTACCGTGGCTTGTCGCGCAGCACATCCAGGGCAATGGCCGTCGCCAAGTCGCTGCAAAAACCGAAAAACCGCAGGTATTCGAGCCGCGATCTCAAGCTGCTGCTGGCGTTTGGCGGCGTCCTTGCAGTGCGGCTGCGAACGGCCGCGAGGCCCGCACCCAAGGTGTGGGAACGGCCAGCGGGCACCAACGGGGCAAGGTTCACACTCCGGCGGCACTCACTCGGCTGGGGCTGGCGCGTATTGCCATTGCCAGTGAAAGGGAAAAGGGACTTGCCCTGCCGCGGAACGGCGCCCCGCGGCCAATCGCCTTGTTATCGCTTCCTCGCCGACCAATCAGGAGGCGGCCTGGATTTATGAGTGGCGAATGCGAACATGGGAGCGCAAAAAAACGACTGCCTTTTTGCGAGCAGCCTTGACCTTTCGGTTTGGGCGGCCCGGGGACGACCCGGGACGTGCGGTGGGCCGACGGCGACACTCGCTTATCTCTGTCTCTCTCGCACTCACAGGCAGTACTGGAGGGTGCGAGAGAGACACGCGGCAGCCCTATTCCGGTGCGCGGACTGGCGGACTCGAGTACGCAATCGCGCAGTGCGCCGCGAGCACTCCACCGCACTCCATGATTAATTCTTACGTCAACAGGAGCCCTCCGTCGTCCCGGCCCATCCCGCCGATTCCGGCCGCATTCGCAAAGCACCAATCAAACTGCAGCCTTTTAGGCCAGCGCAGCCAAACAAGGCTCAAATGGAGCAACGGCTTAGGTGCGCGCAGCACAGCACCAGACTGAGTCCTTTTCGTCGACCTGTCTCGCTCGCACTCGCGGGTCGTCCCACGCGGGTGCGAGCGAGACAGAGCGACGAAAGCGACTCTCGGTCCTGCAGGCTGCACTCGATGTAGGCCGCCAGCGCGCTGCAGCGCGCCGCGGCGACAATCTGCATATTGATGAACCTCTCGCTGGTTTGCCACCACTGCCGAGACAGCCATCGACTCCCGGCAAAGAGCGATGCCACCATTCGGGGTTCACTCGTCGGGCGTTCGCCGCCCACTTCTTGCCCGTCCGGGCTTCACTCGGTTCTCTGCGACGCCGTCGGCCTGCTTCGCGCCTTTTCGCGCTTCGCGGCGGACGCGCGGACGCGGTGGATGACGACACACTGCAGCGCGTGACCCTCCACCTGCACTTTGCAGCCGCCGCGTGGATGGAACGTAAATTGCACCGCATGACACATAAATACACTCACACTCACTCGCTCTCACATACATAAACACTTGCACGTATTCGCACGCACGCACTGTCACTCTCGATGGCGAGATTGACACTCACACTGTCGCGCACCAGCACCCCTCACACTAACTTGCTCATACACACACACGCACACCTACGCACACACACACGCGCGCACACACCTTAATCTGGGCGGCGGCGGTCTCGCCGGAGAGGCAGTAGACGACGGCGGCGAGGAGCGCGAGGGCGCAGGCCACCCTGGTGGCGTTGGTCATGGCGGCGCGGTGCTCCTTGTCCAAGAGCCAGGGAACGAATCCCGGCAGCAGCCAGTGCAGGCCCCTGGCCGCCCCAACCCGCTGCCCCCGCCAGGTCCCCGTCAACCCCCACCCGCCCTCGCGAGCCAGGCCCCTCCAGACTCCAGCAAGCCCCGCGGGCCTCAAGCCCCGCCGCCACGCCGCCACGCCCGGTCCAGCACCGTCCAGCACCCCATATGACCCCCCTTCTGTTCTTGTTCTTCCATGGCGACCACTCCCCCCTCCAACTTGGCGGCTGCCCAGGCTGCCCAGGCTGCCCAGCAGCCGCGCTGCAGGGATACTTTCACTATTAACAAACCCGATGGGACGGGCACGCGGCACGCGTTATGCGAACTCGCGTAATCCATGGGATAATCCCTCCGTACGCATGTCCGTTCGGGAAGCGGCCGTTCTGGGACGCGAGCGTAATGAGCATGAATGGGCGGCGGCAGATTGATTCCGAGAGTCGTTTTGTCGCTCTGCCTCTGTCGCGCGCATGGGGCGCCCCATGGACACAAGAGAGACAGAGCGACGAAAGCGACTCTCGGAATCTGTCTGCTGAGCGGGAAGGAGTGGCGGGAGGGGAAGCAGTGACGATCTCAAACCGCGCGCCAAGTGAACAAGCTCCCCCTATCCGCGGCATCTGGTCATTCCACGTGACAACAGTGGACCCCCTTCTGGTCTTTCCTTGCCTTACAGGACTCGAAATTCGGTATGCGAAGATGCTGCTTATCTTCGGGAGGAGGACCTCTGACATTTCAGGCTTCAGTCGTCGAACCTCACGTCAAGGCCAAGGTGGACAGGGACCCACCTGTCGCTGCTGAGTAGCCCCTCTGGCGCAGAGCGGTCTCTGGGAGGCTAATCGAATTTTGTTCAATGAACAATGCTCGTTTGCAGTCACTGGCGCTACAGTGCTCCGAATGGCCATCAAGTGGAGTGGGGATGAATCGTGGCTCTGGACAGTTCTGCGAGTGGTTTGAAACGTCCGCCTCTCCCCTAGGGACTTCTGACGCGGTGCAGCCAACTGTCCTGAACGGAAATTTTTTAGTAAAATGCGACTGTTTTACACTTTCGTTTTCAGTTGGATCGAGTATAATGCCTTCGTTCCTTCCGGTGTCGTTTCCTATTTTGTTGGACTTTTGTGGATTGAAATTTAAAACATGGTCTAAAAATATAAGTGTTGCTTGTTGTGGCATCCTGTTTATTTACATTTTAGTGCGGGAAGCTGGAAGCAGACGAACTCTTCGGAAGGGGTTTTCTTCACAGACGAAAGAGGCTTCTTTCACTGGCAAAACAGAAGAAAACTTCTACGGAAGGAGTTATCGGTTCAAATGGAGGCCGGATTGCCATCCAAGGAAAAACACTTATGCTACAACACACTTGTGTGTCTACTCATGACACTGAAAGGTCAACAGACAACAGTGGACCTCAGAAATGGAGCATCAGTAACAGGAAAAATTGTTCGGTGTGACCCGTAAGTGTTTACCTTAATAGCATGAGCAACAAAGAGTAAATGAACAGTTGAAGAATGGTTGGCCAATTTGGATTTTTTCCAAGAGCTACACTCTGTTGCCAGCATGAGCTACTAGGTTATGACACATAAGAAAATACCAATTTATGTTGTAATTTTTATCACAGGTATATGAACGTAGATATGTCTCATGTTCTGTTTCGAGATGCCAGTGGCAAACCTCACCTTTTTGATAACTTTTTTGTGCATGCACGGAATTTACGATACGTGCATATTCCGCCACATGTAAGTACTGAATGAGCAGCGATTTCACCTTTGAAGACTTTGTGACTAATCTGTATTGTTATTGTGTTTCTCAGATAGATATGTTAAAGTCTGTTGAAACATTTGTGAATCGTTCCCAAGTCAAACAAGACAAGCAAGTTGTTAAACCTAAAACATTGCGAAGACAGGCAGAAACTGTGGAACGTGTTCGAAAACTTAAAGAGAAACGGCAGATGAAGAAAGAAGAATCGTAGATGTGTTAATGTATGTATAGTTCAGAGGTGGAAGAAAATTAATCAATCGGAATTTCATAACATTATTATATTGATGCTTTTCAAAATCTAGTGTAAAATTGATGCAGATATATGTTTACTACAAAATAACAGATTCCCATGCAAGACTTAGTATACAGGTATGCATTGGAGGGATAATTTTATATGTATTGTCACAAGTTGAAAGTTCAGACTTAAAATTACACCTGGGTGATACAATTTACATTGTGTGTTGTAATTCATGGCCCCAACACGCCCTTTTCCTCTCAGTCAAGAAAAAACAATGATTGATAAAGGACTTAGCAGATCTCTTAAGAAAATCATTAGATTTTGTTAAATATACAGTGTATGAAAATAACAGTTGATGTATCACAATGAAACATGGAAGACAGAGAAAATGAATCAACTACAGTATTATCAATGAAGAAGTAGAAGGATGGTAACCCTTAAAACCATATGCAAAAGCAAAGGAAAGATCAATAAAACCGTTCTGAAAAACATAAATAATTAAAAAAACAGTAATAGCAATCTTAGTCTAATGACAAGTGACCAGCTCAATTCTTAGAATAAATAGAAATGATAATACTTTAACACATGATATTGAGTATGGCACAAATGTGTGCTTAGAGAAACTATGCACCTGTGAATTTGGGTAATTCTACAAGACAAAAATAATACAGACAGAAAGTAGAGGATGATAGGTGAAAAATAAATTACATAATATCTAACAATATTAGGTAGCTGGTAATCTCATTCAGATGCACTTTTGAGCTGAAGTCATTACAGAAAATACAGTCTACATACAACTTAACAATAAAATTATTACAGGGGACAAGAAATCCAAATGGCAAAAGTTCCTTTCAGTAAGATTTGTAAAAATACTTCTACATTTCAGGAAAAGGGGATTAAATTTCCCAACGGTCAATAAAATTTGATATATGATAACAACAGGGCCCATGGTAACTGATATTTCATAGATCAGTGTTTTTAACAATTTTTTTTACACCTTTATGCATAATAGTCTTGACTCGAATAATAGATCTGAGCCTATAGACATTCTACAGCCATACTCACCCCAATGCCTCCACCAACGCACAAGGCAGCTACACCCTTTTTGCCTCCAGTTCGCTTGAGAGCATGGAGCAGTGTCACTAGAACTCGAGCTCCTGCAATTGAAAAAGAAAGGTTTCACATGATGTGTTCTATGAGCATACATTAGTATTACCAATAGGAAAAAAAATTACCTGATGCTCCAATAGGGTGTCCAAGAGAGATAGCTCCCCCTTGAATGTTGACCTTAGATGGGTTGAGTTTCAGCTCCTTCAGCACAGCTAAACTTTGGGCAGCAAATGCCTCATTCAGTTCCCATAGGTCTACCTCATCTTTAGTCCATCCAGCTTTCTTCAGCTGTCAACAGAAATAACCAATAGATAGTAAAAGTTTCAAGACACACAATGTGACTCTTCCTTATTAATTAAAAAAACACAAAAAAACAACACATTGTTACCAGAGCATTTACTGCAGGCACAGGTCCTATACCCATGATTGCTGGGTCACACCCAGCTTGAGCATAGGCAATTATTTTTGCCAGTACAGGCGAACCTCGCTTAAGAGCTTCTTCCTTGGACATTAGCACCAAAGCGGCGGCCCCATCGTTGATTCCAGATGCATTTCCTGCAGTAACAGTGCCATCCTGAAATAGGGTGCAATATTTTCCTCATAGCTATACAGTGCGTTAGTTCAGTAAAGTGTCATTTTCTGAAGTCCAAACCTTTTTGAAAACTGCTCGCAGCTTGGTCAAAGCCTCAATAGAGACATCTTTCTGGGGAAATTCATCTTGAGATATTGAAACTAGTTGAGCATTGCGGCCGGGTCCTTTGACACTCACAGGAACTATTTCGGCTTTGAAGAATCCTGCCTCAGTTGCCTTTTGCACTCGTTTCTGTGATTCACATGCATATGCATCTTGATCTTCACGTGAAATATCGTATTTGGTTGCCAAGTTTTCAGCTGTTAGAGTATTCATTGGTTAAATTAAAAAGCTAAAAAAAAATATATAAATTTTTTAAAAGTGTTGTCATAATATTTATTATATACCTGTAACTCCCATGTGAATATTGTGGAATACATCCGTCAACCCATCTAAAATCATGGAATCCTTCAATTGCGTATCTCCCATCTTCACACCAGCTCGTAGAAAGGACACATGAGGGGCCCGAGTCATGGATTCCTGCCCACCACACACAACCACATTGGAATCCCCACTTCGGATAGCTTGGTAAGCAGAAGCCACAGCTCTGAAAAATTACCAAATGGTATGAGTAACACAAAATCACAAGATACAAGCAGAGTTGATTTCTAAACGATGGACATACTTTAACCCTGATCCACACAACATTGAAATAATGTGAGCAGTAGCACTTTGCGGAATGCCAGCTTTGATTAAGGTGTTGCGAGCTGGATTCTGGCCTTGGCCTGCAGTCAAGGCCTGACCCATAATCACCTCGCAGACATCCTCAGGTGAAATTTTTGCTCGAGCAACAGCCTCTTTTACTGCAACACTTCCCAGCTCGTGGGCTGGGACGTCTGTAAATGCTCCCATAAACGAACCTGCAAGTAGATGAAAGGTGTGAAAAAAGAGGCAGTGTATGAAGGATTTATGAATCAATTCATGGCAACACCCTGGGAGGTCATCAAAAAAATTAGGAGAAAGTTAACTTTCTCTTTTGTGAGTCATAACATTGAATGAAAAATTATTCTTTTCTGTTCAGTGAACAGAATGGGAAAACTCGGGAAACTTAAAATGCAATTAAGTACCAGGGGAAATTTTCATAGGAGTGCTTTTAATAGTGGAAAATTCAAAATAAGGGGAATCCATTCCCAGTAGGGAGGCAGGAGAGGTTACGTTTGTGATGAAACAGGATGGGATGAATTGTTTGTCCAAGGTATTCTAATGAAACGTAACTTTATATCCAATTTTGATGGACAGACCAAAGAGAAATGCGACATGTCATTTAACAAAACAGGAAAACATGATGAAACACAGTGCAAGCTGAGGTTACCGACCACTAAAAAGGTGGTGGACAAGGCAAATTCAAGAGAGCATCCCTGAGAAGTGGGAGCCCTGCGACGTACCGATCGGGGTGCGCACGGCAGACACAATGTACACTTCCTTTTCAGTCATTTTTCAAGCTAAGTCCTGGAAAACTTGGCGGAGAATGTGTCGTCTGCAGCAGCTCAGCTGTTGTGGTGACGACGACGCGTCGCTCCGTGATCCGATGCTCGACTGTTCAATTTCTTCTCCTTGTTGTTTTTTACCCAGAGTCCTCAGTGACTGGTGCTAAGATGGCCGACGCCAGGGACCCCGTAGCTGAGACACCGGAAAATACAGGTAAAAGTGACGTCTTTGCCACCGCTGGATTACTTTCTCATTTCGCAGAACCATTATTTCACCCGTGTTCATCTTATTACTGTGGTAGTTTGCGTGTGAGGCCTGTATGTTCCGAGAAATTTGGGTTTGAATTCTCTTCTGGTGCTGGCAGGTTTTTGCCCAGGCCCATACATGGTTTTAACTTTTATCAATTTAAAGCTCGGGGCTTCCTATTCTGTCTGACAGCAGTTCAATGTCGGTGTTGTCCTTATAATTTCCTCAAAAATATCCTCGGGCCTGACTTATGGCGTCGTCACACAATATTGCCAGTCTTTGTGGGGGTCGTGAGCAAGCAGAAGACTAGCAGTAATGGGAGGCCTAAGTACAAGTATACTGTACTCTTGGCCTATTAAAGTTTTGTCCTCCAGCAAAATCGCAGTTTAAACATATTGTTGGTGCTTTTTTCATTCTGTCAAGCAAACATTGTTTTGGTTACTATCTGTCATCACTTTGAGTATGACACTTTCCCATATATATGGCTCAACTTTGTTGATGTTTTGTCATCACCCCAATATATCTTCTTCCACCACCCTTCTAGTAAATTGTTTGTATTTCCTAAATTTGAATTTCCTTATAAGTAGGAAAAACTTATTCATAAAATATTTACCATATTCAAATTTTATAAATTTTGCCATGTTGTGTTTGACAGTCAGCTGCTAGTGTTTTATAAATTGTAGATTACTCGCAAAATTTCATTATTAAGAGGGGCTATTATTGTTACCTCTGTCTGTGTCACAATTAAATATTTTTAACCACCATGTGATAGTGACTCAATTTTTTATATGTGTGTGTTAGTGTGTGTGCTGTCAATTGTGACCTCTCCATTTTTCGGTCATGTGTCGATAACAGAATGACAGTACCAGTTGTAACTTTTTACTCAGTGGCATTAAGTACTTTATAATCCATTTTTATGCCTTTTTCCTTTTCAACTATGAACTTTGACTTATTACTATTTTGAGCTTACGTACCAGGGCTGCTACATTGTGACGAGTCATGTCGGACCAGACCGCAAAGACCCAGTAAACCTGGACAGGCCTTTTGCACCGACCATATGTGGTTTTCTTTGACCTCCCTTTAATTTCACTCACCGTGAAATGAATGGCCCGTTAGACGGAAGGGTCCTGCTTGCTTGGCCTGGGGCTGCTGGCTGACGGCATGCACTGCAGTGTGGGTCCGCGTGCGCCCAAAAGAAGTCGAGTGAAGCTGCAAAGACCAAAGGCGACAGATTGAACCTGCAAGGAGCCTCAGGACTACCGGCATGGGGGTCGAGGGGAGGGGGACGGGAAGGGGAGAGGAGGGTCCAAAGGGCGACGGCGAGGCGAGGGGAAGGGGGAGCAGGAGTGGAGAGTCCCGACGAAACGAACCGGGGTGTGATGTGACGAGACCGGCGAGACACGATGCGTCGCGAGACCAACGCCCCCTGCCACGCCCGCCCCCCCGCCCGCCCGCCCCGCCCCGCCCCCGCCCCGCCCCGCCGCCCCGCCCCGCCCCGCCCTGCCACGCCCTGCCACGCCCTGCCTCGCCGCGGCGTGGTGGCGGCGGCCGGCGGGATGTGGGATGGATTTAGCTGGCAGTGAACTAGACCCTACACTCCCACCAAGACGCCTCCGCGGCCGCCCTGCCCTGCGCCTCCTGCGCCCTGCCGCTGCGCCGTGCCGCCGTGCCGCTGGACGGCGTGCGAGCCGCGCCGAGCCGCGCTGTCCAGCGTCCAGCCGCGGGCGTCGCGTCGCGTCGTCGCGGTGCTGGCGACGTACCGCGTCCCGCCCGCTGTTGTTGCGTGGTGTCCTGCTACTTCCGGTCAGGACCGCCGCTCCCCGCCGCGCCACGCCACGCCTCGGCGTCGCGACGCTGCCGCCGCTGCCGCGCCGGGGGCACTTTGGGCCGAACGGGCGAACGCCGCGCGGCCCGGTCGGTACATATGGATGAGCCGAGCTAGACTTTGGTTTCGTTTTACATGTCGTCGTTTTGTCGCGTTTTGACCTACAAGTCGCTACTCTGTTGGTCATTTCGGTGCGCGCGTTATCAAGCTCAATTATCTCTGCAGCCCACCACCGGATGTGCACCGCTGGCCCGGCTGGCTGGCAGGTGGGGAAGGGGAGGGGGCGTCGTCTCAGCGAGCCTTCGCAGTGCTTCGCAGTGCTTTGCAGTGCTGTGCACACCGGACTGGACTGTGCCCGGCTGGCCGCCGATGTCGTGCCGCCGCGACGCCGCGACCCTCGGACGCTGCTCAGCTGGGCCGCGACGCTGACGTCGTCGCGGTGACCGCGACGACGTGGACGACGTGGACGCGGTGGCGTGACGGACGCCGACGACGACGTTGTCATGACAACGCCGTCCCGGACGTGCGGAATGGACCGGGCCGTGGCACTCCCCGCGTCCCAACCCACACTCGGTCCCCTGACGCCCTGACCCACTGAGTCCTCTCGCCGCGTCCACACGTTTGGCGCCATCCTTCCCCACAGTGGCGCCCTCTGTCCCTCCGATTGCCTTTCGTGTTAACGCGCCCGGCCTGCCAGCCCCTCGGCGTCTTTCTCTTTCTCTCTCTCGCTCTATTTTTAGGCGGCTGCGTGGCTGCTGGGTGAAGGGGGTATCGAACCTCGGTGCCGGTGGCGGGGCCCCAGGCCTGCCCCAGGCCGCAGCAGCAGTGGCGGTCCCCCAGGATGGCGCGTCGCTTGGGCCTGGATAGCCTGGAGCGAGGGGGGCTGCGGCAGTGGCGTAGCCAGGCGCCTCGCAGGCACCGCCCCCTGGCTGACTCCGAACGGTCTGTCTCTCTCTCACGCCCAACGAGTGCGAGCGAGATCCCTCCCACTCTGCCTGCGGCGCCGCCGTGCGTGGCCGTTTAATGGATTGAAAGGGTGGCTGGCTCGGCCGGCGCGGCTGGCATGGCAGTGCCCCCTGCTCATATGCATGCCTGACAGCGTTTGCGGCGTCCCCCCCGCGCCGGCCAAGCCAGTTGCGTGAGGGGGGGCTCGGGGTGAGGCCCGGGGCCCGGGTGGAGGGTTTAGCAGCTACGCAAGCCCCCACATCCATCGCGGCCCCGGCCCTTCCAGCACGTGCACCTGCACCGCGCCGAGCCACGCCCGGCTGCGTGCGGGGGGGCTTCCCCCCTGCGTGGCTGGAGGCCCGCTGGAGGCCCGCTGGAGGCGCTTCGGACGCAGCTGGACGCAACGCCTCGTCACACCTCCACTCGCAGGCCAGCGGGCCGATTCCGAGCACGAGATCTCTCTCTCGCTCTCACGGGGCGCCCCGTGTGGGTGCGAGAGAGACAGGCCGACGGGACCCGCCCCTCGGAATCGGCCCGAGGCCGGCAGGCAGGCCCAGCCAGGGGCGCCATGCCGCGAGGCTCGCGAGGCGCGGCCCGTGGCGCTCCCATTCCGGCTGCAACGAGTGCCGGGGAAGGTGGTGGCCGCGGACCCTGGTTCGAACCCCGGCCGGTGTAGTGCAGTGTGGTGGCGCCGCGGTGACGTCACACAGGGTGAGTCAGAGGGTGGCCGCCGAGGGGACGCCGTGGGGACGCCGCGCTCCACTCCGCAGTCGCGGCGCCGGCTTCGATCCCCGCGGCCGAATCCCGTGCGCGCCGCCGTCGTGGGCTCGACTTGCGACTCGCGCCACGTGGACGGCGAGGACGGCGTGGACGGCGAGGACGGCGTGGACGGCGTGACGGCGAGACGGCGTGGTCACGTGACGAGAGCGGTGCGTGCGGCGATGGTGCGGCTGGAGCGCCCTCTAGAAGGCGAGTGGTGTGTCAACGTGGTGGTGCAGTAGAGGCGCCGGTTCGTTCGATAAGGCAACGACTGCGACCGGGCCGACCGGGCACTCCCACGCCCCGTCCCGTCCCGTCCCCCCGCGCAGCCAGTGTGTGTACCAACAGTGCAGTGGCAGTGCCTTTTTGGCGCGGTGCGGAGTGGTTCCAGCGGCTTCCAGTGCGTTTCGGAGCGGCTCCAGCGCGGTTCGGCGTTGTTCCAGCAGCACCCTGCCCGCCCTGCCGCGCTCTCTTGCGGCCCGTCGCGCTCGGCCGCCCCCGCCGCGCCAAGTGCAGCACCGCCATCTGGAGCAGTGCGAGCGAGAGAGAGGGGGAGAGGGAGAGAGGGAGAGGGAGAGAGGCGGCGTGTTTGGCACGCAGCCCGCCACGCGTCACGCTCAGCCAACCCTCGCCGCGGCGCGCACCGCACCGCACCGCACCGCGCCCGTTGCCGAACGCGTCCGAGTTAGTTGTCCCAGTGACACTCGACACGGCGGATGTAATGGAAAATGGTAATGAGGGTAAATGAGCGTGGGCAAGCCGCGCACAGTGTACTACACGCGACCGTTACCTGGCTCGAGTCGAGTCCGACCACTAATCGAACAATCGAACGCGTCGACCTCGGGGCGGCGGTGCCGAGGGCGCCGTGTCGTCGCCCCGTCTCTCGCGCCAGGGAGAAGGGCACCCTTCCCTCATGCTCGCGCCTCGACGGCCGGACGCTTCATGAGTGCGAGAGAGACGAGAAGCACGCGCGGGTCCCGCGGTTCGAGGTTCGATCCTCTCGGCGCTCGGTGACAGCGAGACTGCTTTTATCTATCGTCGCGCATACGAGACGGGCGTGTGACGCAACAAGCAAACTTTGTGTTTGCACTCATGATGCATGCGAAGTGTCCCGAACGCCTCGCCGTCCCGGCACACTGGGGGTTCTCCCGCGCGAGGCTTGACGAGGTGTCGAAGTGGAAGCGAGTCAAGTTACGGACCCCTGCTGGCTCAGTGGTCGTGGTCACCTCGTGGTCACCTCATTGGGTCCGTTGGGGCGTGCTGGGCTCGGTGCTGGATGGATGCCCGGGCGCCGGGATGGCCCTGCATGGGCGCGCGGATGGCCCTGGACGACCCTAAATGGCCCAGCCGGCCCTGGAGTGCCCTGGAGAGGCGTGTGTCTAGGGTGGCCCTCGGCTTGCTGGCCCAGGCTTTGCATGATTGATTTCGCCAGGAAAGTCCAGCCCTCCAGCCGCGCGCCCTCCCGCCCTTCGCCACCCACTGGAGCCGCGACGGCCGCTGGAGCCGCCGCTGGAGCCCGCGCTTCACCCCGCGGCCCTGTATGCGGCTCCACCCTCTCGCTGCACGCGTGCACGAGGTGCTACGGGTCTACGCGGTGCTACGCGGTGCTACGCGGTGCTACGCGGTGCTACGCGGTGCTACGCGGTGCTACGCCCCGCGATGCATACGCGAGCCTGCTAGCTCTAAGCGGCTGCTACCAGCTGTGGCTAGCGACTCTATCAGACTCTATAAACGCTGTAGTCACTTTGCGCTCTTAGCGCGGATCTCGAAAGATCCCTACACGTGTGCTACGCGGTGCTACGCGTTGCTGCGACCGCCTCCCCCTCCAGCGCGGCGCAAAGCGAGCTTGATTGAAAGTGGCACACACGACCGCCGGCTCAATAATGAAGTGGCAGACTTGATGACCTCACCTGTGGCACCTGCGACTCGTCTGCGACCTGGCGGCCCAGGCCCGGGCCGTGGACGGACGGCCTGTGGCCAGCCTGGGCGGGGCGGGGCGTGGCGGCCCTGGCAAGGGCGGGGCCCCGCTGGGGGTGGCTGGGTGGGGCGGCTTGTCAGGCAAATGGGGCGCCGCTCGCTCGCATTAGAGATGCCCCTCCGTCACGCGTGGCGACTCGCTGCTTTGAACAGTGGCGCGGTGCGCCCTCTCTCGTGGAGCGGAGCGAGTGCTGCCAGTCCACTAGAAAAAAGAGCGTCGCTCTGTCTCTCTCGCACTCGTGGGGCGTCGCGCACAGGTGCGAGAGAGACGGAGCGACTCTCGGAATGAGTCTGCTGGACCCCGTGCTGGGCCTCCGCTCCGCGCTCTGCTCGGCCCCGAGGCCCGACCTAGCGGTGACTCACATGCCGCGGCAATTTGGAGGCCCCCACCCGTCCCTCCGTTCCCACCCACTGGACACTCCAGTTCCTTCCAGGACGTCCAGGCGGCCCCTTCCAGAGTGGACCCAAACCAAGTCCAGGACCGCGGCGGCCCCTCCGGACCCCAACGCGAGCCTCCGGCGTCCCCGGCTGCTCCGGGTGCCGCGGTACCCGTCGGGCCTTCCATTGATCGCGGCGCCGGGAGGCCGTGAGTCCGTGACGTCACCCCTGTGGTACGACATGACCGCCGCGGTCTCGGCGAGACGACGACGGCGTGGTGGCGGCGACGACGCCGAGCTCATCGCGTGTCTGTCGGCGTTACGCCGCCGGGGGTGGTTCCCGGCGGCTCCGCCCCGCCCGACCTGGCTGGCGCTGGCTGGCGCCTGGTTGCCGGCAGTTATGCAACCCGGCGGGCACGCGGCCACGCCGACCTTCATCGCCTGGAGGCGGACGGGGAGGGGGTGGGGTGGGGCATCAATCTCGCCTCGACGCCGTCCGGGGGTTCCGGGGGAAGCGGGTTGCCGTCGGGGAGCAAGTTGGACCGGTGCAGCTCGCCTGCCCGCCCAAGCAGGCCGTCGTGTCGGGGGTTGCTTGTTCCCGCGCCCTAGTTTTTGGGGCCGCGCCGCCTGGTGCGAGAAACTCCGAGATTTGCTTCCGACGATTGTCTATCTGGATGTGGGAAGTTTCCGGAAGTTTGGGCCTTCGGGTCGCTGCGACGGGCTGTACACTCGAAGTGGCCAAGGTCGAGGCCCTCCGAATCCCAAGGCCGGGGGTCTGGCGTCACACAATGCTGCAGTGAACCGTGTGAACCACTCTCAAAGCCTTGTAGCGAAGATATTGTAGTGTAGTAGAAATTCTTCACGTTATGGCGGTGCAGTTGACTTTGTGACTTGCCTCTGAAAAATGCATTGTGTCATTACAGATATTTTGTCGAATTTATTGGAGAAAATCTCCACCGTAATGTGTCGGCGCAGCCTTTCACCGCGAGACGTTTACAGTGCACTCGACTGGCTTTCGCACTGCATCGATTGGGGGGATCATGTCCTCCTGCGTGATGTAACCGCCTCGGGATCGGATTGGCTGGGCCGAGGCTGTCGTCACGCTGACGTGGTACACCACCACCTCGCGGACTCGGTGGCTGCGGCGCTGCGGCACTGCGGCTCGGCGCGTCGGGCTGGAAAAAAATGAGGAAAGCAGGCTGACCTTGCCATCGATACATCACTGCTAAAAATGCCCGGCGATGCACCCTGCTCTCTCACTCTCCCACGGACACCCCGGCCCCGCTGCACAGTGGGCTAGAAGACCGGTGGAGGCGGCCAAAACTCAAGACGCGTGTTGAGCTCCAGAGTCGCTAAATGGGACTCGAACCGAACGTGTGACCCCACCAATGGATTGCTCTTCGAACGAGGAATCCATTGGTGGGGTCACACGCTCGGTTCGAGTCCCTTTTAGCGACTCTGGAGCTCAAAACGCGTTTAGAGTTTCGGCCGCCTCCACCGGTCTTCTGGCCCACTGTGCCCTGGCCGCGCCTCCCCGCCGAAGATGAGTGCCGTAGTAAAGGACACGCTCCGGTGGAGACGAAAGAGGCCGTCCGTCTGTCCGTCCGTCCCGTGTCGCGTCCCTCGCAGTGCCGTGGCCCTTTGTCGTAAATAACCGACGTAGATGCAAAGAAGTCGCGCCGAGAATAGCCCCCTTCTGTGTCCGGGGGCATCCTCTGTCTCTCTCGCACCCATACGGCGCGCTCCGTGAGTGCGACAGGGACGGAGAATCTTCGATTTCAGCCTCCCGCTGTCGGGGTCCTGTCCGTGTCCTGCGGTCTGATTCCGAGCAGCCCCGGCGTCGCGATGGGGCGTGCCCCGTGGGGCCCGTGGGGGCGCGAGAGAGACAGAGCGACGAGAATGAGCGGGCTGTCGGTCCGCCAGGCCGACGCGAGGTGCATTTGACAGCCGTTATCTCGTCGGCTGTCAACCTGTGGCTCTGTCGTGTCTGCGTCGTCTGCCTCGCAGTGCCGCGCCCTTTGCCCTCCGCGCAGTGGCGGATCCAGGGCCGGCCCGAGGGAGGGGGCAGAGTGCGGCTTTCTTCCACTTTTCAGGCGGCTGTCCAGGGGCCAAAAAAGAGGGGGGGGTCAATTGTCCTCGGCCCCCCACTGGATCCGCGCCTGGTGGGTGGCTCTGCTCCGCGCCGCGTGTGTTCTATGATTAGCATAAGGGCGCCGGGCCTGGCCAGCCCGGCCCGCCGGCCCACCGTAAATCAATTTTACTACAAAGTGGTTCAAGCCGGCCGGCCTCGCGCCTCGCGCCTGCCTCGATTGTTTCGGGTTCGGGAGTGGCGTCTGACCGTGTGACAGGCGTCGGTCGGGCCGGTTCGGGCGTCGGCGGCCCGGGCCACGCCAGCCAGCCAGAGTCGTTTTCGGCGCTCCGTCTCTCTCGCACCCGTGGGGCGCCCCGTACGCGTGCGAGAGAGAGATACAGACGCTCAGTCAGTGTGCAGGCGCCGGTCGCGACGCGGATCGGCGCGGCCGGCCATACCCCGCGCCTCCAGCCGTCGGAGCGGGGACCCTCGAGCGCGGGGTAGCGCCGCCACTCGGAACGGGCACAGGTGTGGCGGGCCACTGGGCCACTGGCAGCGCGGGGTAGCGCCGCGGCCCGCCAGCTGTTCCACCAAAGTTGAACAGCCTCGTCAGCGCAAGGGAATCACTGGTTACACCGGGCTCACGCGATGTCGAAATCAGGAAAGACTCTTGGATTATCAGGTCGTCTGCAGTTGAAAGGTTTAACTCGCGTTCTTCGTTTTCGCCCTGGAACAATGCATTTTACATGCAACAATCGCACCGTTTCCTCGACCTCGACATCCTCACTCTCTTCCAAACAGCGAACTGTAAATGCCCGCAGTGCTGTCTGCGGCCCTGCGGCCGCCCCACCCTCCACCGCCTTCTCCCCCGGCCGCGTTTTTATTGACATTTGGGCGCCATTTGGGCGGCGGTGCCTCGGGCAGTGCGGACGCCGCGTCGGCCTCGGCGTCCTCGGCGCAGCGAGCGCAGCGCAGCGCGCAGCCACATTAATCGATTGCGGTGCCGCCGCCCGCTTCGCCCGCTTTCGAGGCGGACTGTACTTGTCCTCGCTTCCTGCTGGATTCACGCGGCATGCGGCGTGTTGGAAGAAATGACACAGCGTCGGTGCTGGCTGGGCCGACTGGCCAAGTGGATCACTCTAGCTCGCATCGCGACGCGCGCTGCATGCCGGCGGACGAATACTGTCTGTCTCTCTCGCACTCGTGGGACGCCCGGTGCGGGTGCGAGGGAGATGGAGCGACGAGGCTCTGCCAGGCATTGCCAGCAGCAGGACAGGTGTGTGCTGGGCGCGCGCCGCGCGGCTTTTTGGCGTGACCCGAATTCGCCAAGTGCGACTGGCTGGCGGCGGGGCGGCAGGGCAGTCCCGATGACGACCGTCCCGTTGGGAGTGACAGCGGCAGGCCTTCCTCTCTCTCTCTCTCTCTCTCTCTCTCTCTCTCTCTCTCTCTCTCTCTCTCTCTCTCTCTCTCTCTCTCTCTCTCTCTCTCTCTCTCTCTCGCTCGAGATAGAGAGAGTGTGTGGGTGTTGTGTTGTGTCTTGAGCCGCGGGATTTCCCAAATAATCCGAGAGTAATCCCGCGAATACCGGCTTACCCCACACCCACATGCACTTCAGCATGCTCTCACTCACCAACACACACCCACACACACACACACACACGAGGAGGAAGCCTTTGGCGCGAGTTCCTCGTTGGCGGGCTGCCACCAGCGTCCGCTAGCGTCCCATCCGTCCTGCCCGCGGCATCCCATTTTGATTGCGGAGGGTCAGTTTCCCCGCCGCGGCGCGGTGTGGCACATGGCCCTGGCAGGGCAGGGCGCGCCACGGCCGCTGCGCCAGCCATTGGTCGACACTGCGTTGACGTCAGCGTGTGACGCAGGGCGAAGGAATAGCCGAATGCTGGGACGACCCCTTGCTGGGCCTTCGCTTGGCCGGGGCTGGGCGTGAGAGCGCCGCCGACGTGTGCACACTGTGAGCTTGCGTCCCGTTTCGGGGGCGACTCTGTGGCGCCTGGCGGATAGGCAACCCGGATGCAGCCCTGCTCGACGGGACTGCCTACCCCGCCGTCGTAAGGGGCCATGGCGCCTGGCGGGTAGCCGTTGGTGGTTCTTCTCCGCCGGGATAAAGTGTCACCTTAGTAAGGACGGCCATGTCTCGTTTTGCAGTGCAGGCGAGCATGTGTCGGGCCCGAAATGGCATACGATCATGTGTGGTCTAGCCCTTAATGGTAATGGCGGGTAGGCAACCCGGATGCAGCCCTGCTCGACGGGACTGCCTACCCTGCCGTCGTAAGGGGCCATGGCGCCTGGCGGGTGGGCAACCCGGATGCAGCCCTGCTCCACGGGACTGCCTACCGCGCTGTCGTAAGGGGCCATGGCGCCTGGCGGGTAGGCAACCCGGATGCAGCCCTGCTCGACGGGACTGCCTACCCCGCCGTCGTAAGGGGCCATGGCGCCTGGCAACCCGGATGCAGCCCTGCTCGACGGAACTGGGGGCCATGGCGCCCGGCCTGAGGGCGGTGCACTGTATGACGTGATTTTGGACGATGTTCTCTGCGACCGCGGGCGCGCGCACTGCCGCTTCCCATGTCGTGTGTCTCGCACTGCGCAGTGCGTTCGTCGCTCTGTCTCTGTCGCACTCACGTTGCGTCCCGCCTGGGGTGCGAGAGAGACAGTGTGTTGTGGTTGCTGATCTAACGACCCGCCTTGTTTGTGTTCCAGGTGAGCCCGGCGTGCCCCACTTTACAGTGCCGACGGCCGGACCTCGGCCACCAGGCTTGCCACCAGGTGCACGCGGTGGTGAGTCTGTTTGAAAACGCCGCCCGCGTCAGGCCAGGCCGAGCCGCCCGGATTGTTTTTGTAAAGGGAGAGCTTCCCACCACCACCGCCTTGCCTCTTATCGGCACGGCGGACTGACTGCGAGAGTCGTTTGCGCACAGTGGGCCAGAAGACCGGTGGAGGCGGCCAAAACTCTAGACGCGTTTTGAGCTCCAGAGTCGCTAAGTGGGACTCGAACCGAACGAGTGACCCCACCAATGGATTGCCCTTCGAACGAGGAATCCATTGGTGGGGTCACACGTTCGGTTCGAGCCCTGTTTAGCGACTCTGGAGCTCAAAACGCGTCTAGAGTTTTGGCCGCCTCCACCGGTCTTCTGGCCCACTGTGTTGCGTCGCGCTGTCTCTCTCGCACTCATGGCTCCTTCCGTGCTGGTGCGAGAGAGACAGACAGGGAGTCAGTGTGCTGGTTGCGGCGTCGCCCAAGCCGGGCCAACGCGAAGCGCACCGCGAAGCCAGCGCCAGCGCGCGGCCGGAAGTGGCACTAAAGCCTGCCCTGATTAGGTAGCCGTGTCGGCGAAACGAACCAGCACACTGATTCTGAAGAGTCAGTTCGTCGCTCTGTCTCTGTCGCGGGGCATGTCGCTTTGCGGTGCGAGAGAGGCAGAACGACGAAACGCTTGGCGAGTGGCGGCGGCTCGCGGTGCGGGGGGCCGCCGAACAGATACATGCACTTTTTGAAAACTTCCTGCTGCGTTTTTAACTCCTGCGCTGCACGCGCTTCGGTCGTCCGCCTGGCCCGGCCGGCCGGCCTGGTCGAGGCGTTTCCTGCACTGTGAAAACGGGCGCTGTTCGCGGAACGCGCCGCTGCAACCCCCTGCTCTGCGTTGAAGCACCCCGCGCACGGCGGCCGCGTCGCGCCGCGTCGACGGCGTGCTCGGGGCGCGTTCCCCGGAATGGATGGCCGAGGTGGTGCAGTAGCGCTCGGTGTCGCAAGGCCGACGCAACGGCCCGCCGCCAGCCCGCCGCCAGCCCGCCACTGACATTGCAGTATTTATCATTTTGCTGGAACGCAACGACTCGAGGAAGCGTCGTCGTCGGCCTGCCCGTTTTCCCTTTCGCCTCGCCGGGGTCCGCCGTCTCTCTCGCACCCCTGCGGGACGCCCCTCGAGTGCGAGAGGGAGGGAGAGAGAAAGACGATGGCCGTGTTCGGAATCAGTCTAATGTTTGCCTTTTGGGCGGAGGGGTACTTCGCGGCTTTCGGCGCGGCACGGCCCCGCTCTGCGCACCACCACCGCGTCGTCGTCGTCGACGTCCCGGTGGCATTTTGGAGTGGCGGTCGCCATAATGTGGCCGTGGAAAGTGGGAAGCAGGCGAAGCAGGCCCTGCTCATCTGGGCCGGGCCGGGCCGACCGGGCCCGGTGGTGACAGTGTTTCTCACCGTCATTAGACATCGGTCTCGTAGAAAGGAGGCGCGCCGCCGCCGCTCGCTCCCGCGCAGCTCTTTGAATTTTTATTGCCCCACAGAGGTTCCCCTAAATTGTTTTTCATCCATTTTTGTTGTTGTTGTTGTTGTTGTTGTTGTTGTTGTTGTTGTTGTTGGCCTGGCTTGGGTTCGGCGGCGGGGCGTCCCCGGCCTCTTCTATCGTCATCGCCGTCCTTGCCCTTTCACAACCGGTGACGTTTTGCGACCCTGCTCCGCCCTGCGCCGCCACCCCACGGGTGGCAAAGGGTACTTCAATCTTAAAAAAATGGGAAAAAATGTCAGTGGAGTGGCTTAGACAATTACTTTGAAAATTAAAACCTGCGTGCTTGCCAAAGTACTGCTACACCATTAGCAAAACACTTATCAGAATAACTCGCTTTTAAAAGAAAATAAAGGGAGGAGCCACGTTTCTCGTGTTTCCGGTCGTTTCTCTCTCTCTCTCTCTCTCTCTCTCTCTCTCTCTCTCTCTCTCTCTCTCTCTCTCTCTCTCTCTCTCTCTCTCTCTCTCTCTCTCTCTCTCTCTCTTTCTTTCTTTCCCAAAAGGCGCCGCGCTGGCCGTCGTGTTCGCGCTTGGCGCCGGGAAAATGGTGGCCTGGCCGCCAATGAGGCGATGAGAGCGCGGGGCCGCGGGCAAGACCGCCCCTTCCGCGTGGTGCCTGCAAGCTGCCCGCCGACCTGGCCGACCGGCGGGCCAGGCCGACCTGGGAGGCGCGGTGCGGGAACAGGGAACAAGGACCGAAAGTACCTGTCGATGTTGGGATGTCGGCCAGTCGGTCCGACGACGTGTGAACCGGGCGGCCCGCGTGCTCCCCACAGCCGCCGTCCGTCTCTCTCGCACCCCTCCGGGCCTACGGGACGCCCCGCGAGTGCGACAGAGACGCGCAGCGGCGTCTCTTCGGCCTGCAGGGCGGCCGATATGTGTGCCAACAGTGACCGCTTTAATCTGCACGCGTGCGTGTGTGTGTGTGCGTGTGTTGTTTAAAGCGTAATTTGAGGGCGCTTGCGCTGCTTGCGCTGCTCACGCCGTGCTCCACGCGGGGGACGATTTGTTGAGGAGCGGCCTCGCTGTTGCGTTGCCATGGGGTTCATTCTTTTTATATTCGAACACGGCGTTGCGTGGCGCTCCGGAGCGCCGCTCGGAGCGCTGCGTGGCGCTCGGGTGTTTTGGATTGGCGTGCCGTACCGCGCGCTAGCCCCTCATTCACTTTACGACGTGGAATATGTGCGTACCCGCACACACACCAACACACTGCAGTGCAGTCCGGTAAAATTTATTTTGCAACAAGCTCACTTTCTCGACGTTCATTTTTCCTTCCGCCGCGGCAATTTCTCATGACGGTCGTCGTGGTGCTTCCCTTTACGGGCTGCAAGTGTGCCTCTGTGTGTGTGCGTGTTGCGCAACGGCCGCGACAAATGTAGCGATCAACACGAAGCGCCTTGTCGACACACTGTTTCCACGAGTGTGACGAGCCGGTCACACGGTTCGGCGAGTGTGACTGGCTGCCCGCGACCGCGCGACTGGGCCGCGTTGGGACGCACCGCGCGCTCGGCGTGCCATTAGCATGCCCCTCATGCAGCCCCGGAGCAACAGTGCGACATTCACGCAGTTGGTGCACGTCTCGACGAAGCTTCGCCTTGCACTCGCCGAGTGCTACAAACGACGGGGCGAGAAACAAACCGACTGAGGCGGTATGGCGGCGTGCAGGCGTCTTCGAAAAGGGAAATTTTAGACCCGGGGTCTCGGTGCGTAGGTGGCTGGCGCTCGGCCCGGTCCGTATCCCGGTACCGGTACTACCCACGGCGTCGGGGCGCGGCGGGGCTCGGCGGGGCGGGGCGGGCCCTCGGAGGAGTCGCTCGGGCGGCGAGGACGGCGACGGACGCCGGGGCACTTTCGCCTCGGGGCCTTGTAGCTTTGTATGATTCGAAAAATGGGTATTGACCGCTGGAAAAGTATGGGCGCGCCCCGTCTGTCTGTCTGTCTCTGTCCCTCCTCCGGCCCCGCCTCGCTTTCCCTCCTTGTCTTTGGTTTCCGCGGTGCGCGGCCCGGCGCGTGGACGTCCTTATGCAGGCCTCGGCGGCTCCAATCGCAACATTGAGATTGCCCGCCGGAGAGGCTATCTGTTTCGAGTGTAATTGGTAGCGCTCTGCCGTGATAAAACTCTGGCACACTGTCAAAAAGGAAGCAGGCGCCGGCGCGCAGCTGTCTGGGCGTGTGTACACTGCACTGCACGCGCAGCGGAGGGGGCAATTGGGAACCGCGGCCAGTTGCCACTTTGTCGTCTACTCGAGCTAGCGAGAGCTTAAGCTACACGAGTAATGTACGCTCTTTGAGGAACTTGTTGTTTTTTCGCGTCTTTTGTCGCTGGGCGTCTTCCTTTAGTTCGTGAATATATGGTCCTGTTGTGCGTTTACTTGTGCTCAGCATTCGTCTGACGTTCCGACACCCTTTGCGGCAACGCAAGGCGAATGGCGACCTCGTCTGAGCGAGGGAGGGTCTGAGGCCGCCTGGGGCGGGTACTCGAGGCACGGGTGTCGAGACGGATGAGGGTTACGACGCCAAGAGACGAGTCAGGCTGCGAAAGTACTCGGCGGGTGCAGGACAAGCAAGGCCAGAGGGCGCACGGACGGCCGACTGCCCTGGACCCATCCCGAGCCACGCTGTGCCACGCAGTGGGCCTTGCTTTGGAATGCCCGTCCGTGCTCCCCTCCTCCAAGCAAGCCAGCGGGCCAGCGCGGCGGTGCAGTAGCTCCATGCCGCGGCCGCCCCACCCCGCCCCGCCCCGGCCCCGGGCCCGTCCGCGCTGGGGCCTGGCGGCCTGGCGGCGGCTTGCTTGGCGGCGTGGCCAGGCAGTGTGAGTCAGAGCCGCGCCGGGCTCGCAGCGAGGACGCCGTGCCGCCGATCCCCGTCGATCCGCCCGGACTGCCGCGTGCGTGCGAGCGTCGGCCCCGCGCAGCCCGCTCCGTGACGCGTGTGTGTGCGCGTGCGGCGGGAGTGCGCGAGTGTGTGCGTGTGTGTGAGTGCGGCACCCGACCTGGATGTGCACCAGGGCGGCCTCGTTGGCGTGGACGCAGCAGCAGCACTAGGGCCCGGCGCATCGGTCCTCGCCCAGGTTCACGCCCGTCAGAATGCTGACGGCGGCGCGAGCCACTGCGGGACCCCCGGGACTGACGTCGACGTCGTCGTCCGGCGTGGCGCGCCGCGACCAGCCTCGCGACGTGCACGACTACGACCAGGGCATCGACCACGTGGACCTGGACCACTTGTTCCTGCTGCCGGTGCGCGTGCTGAGCATGGACAGCGCCAGCCTGCGCAAGGACCTCGCCGGCCTGGACTTCAACGTGCACCTCCTGCACAGCGGGCCGCAGGGCAACGTCTGGCTGTGTGAGTACAGTCCCGTGTCCTGGAACGCGAACCTCGCCGCCACTTGGTGTTGGGACTGTACTGCGATTGTCCGGGGCGTCCGAGGCGTCGATAAGCTTGGCGGTGTTGTTGTCCCCCAGGGCGCCTCTCTTGCCGTCGCCCTCGGGACACCGTCGGGACTCCGCCGGGACTCGGCCGGGCCGCTTGACTTATTTACAAGTCCATCGCGGCCGCTTCCTCTGACCGCGGACCGGGTCGGCCCTTGCGGGCGAGCGCGGCGACCTCTCGAGTCGAAATCGATTATTGATTGTCCGACAATCATCCGCTGTGCGGGCCGCGGTGCCGCGGTTCGGGGAGGCGAGGGGGCAGTGCACGAACATGTCGAGATGGTTATCGCGGTGGGTGCTCTGCTGACCTGCTCGGGCCGCCACTACTAAGTACTCGGTGTGTTGCCCGACCCGGGCCGGCCGGCTGGTTCCGAGTGGCGCTATCGTCGCTCTGTCTCTCTCGCTCTCACGGGGAGCCCCGCAGGAGAGCGAGAGAGACGAGACGAAGCAGTGCTCGGAACCGGCCGGCTGGCATACTCCGAACATCTGTGTTTGATTGCGGGGAAAACGAAAACCGGGCCGAATCGTGCGAAAGGGAGAACGGTCGTAGAATGCTGCGGTGTGAATCGAGGGAGATGCGCGCGCGCGCCCGTGGTTTTGGAGTCGACCGTTCGGGAAGGGGTCTTAGGAAATTAAGTGGATAAGTGACAACGCAGTGGCCTCTAACAAGGACGGATGAAAGCTGTCGGCGCGGGAATGAGGAAGTGGCCAACGAATACATTTTGTCCGCGATGCCGTATATCTCGTTCACGATGACGAATACGCAGCCCGCTCGCGGTGGCCTATCTGCAGCGCATTCGTGACACGGTCGCACAGAGTTGGCTCTGGGACTTCATTTCAGCAGCGAGGCGGGCCAGCGACCCCCCGCCGCGTCTTTGCGTGCCGAAAACTTTTCGCCAAGTTTTTAAGGCAGTTGTCTTATTTTATTTTTTTGCCCTGTGGTTGGTTGCTGACGACACGAGCCGGCAGCCAGTTATTGGTGTCAAACTCGACCGCGCGGGATCGAATCCCCGGCGAGTAAAAGTGAGAGTGCCCAGAGGGGCCGCGGGGAGCGCGGGGCGAGGGGCCGTGAGCTGTCTCGAGGATGTTATGGAAATGAAACGTTTTGTGTTAGCAGCCCTTCCCTTCCCCTGCGGCTCCCTGAGGCGCCCAGCCTCGCGTCCAGCGACCAACCGGCGTCCGGCGAAAAATCAAGTTTTCAGTCGGGCCGAAATGGAGCTGCAGACGGGCGGGGCGAGGCGGGGGATAGCAGCTTTCTTTGGCGTTTTCTGAATCGGGGAAACAAAACTCAGACGGATAAAAAATGGCCACAACTCTCTAATTACTGCGTCGCGCTGAATGTGTGAGTGTGAGTGATACCCCGGGTCTGGAATTCGATGACTTGAACTGATTGTGTGAGTGATACCCCGGGTCTGGAATTCGGTGACTTGAACTGATTGTGTGAGTGTGAGTGATACCCCGGGTCTGGAACTCGATGACTTGAACTGATTGTGTGAGTGTGAGTGATACCCCGGGTCTGGAACTCGATGACTTGAACTGATTGTGTGAGTGTGAGTGATACCCCGGGTCTGGAATTCAATGACCGAAAACGCAGCCGTCTGATCCGTGCCACATATATTTTAACTGCTCGACACTTCTGTCTTCACTTCAGTATTCCTGTCTTTCTGTACATTTAAATTTTTATTTTCCAAAATGTTATTTTGGCGCTTGTCGCGTCCCGTGACTGGGGCGTCGTCGCGTGCCGGCGGGCTCGTAACGGAGAGGCGGGACGGAGAGAAGTGATTGTGACACGGAGGAAGAGGGAGCGAGACGACAAAAAAACAAAAGCACAATACAGTGCTGTGTCTTTTTTTGTGTGTCTCTGCAACACTTACTGCAGTGTACTTGCTGCACGGTTTGCTCTAGCTGAAGCAGACTTGACGAGGGGATACTGTCCTCAGGTAGAGTGCTGCGGGAGTCTGTTGACAGAGAGAGAGAGAAAGAGAGAAAAGCTGGAGACGTACTACGCGTGTTTGCTTGGCTGTGCACTCGGCGGCCCCCTGCGTCGCCGCCACGCTGAGGCACTCCTTGGCCACGCCTGCAGCAGCCTGCAGCAGCGCTGATGGCCATCTCCCTCATCAACGCCGAGAAAACGCCCATTCCGCGCGTTTTCCTCGTCGCGCTTGATCCCGAGGGTCAGGCTGCGGGTCGCGTGGAGCCAGCCCACAGTGGGCCAGCAGACCGGTGACGGAGGAACGGAACTCTAGACGCGTTTTGAGCTCCAGAGTCGCTAAATGGGACTCGGACCGAAGGTGTGACCCCACCAATCGATTTCTCTCCGAATGAGGAATCCATTGGAGGGGTCTCAAGTTTGATTCAAGTCCTGTTAAGCTCAGAATGCGTCCAGAATTTTTTGCGCCTCCACCGGTCTTCTGGCCCACTGTGCAGCCTCGCCAGCCCCGCCGGCCCCGTGTGTGATGAAACCCGGTACACACTCGCCGATCGGAGTCTTTTATCTATTTAATGTTTTCGCCTCCCTGACTGCCCCCTCCCTTCTTTCTCCTCTCTCTCACACACACTGAGGCGTGTATCACACTCTTCAAAGAGAGTTATAGGGCGTTGTCCTCTCGGCTGCAGCCGGGTTCGGTCGACGGTATGCCGTGTCTGTGTGTTGTGGTGTGAGTGTGTGTGTGTGTGTGTGTGTGTGTGTGTGTGTGTGTGTGTGTGTGTGTGTGTGTGTGTGTGTGTGTGTGTGTGTGTGCAGGATGTGTTCTTCTTTGCCTCCAAACGGGACGAAAAGAGATACCACTCGTTCAAGTCAGACGCTTTTTCACCTTTTTCTTCCTCTTCTTGACCCTTTTTATAATTGCTGCGCACACACAGACGCTAACGCGCTGCGTGTTTGCCTAAGTGTGTGCGTGTGTGCGTGTGCCTCAATTAGAAGCAGCCCGGAGGGCGTGGCGCTCCTCCTCTGCATGGACTCCGCGCCGATCCCCGTGGAGATGGAGAAGAGCCAGACGCAGGCTGCGCGCCGCGGCGGTCCGGGTTGGGCGGGTCAGGACGCTTTACGATGCTGTTGGGATAGGCGGCGCGGCGCGGTGTTTGCCGAGGGACGCTCTTATAGAGCCGTTACGCATCTTTGTTTGTGTAATGAGCAATCACGGGCCGGATTGGCGGAGAGGTGCACCGAGGTGGCGCCTCGCCGTGCCGTGCCGTGGCGTGCCGTGCCGTGGCGTGCCTCGCCGCGACGGCACTCTATCGCGCCGCATCGCCTCGTTGTCCACGCCGCGCCACGCCACGTAGAAAGCGAAGGGCCGCGCGGAAGTAAGAGTCGCCAAATGGACTCGTCGTTATAAGGGGAGTCGGGGCGAGGCGCCGTGGCCGTGCTGGCCGTGCCGCCGCGGTGAGTCGATTACAATATTATGTTTATCGGATGGAATGGATTCGGTTTACTTTGGCAGGCGCGCGCGCGGTTTCTCGCAGTTCCCCGTCGGTCGCCCCGGGGCTCTGGCCCTCCGCCGTCTCTCTCGCACCCCTCTCTCTGTCGCACTCGTACGCGACGCCCCGTGACGCCCTGCTGGCTGCCGAAGTCGGCCGCACCCGTCGTCGACTGCTTTTGACGTCGGTGCACTACAGATATGCGCCACGCTGCATACCGTCCGAGCATTCGCGCAATTACACACACACACACACACACACACACACACCACACACACACACACACACAGCGGCAGGCTTCCCGATACGGCCGTGTTGGCGGCGCCACTGCCGCCACCGCGACTCCTTTGTGACGACATTCTTCCAGTGCAGCGGCGCTGCTCGGCAGCAGACGTACTTGATTCCGAGAGCCGTTTTTGTATAGCTCTGTCTCTGTCGCTCCCTCGGGTCGTCCCGCACGGGTGCGAGAGAGACGGGGTGCCCGCTGTGCTCCCGAATGGTTATGCTATTGCGACTTTCTAGTGGCGGCGATTAGCCATGCGGCGCCCCTTTTCACACGGCGCACTTACAGTGCAGTCGCTTCGAGTCACTTGCAGTGCCGCGGCAGTCGGTATCGGTCGGTCACGTTCGTTAGTGCCTGTCCCCGCCGCGGCGCCACCTGTCGCTCCGTCTCTCTCGCGCCCTCGACGAGGGTGCCTATCCCGAGAGAGAGAGAGAGAGAGAGAGAGAGAGAGAGAGAGAGAGAGAGGAGACGAGGCAGCCACCTGCGCTTCGTGCGGCTGACGGCCGCGAGGCTAGGCAGGCTAGGCTAAACGCCCGCCGCTATCGGTCGCGCGGCCGTCGGACGGACGGACGGACCGACGGACGTGTCGTGAGACGTGTCCGTGTCGTGACGCTTGCAAATTCAGATCGCCGCGCCGTTTGCTCGCCGTTTCGTCGCTCTGTCGCAGTCGCACTCGAGAGAGAGAGAGAGAGAGAGAGAGAGAGAGAGAGAGAGAGAGAGAGAGAGAGAGAGAGAGAGAGAGAGAGCGACGACTCTTGGGATTATTGGCTCGGCAGTGGGGCGACCTGTATCGGACGAGGTGCAAGTTTGCCGTGTTTTGTCTGGGTGGCTCCGTCGCGTTCAGGGCGGCGTTCGCGGTCGTCCCTCCCCGCACGCGGCACGCGGCACGCGCGAGGCGTCGAAATGCGCACTTTGTTCGAGACTCGCAGCTGCACCCGCGTTGCCGCGCGTTGCGTACTCCAGCAGACAATGGACGACCTCCCAGGAGCGGATGGCCTGGAGGCTGCGCCGGGCTGCGCGCGGGCCCTCTGCTGGAGGCGCTGGAGACGCTGCAGGCTCGCTCCGTCCCCCTCGCACCGCGCAGGGCGTCACGCGAGTGCGACAGAGACGGAGCGACTCGTTTGAATCGGGCTGGCTGCTGCTGCTGCACGGTGCCGGCGCACAGTGGGCCAGAAGCCGGTGGAGGCGGCCAAAACTCTAGAAGCGTTTTGAGCTCCAGAGTCGCTAAACAGGCCTCGAAACGAACGTGTGACCCCACCAATGGATTCCTCGTTCGGAGAGCTATCCATTGGTGGGGTCACACGTTCGGTTCGAGTCCCATTTAGCGACTCTGGAGCTCAAAACGCGTCTAGAGTTTTGGCCGCCTCCACCGGCTTCTGGCCCACTGTGAGGCGCCCGGAGCCCCTGCGGAAGGCGGGGTAGGCCGCACCGCGGGACACGCGCGCTCGGCGGGACTGCCTATCCCCCGGTCCGCAGGCGCCCGGCCCGGCCGGCGTTGTCGTGCCGGGACGCCGGGACGTCGGAGCGTCCGTCGGAGAGTCCGGATGTCACGTGATCGGGACGCACGGAAACTCGCAGTGCGCGTGGGCGCGGGGGTGTCGGGAGATGGCTGCTGGCGATTTGGAGGGGGGGGGGATCCCGTGGAATCCGGATGGGCCGCGGCGTGCCATACCACGCGGAGCGCCGAGTGCGGAGCGCGCAGCGTGGAGCACGGCGTCGGGAAACGTCTGCGCTACCTCGCTGGAAAACGGCAGCAACCGAAGGCTCGAAGGCCCAAAGGTCGCTCTGTCTCTCTCGCACCCTTAGGGGACGCCCCGCGGGTACGACGAAAACGACTCTCGGGGGGTGTCCAGATACAGTCTGCTTGCGTTTGGTCTTGTTTGGCGGGGCGCTGCTCCCACGCAGCCCGCCACGCGCCCCTGGTTTTGTTGTTTTGTTGCCGTCTTTTTGTCGGCCCGCTTATCGCGGTGCAGTCATCGCGGCGTTGACACAGAAACGCAAAGGCGCGGACGACTCGAGTCCCACGCTGACCAGCGGGCACCTGCGGCCGGCGCGGCTCGCAGCATCCTGGTGACGTCACGTGACGCCTGCCAGGCCATTGTTGTTGGTTTTTGTTGTTGTTTTTTTTGCGTCGCCGCCGCGGCGCGCGCTTGCATTGTGTGTACCGGGGCGTGCCCTACTCTGCGGCACGCGGTCTTCGTCTTCGTCGCATCCCCGGGTTCGAATCCCCGCGGAAGGGGTTTTGGAACGTTTCCGCCGGAGCGCGGAGCGAGGGCGTCAGTGGGGTTGCGCAAGCGGCTGATAGGGCGGCGCATGCGGCACTTTGCGCAACTTGGGACTTTCTCGCTGCGACACTGTACGTCGGTTGGCCACTGCGTTGGCTGCTCTGTGTGCCCCGCGGCCCTCGCTCTGTCTCTCTCGCACCACGGCCGCAGGCCCCACGAGTGCGAGAGAGACAGAGAGCGTCCAGCCTCCCGTGCTCTGGCTCGCACGCCGCGCCACCTGAACCTCTGGCAGTCGCGTATGAACGTGTCGGCGCGTTGGCTCCCCTGCCGTGCCGGGCCGGGCCAGAGTCGTTTTCGTCGCTCTGTCCCCCTCGCACCCACACGGGACGCCCCGTGAGTGCGAGAGGGACCGGTCTGGCCGGGCCGGGGTTGGCAGCGCTGCCAGGCAGAATTCGGGGCGCGCACTGCACTGCAAGCAACGCGCTGCGACGCCTGCTCATTCTTAAGTGTCATTACGCGGCGCGGCTCTTGGCACGCGGGTCGGCGGCCCTGCGGCCCCGCGGTGTGCACGCGTGTTGCCGGCCGGCAGGCCATACTTTAGTGTCATTACGGCGCCCCGCCCCGCCCCGCCCCGCCCCGCCCCGCCCCCCACCCCCACCGGCCGGCGCCGGGTGCACTCGGTGCAGGGCGGTGCGGTCGGTGCAGGGTGGCGGCAGGGCAGCCCGCCAGTTCGGCCCGCCACCGTTTTCACTTTTGACGGTGACGTTTATGCGTGTCGTGCCGCCGCGTTTCCGCCGTGTTTCCGCCTCGGCATTGGCTGGCCAGTTCGATTCGGCGACACGTCGACTCTATTTTCGTCAGGTGTCTTTTCAACATTTTTGTCTGTAGTATTCGTTTAGCCCAATACACAAATTGAGTGATCTTACAGGACAGTGTGGCCTGTTCGTCGGCGCGGCCGAAACGTTGGCGGCAGTCTGCCCCGGCCGGTCGCGGCCCTTCGTCGTCGTCGACGGCGTCCTTCGGGAAAGGCTGCTCGATGAGGCGCGGAGCGCGGCGGCGAGGAGCACGATCTGCACACCTCGATGTTAATGCGGGGCTGGTTCCACACCGTGCGCTTTGGTCGCTCTGTCCCTCTCGCACCCACGGCGCGAGAGAGAGAGAGAGAGAGAGAGAGAGAGAGAGAGAGAGAGAGAGAGAGAGAGAGAGAGAGAGAGAGAGAGAGAGAGAGAGAGAGAGCACGCCGCGATATGCAAACGAGGCCGCGCGGGCTTTCTTTACAGATTTACTCGTGTTTTTCGTCGAGATATGACGCGGCGGGCTGCAGCAGGTTGCAGCGTCGCAGCGGACGGGGAAACTGCTTTGCGGCCGCGGCGCTGCGGAGGGCTGCTGCCGCCGTCTCTCTCGCTCCCCCTGGGGCCCTCGGCGCGGCCCGTGGGTGCGAGAGAGACAGACGGCGCTGCAGTGCCCCGCAGTGCCTGGCAGTGCAGCGTCCGCATCGCCGGCGAAAGCGTACTTCCATTTGGCGGATACTCGGCGGGGCACTGCTCGGCGTGCTCGGCGCGTGGCCCTTTGCTAATGAGAAAGGCCCTCCTCGTGCACCGCGGCCAAGACCGCGGGCCCCGGGCACTGCCGGTTGCAAGACGGAGCAAGGCCCCGGGTCCCCGAGTGCATGCCCCGTTGACGGGGTTTTCGTGACTCTGGCGGCCGTATAGCCGGGGAGCGCGGCGCACAGTGGGCCAGAAGACCGATGGAGCGGCCAAAATTCTAGACGCGTTTTGAGCTCCAGAGTCGCTAAACAGGCCTCGAACCGAACGTGTGACCCCACCAATGGATTGCTCTCCGAACGAGGAATCCATTGGTGGGGTCACACGGTCAGTTTGTGCCCCATTTAGCGACTCTGGAGCTCAAAGCGCGTCTAGAATTTTGGCCGCTCCACCGGTCTTCTGGCCCACTGTGCGGCGTTGTGGGCCAGGCCGAGCAGTGTACGTACGCGCAGCACCGCGAGGCTCGTGGCGAAGTGCATCGCGCGACTGTAGGTACCCGCCGTGAGGTGAAAAGTTGAAACGCCCCGCACGAATACTGAAGCTAAACGCACGGCGTTAGCGCTAAAGTTGATGCGACGGCTCTCCCGGCGTTTACAACCCGACCCGCGTGCGGGTTCCGCAGTGGACTGGACGGGTTGTGTAGGCGCTGGCCAGCCTGGCCGGCCGCACCGAGGGCTATGTCGCGTTTCGGCCGCGTTGCGCTGCACAGTGCACCGCGCACCGCGCCACTGCAGTGGCGTCCTTTTATTGCCCCGTCCACTTCGTCCACTTTGTCGCAACGGCTGGGCGGAACGCCGGCACGGCCGGAACGGCGTGTACAGTGTAAGGCATGGCCCGGCATGGCCGTCCTCCGGACCGTCCTCCGGGCCGCCGCGCCCAATATGGAGTGGTCTCACTCCCACTGCCGTTTGTCGACGAGTGTCAACGGACGGGCCGGGCCACGGCGGACCTCGTCGTCGCGCTCGGATCGGCAAAGTACCTGCCCCTGCCTTGAATTGCCTTGCATTGCGTTGCACGCCCTCCGGCCCCTTGAATGTCTTTGCCTCACTGAATTATTACGCTATCAATCGCTAGAGTATTTTTGAAAATCAAGTTTAAAAAAAAAAACTTAATACATTAGAAGTTTAAGTGTGAAGAAAAAAACTCTGTAGAAAACTTAAATTTAAAAAATCAAATGCTTGAAAAAAAAAAAGATTGAAAAAAAAACATGAGTTTTTTAAAATCTGCGAGTTTAAAAAACACTCGTTTTTAAAAAGCACAGGTTTTTAGAAGGCGTGGCGCCGTAATTGGCGAACCGCCTTCACCCCCGAATCAAAGTTGTTGTCTGGCCGACTCGTTTGATCGGTTGCGTGGCTGCCGCCGCCGGCCCGCCCGGCCCGGCCCGCTACCTCCGCGTCCACATCGTCCACATGCTCCCCGTCTGCCGGCCAGTCGGCCAGTCGGCCCTTGATAGGATCTGCCCGTTACTGGTTCCTCGGCTGGGTTGCTGGCGTTCGCCACCGCCCCGTGCGTGTGTGTGTGTGGTGTGTGTGTGTGTGTGTGTGTGTGTGTGTGTGTGTGCGTGTGTGTGTGTGTGCGTGCGTGCGTGCGCGTTGTCGCGTGATCTTTGACGCCCTCCGTGCGCCGCTCATTGGGAACGAATCGCCGGACTGGTCCTTAAGGAAGGCCTTAGCGTGTGGGGATTTCTCTCTCATCGGCGGCGTGCTCGCGGGGCGGGGGGGGCGGGGCGGGGCGGGGCGGGGCGGACTTCGGCAGATTTGATCGGCAAGTCGCGCCCAGAGTCGCGCGAGCGGTGCGCCCGCCACTGGCAATATGTAGGAAGAACAAGGTGATTGTTTTTGTGAAGAGGTATACGTTTTACGCGTTTTTGTGTTTTGGCGAGTTCTGCGTGCCGAAGGTTGGCTAGAGTGGTTTGCTCATTTCACACTTTGCAATGCTGTTAAACTTGCTGCTAGAAAAAGGTTTTCTCGTGTGCGCCCGAGCGAGGCGCGTGACGTTTCGACGCCGACTGTACCATTCGAGATATCGAACAGGGGACGATAGCGCCGAGGGGAGATAAAAAAAACGTGTGTGGAAAGTGTTAATTTTTTTTTAGCCCGGACGACTAATTGCAACCCTTGTGATTTTTCTTTATTGTTTGGCGTGCCGACCCACCGACCGCTACAACCTGATACCGAGGTGTTACCCGCTCCGCCTCGCGCGGCCGCTCTCGGTTGATTTATCTAGTCCGGGAGTGTGTTGTGTTGCCGGCGCTACCTTGTCCGCGCCCCGCCCCGCCCCGCCGGCGCGCGCGCCGCGAAACCGAATATTCCACGGCGCTGACCACAACAACTGCCTGCCGGGGGTGGCCGCCTCAGACACGACGCGGCATTCGCGACAATCTGGGGCGCTTGATCACATCACCGAGCGGGACCAACTGATGGTCATCCCCCCCTTCTCTCTCCGCGGAATCTAGAAAAGTAAAGCAACGCGCGAGAGAGACGGCGCCCTGCACTGCATGGCACCTAATTCGGGTTTGAGGCGCCTCGCCACCGCTGCCACTCGCCGTTCGTTACACACTGCACGAAAACAGTGAAAACACACATACGCTCACACTCTCACGCGGACGCGTTACACAACACAGGAAGGCCCGACTAGGGCAGCGGTTTATTTCCGTTTTGTTTCACTTTTTTAAGACATTGCTTTTTGTTGTTTTTGATCTCGCGGCTGGCTGACGGCGGCGGCGGCGCGGCACAGTTTTAATCCCCCCCCTCCTCTCCTGAGGGCACGATGGGCAATGGCGCCGCGACGTAACCTGGAAGAATCGGTGCGCTTGTCTCTGTCGCGCACTCGCGGCACGCCTTGCGGGACGCCCCGCGAGTGCGAGAGAGACGGAGCGACCGGCTTGCAGTGGCGTGGCCAGGGCCTGGCCAGGGCCTGGCGGTGGACGCCGCAGTGGCCCTGTTTAGCGGACGACGCGCTCCCGTTTCCGGCGGAAGCGGCGCCAATTTGTGGGCCAATCTGGGCTCGGCGCGTTCGCCGCGTTGGCCGCGTTGCCGCCCCAAAGACTTGGCGGCCGGTGCCGCCGCCGCACAGTGGGCCAGAAGACCGGTGGAGGCGGCCAAAACTCTAGACGCGTTTTGAGCTCCAGAGTCGCTTTACAGGACTCGAACCGAACGTGTGACCCCACCAATGGGTTCCTCGTTCGGAGAGCAATCCATTGGTGGGGTCACACGTTCGATTCGAGTCCCATTTAGCGACTCTGGAGCTCAAAACGCGTCTTGAGTTTTGGCCGCCGCCACCGGTCTTCTGGCGCACTGTGTGCCGCTCCGCCGCGCTGTGGCGTGGATCGGACGCGGTGACGGACTGCAGGGGCTGCACCGTGCACGGCGGCCTGCCTGTGCCTGCACTGCCGTCGAGGAAAGGAAGCCATCAGTTTGGCGGCCAGCGTGGCCAGCATCCGGTCGTGGGAGCGAAGCAGCGAAGGGAGTGCGGAGCGCAGCCCTGGAGCGAACCCAAGGCGAACGTCCGGGACGCGCCGGGCGTGCGAGAGAGACAGAGCGACGAACGCACGCCGAAGGCTGCGACTGACAGCGCTGGACGGACTCTAGCCCTATCCGGCGACGCTATCCACGCCGCGCCGTCGGCAGCGTGGGGTCGCCTGCAGACTGATTCCGAGATTCTGTCGTCGCGCTGTCTCTCTCGCTCGTGGGGCGCCGCGGGAAGGTGCGAGAGGGACAGAGCGACGAAAGCGTCCCGTCGGCCGGCCCAGAGCCTTAGAACACTTCTAGGACTGCAGGCGGTTCGAGACGGTCGCCATGTCTCTGGCGGCGAGGCTCCAGCGACTCTCCAGCCAGCGCTCCAGAGATTGGCGCTCGAAGGCCGGCCTTTGTGTGCACTGGAAACGGCCGCGGGCCGCTGGAGGCTTGGCTGGAGGCGTGCCCTGGAAAGGGAAAAGACAGCAGGGGGTCGACGTCGCAACCACACAGAGAGAAAGGAAAATGCAAAACTTTGGCCGACTTTGACGAAATTTCAGAGGTGCGGGGCTTGGCGGCCGAAGCCAAATCGCCGAGTCAGGGACTCCCACGGCGGCGGGCGGCGCGGCGCGTCGTCATGGCGACGTCACTGCACTGCGCGACGGCGGCGCGGCGGCACGGCGGCGCGTTTTGCAGTGCGGCGGCTTGTTTAGCGGCGCGGGAAGGAAAGTGTTTTGGAATTATGTCACATCGGTGTCGTTAGGCGCGGCGGCGCAGCGGCACAGGCCGCTCGCGAACGGTGATGTCGCTCCGTCTCTGTCACTCTGGCGTCGCGTCGCGCCGCGGCGCTCCGGACGGCTGCGAGAGAGACGGGGCGACCGCGTTCGGAGCGGCGGCACAGCCTTCCTCCGCGCTTTCTTGGCCACGGCGCGGCTCGCGGCGCCGCTCCTGCGCGCCGATCTGCCGAGCAGAGTCATCGTCCGGCCGCGGCCACGACGCCGTGCTTGGCGGCCGCCCCGCGACCCAGGCCGACGACGACGGCGGCGACCTGGCGGGCCGTCCTAGTCGGTCTAGTTCCCCCGGGCGGGCTGCCAACGCGTAGCTCCGCGAAATGCCAGCTTTTGTGGGCCATTAGGTGGTTAACGGGGAGGTTATAGGCGTTACGGGGACTCGTTGGTCCGAGTGGAGGAGGTTCGAGGACTGCATTTCTGTGGCGGACTAAGTGGTGCAAGTGTGTGGGGCGGCCCGGCCCATTTCATGGCTCGGCAGCGTTCTGGAACTCATCGGCGTGGTGCAGTCAGTCGCGAGGCGGAATGGCCGCGAAGGGAGACACCTTCGCCACTGGCAGCGCACTTACACTCCTGGCAGTGTACTTACTGTTTGCTGCGACACTGTGCTGCGCAACGGGGCGGAATCGAACCGCCTTCCTGACTGGACAACACGTGTCGTGGCGTTCCTGGAGCCGCTGTGCGAGTCATCCTGCCACGCCCCGCCACGCCCTGCCGGCCGTTGTCTTTCTCCTAATCGACGTCGTCGCGACGCCCCCGCGCGCCCCGACCTGGGCGACGCCCCACCGCCCACCGTGCGTGCGGCCCCCCCCCCGCCCCGCCCCGCCCCGCCCCGCCCCGCCGCGGTGCCTCCGGCCGGACTCTTTTCCGATTCCAGTAGCTCGGTGGCCTATCGTGTGATTTATACAGTGGCCGCCGCCGCCGCCCTGCCGCGCCCCGGGCGGTTTATGCAACTTGTTGCACGAATCTTTAGCGCGGCTTGAGTGGACTAACGAACTTTCTCCTGGTTGGCTCCTGGTTTTGAACCGGAGCACGCCGCCGCGCCGCCGCGTTGTTTGGCGCACGAACGGAGTGGCGGAGTGGCGGTGCACGCCGTCGTCGCCCTCCCGGGCCTCGGCGCCTCGGTCTAGAGCGTGTCCGACCCGATTGGGGCTGAAAGGGCGAAGCGCAGCGTGGCGCCGAAACGGCCTCTCTCTCTCTCTCTCTCTCTCTCTCTCTCTCTCTCTCTCTCTCTCTCTCTCTCTCTCTCTCTCTCTCTCTCTCTCTCTCTCTGACACGGAATAACCCTGTCGCCAAATCGCTCTGCAAAGAAGTCTCGAAAGAGGCGAGGCTTACTCGAACCCGGGGCAAGCAGGGCAAGCAGGGCAAGCACCTCGCGGCCTTGCCCGTGGTGGCGTGTGTCTACAAAGACTGGAGTGCGCGGACGGACGGACAGACAGGCGAGCCGCCCTGGCCTTTGAAACGCGCCCGGGGCCCGGGGCTGTCTCGCTCCTTTTGGCCCGGCCGTGGGCGAACGGGACACTCCAGCTTGACGGCCAAGGTCTCAAACCGGCTCCCTGCCCGCTCCCTGCCCTGCCCACCGACAACCCTCTCGCCTCTCGCTCAGCGCACTGTAAATTTCCGACGTGTCAGTCCGTCTGTCTGTCTTTGCCCGTCTGCTCTGTCTGTCTGTCTGCCTGCCTTTATGTCTGTCTGCGCGGTGGCGTCTCTCTCCGCTGCTGCCTGCCGGCACCGACGACGGCGAGGGCGCGTGAAGGCGGTTTCGGCTGAACTGAATTAAATTGCTCCCGATTGCGGCGCCGCCAGTGACTGCAGCACTTAGGGGGAAAGTGACGCGCGAGTGACTGGGAGTGACTGCAAGTGACGTGACCTTGACGCCGCCCCGCCCTTTCACTCGAGGGTCGGCGATGACGTGATCGATGTCGCTCTGTCTCTGTCGCACTCGTGGGGCTCTCCGTAAGGGTGCGAGAGAGGCAGAGCGATCTTGTGAATCGCTCTGCTGGTGGCCGAGGCCGAGGTCAAGAAGGGGTCGCCGTCGTCGGGGCCGAGGGCTCGAAAATCTCATGTCGCTGCTGCTCTCGGACGGCTGCAGCGTTTCATCTAACAGCGGATTGTGTGGGGGTGGGGTTCTCACAGCAGACCACTGACGAAAATTTGTGCGCTTTCGAGCTGACTGTCCACCACGTCCATGGCGGTGATGTGCCCCTCCACGACGGCGTCCTCGTTGCGTGAGTGGAGCCCCGTCGCCGCCGTCGTGAGCTAACGGTTGCCATTCCATATCGCAGCGCCAATGAGGGTGCGCGTTATTGCCCGGTGCGGCAATGGACACGTCGGAGGCGTGGCAGTGTGGCCGCGTCCAGCACTTGCAGTGCAGCGGACTTCCGCACACTGCAAGTCTGCCGAGCCCAAGAACGGCTGGCAGTTTAAAAAGAATTACGATGCTAAACGCATCGCACGGCGTTTTGGTTCCGGGGTTGAAATGAGTGTTTAAAAGTCGGTCCTGTAAAGGTTAATACTGTTTGGAAGTGTTTGATGTTGTTTGTTTTGCTTCGGTTTTGGCGCACTCGCGAGTCGCGCCCCGACACTTGAAATGAAATGTGCACGGCAACGGGAGAAGAAGCGGCCGGAGTTCGCACATGTTGTGTAAATATTGCGTGCCGGCTGCCGCTCCAGCAGACTGATACCGAGAGTCGTCGCTCTGTCTCTCTCGCGCTCGTGGGCCGTCCCGTGCAGGTGCGAGAGAGACAGAGCGACGACTCTCGGCATGAGTCTGCCGCCTCCGGCGCCAGGGAGCCGTGACGCGTTCCATCCTCCTCCAGGGGCCTCCAGGCGCCTCCAGGCCTGTTCCAGTGACTCGCTGGACCGCGCCGCCTGCCCCGGCCTGCCTCGCTGGAGAAAGGTGTCGTGTCGGCAATTGAATAAAAAGCCGGGTGGTTTTACGGGCCGCCATGCCGGCAGTCCGACGCGCAGCCCGTCGCGTCGCGGGGTCGCCAAGTTCGAGACGAGCCTTTCGATACCTCGACACCTCGACCGGCCTGCCTGCCCCGAGCCGCGTCCGGCCGCCAGCACTACGCTTTGTTTCGGAACTGGGTTACCGCCGTTTTTTTCTGTTCTTCTTTTTCTCTCCTCTCGCTTGCAGAATACTCGCCTAGCGGTGTAGTCGCGCGCGGATCCGCCGCCGCTTCTAGTGTACCTGGTCCTGTGGTCGCGGCAGGAGGGGGGGGGAGCGGGGAGAGAAAAAAATCGGGCGTAGCGCAAAGACCCCTCCTGAATTACGATAATAGTTGTCAGCGCGACGGTGTGAGGTGGAAGCAGAAAAAAGTGGCAGGCGTCAACGGCCGGTCTGGAGGCCGTGCCGCGCCACGCTGGAATCCAGCCGGAGTGTCCTAGGTGCTTCCCCGCCGACGTCGCCAGCCTGCTGTTGGGATGTTATCGGCCTGCCAGCCCAGGCATCCCGGGTTTCGACCCGGCATTGTTTTCGAACGGTCCTGGAGAGGTCCTGGAGAGGTCCTGGAGAGGTCCTGGAGAGGTCCTGGAGAGGTCCTGGAGAGGTCCTGGAGAGGCCCTGGAAATGTCCTGGAGGTGGCCTGGAGAAGTCATGCAAAGGTCCTGGAGAAGTCTTGAAAAAGTCCTGGAGAGGTCCTGGCGCTGCCGAATTGTCCTGGAGTCGTTCTGCTGGAGTGTCGCTCGGATTGCTGGAGTCGTTTGGCGAAGTGTAGCGAGGCCTCGCGCCGGAATGCGTCCAGGGAGGGAGCCGCTCTTTTGTGGACGCGTGGCGCGGAGTGACGGCGCGTCGATGGCGTGGTGGCATATCGAGCGACAACCTCCTTGCTTCGCTTCGTTCCAGGAATGTCCCTGGACTTCCAGCAGCAGAGCCTCGAGCCGGCCAGCCAGCCGTAAACGCCGTGCATCGGGCCGCGGCCTCGAACGAGGTCTCGAACGAGGTCTCGAACGAGGTCTGCAGCGAGGTCTCGATCGAGCTCTCGAAGAGCCCAATCGATGGATGGGACCAACCTGTTTCCGGGAACCGGCTGCACTTTTTTACGAGCCGCCAACCTTTCTGCAAGGGGCATAAAATAAATCTCGCGCAGTAACCGAAATCTCTACAGTTTAATGTGACGCCATTTTTCATTTTAAATTTTTTTTTTTCGACTGGAGTGCACGCGCTGCTTCTTCGTGTCACCGTTGGCGTGCAGGTCCGCTCGTCTCGGGTACGCCTAGGACACGCGTAGGGCACGCCTTAAGGCGCGCCTAAGGGCACACGCCTTAAGGCACACGCCTTAAGGCACACGCCTTAAGGCACACGCCTTAAGGCACACGCCTTAAGCACACGCCTTAAGGCACACGCCTTAAGGCACACGCCTTAAGGCACACGCCTTAAGGCACACGCCTTAAGGCACACGCCTTAAGGCACACGCCTTAAGGCACACGCCTTAAGGCACACGCCTTAAGGCACACGCCTTAAGGCACACGCCTTAAGGCACACGCCTTAAGGCACACGCCTTAAGGTACGCCCTGCGGCCCTGCGGCCGTTTTCCAGGAACGTCGCCCCGCCTTTTGCGTTTCACTCGCCTGTCTGGCCGAACAAACGAACGCGAACAGACCCGGCCGGGCTCGACGCGCCGCGCGCTGCGATCTCAATGAGAGATGGAGCGGGCGCGTCTTGAATTCCGTCTTGAATGTCATTCTGGCACTCCGGCGAGCGGCCGGGACGAGCGCCAGCTAGGCTTCGCCTTGACCTCTGGATGCTCCCCCCCCCTCCCCCCGGATTTGCTGTAGTCAGGTGGGAGCGGCCGGGCGGGCATTACAATACAAGTGTAGCTGCTTAGTCCGTATCGAGTGTGCCGCCCCGGCTTGGCCACTCGCTGGAAAAAAAAAGTTCAGTTGACTTGAGTATGGTTGATTTTCTTCTAACGTTGTGTCACTTTGACAATAAGAGGGTTGGAGTACTCTCTCTACCAAGTCGAAAGAACTCAAACTTACAGTGTAAGTCGAGACTTCATTTATTTTAGCAGTGCGGCTCGGCTTTGGCTCGCGGCACCGCGCGCGCCCACGGACCCTCGCCTTAAAACTGAAACGAAATTGATGATGGTGAATTTATTTTGGTCGTCTTGTCTGTTCCAGGTGAGTTTCCTCGAGGCGCGGTGCGGTTTTTGGCGCGGCCTGTCGGTGTGGGTGAGTCGGGGGAGGGGGGGGGGCGAGCATCAAAAGGTTCAAGGCTGGCGGCCAATATCTTTCGCCCTCGGCGGGCCTTGGGGGCCTTGGGCCCCTTGGGCGGGGCCCCCCGTTGTTGCTCGGCCCGCGGGCGGCGGGGGTTTCGAACGGGGCTTTTCATCGCGCTGTCTCTCTCGCACTCGCGGGGCGTCCCGCAGGGGTGCGAGAGAGACGGCGCGAGGCTGGCGGTGGCGGCCAAAAGCGCAGCGCGAGGAAGCGGCCCACAGTGGGCCAGAAGATCGGTGGAGGCGGTCAAAATCCCGAACGCGCTTTGAGCTCCAGAGTCGATACACGGATCCCAACCGATCGTGTGACCCCACCAATGGATTGCTCTCCGAACGAGGGATCCATTGGTGGGGTCACACGTTCGGTTCGAGTCCTGTTTAGCGACTCTGGAGCTCCAAACGCGTCTCGAGTTTTGGGCGGCTCCACCGGTCTTCTGGCCCACTGTGCGGCCCCGGCGAGCGACCTCCTGCCCCGCGTGCCCCGCGTGGCGTACTCTCGCATTCGCGGACGAGGCGGAGGTCGCGTGGCGCGCGCACTTACCCGCCGAGCGCGCGCCGCCTGCACTGCAAGACTGCAACGTCAGCGGCAACATCAACCAAAGCGACTCGAAAGTGAGTCACGCCAGCGGGCGGCCGAAGCGCGCAAAAACATGAAAATAGACAAAACACGCCGTAGTTTTCTTTGGTCTCGTTGACGACGGTCTGGGACCACACTTATGACTTGAAATAGCTCGGACAATAACAAATGATCATCTGCGGCGTTTTCTGTAGCTGCCCTCTGATTTCGTTTTGTTGTTGTTGTTGTTGTTGTTGTTGTTGTTGTTCTGGAGTAAAGTGATCGGAGCTTTTGCTGCACCGGGTCGGCTGCCGCCTTGCTGCCGCCGCTGCCGCCGCTACGTACTGCCGCCCAAGGGCGTTGTTGCGCTGCGCTGCCACTTGCACCTTCGCAGTGTAATAGCGCCTCTATTGCACCGGCCATGGGAAGTGAGGGGTGCGCGACGGCGGGGGGTGGGGGGAGGGGGAGTGGCCGAGGGGGGTGGCTGAGTGATGGCTGCGCGATTGTAGGGCTCGGGGGACGTTCGCGCCGTCGTTCGCGCACACGCCGTCAGACTGATTCGTCGCTCTGTCTCTCTCGCACTCGCGGGGCGTCCCGTTTGGGTGCGAGAGAGACAGAGCGACTCTCAGTGTGCGGGGCCCTAATGACATCCACGGCGCCTCCGCCGTGCTCCGCCACGGCGCGCCACCCCAACGCGGCACCGCGTCCGTGTCCCTGGTGGTGGCGCCACCTCGCCGCACTGGCCGCCTCGCCGCGGGGTCGTTGACTGGCTCGCGGGGTCAGCGGCGGCGGGGGCTGGAAAAAAAGGAGTTAGGGGTCGCTAGGATTCGAACCCGTGGATTTGTCCTGCGGCTTGTCGCGCCCAGGAAAGAATGTACCAGTGGGGGTTTCGCAGTGGGTCCGTCATTTGACGCGCGGAGTGACGCCAAATAGTTCGTCTCTCTCGCACTCTTTCATTGCGGGGCCGCCCGTAGGGGTGCGAGAGAGACGGAGCGCAGTGTGGTGGAATCGCTCTGCTGGTATCGGAAAGGGGGCGTCGTCACGAGCTGGGCGGCCACACAGCGCAGCAGCGCTCTGTCTCTCTCGCACCCTCCGGGACGCCCCGCGAGTGCGAGAGAGAGAGGGGGCGAGGCCGGCGAGCAGCACGCCGCCAAGTGCATTGTCTGGGCAGGGCACTGCAAGGGCCGCGGCAACGTGAGAACACGGCGCCGTTTGGGACGGGCAGCAGCCGATGCAGTGCCAATTCGCGGAGGCGGCCTGGCGGCCTGGGAAAGGGCGGCGCGGAGAACGAGGTGCCACCGCGCCGCAGTGGCACTTGATTTTTACCGCCCTGGCGGGGCCTGGCGCACAGTGGGCCGGGAGACCGGTGGAGGCGGACAAAACTCTAAACGCGTTGTGAGCTCTAGAGTCGCTAAACAGACCTCGAACCGAGCGTGTGACCCCACCAATGGGTTCCTCGTTCGGAGAGCAATCCATTGGTGGGGTCACACGTTCGGTTCGAGTCCCATTTAGCGACTCTGGAGCTCAAGACGCGCGTCTAGAGTTTTGTCCGCGTCCACCGGTCTTCTGGTCCACTGTGCGGCGGCGACTCGCCGAATTCCTGCTCCCAGAGTTGCAGTGGCGTTGCCTCGCCTTTTCCGCGGCGCCGCGTTCCACGGCGTTCCACGGCGTTCCGCGGACGGCCCGCCGTTGTTGCGTACGCGTTTCCCCAACGACCTTTTCCCCCGCGAATTAACAGTGCCGAAGTGCGGCAGTGGCGTGGCGAGGCAGCGCGGCATTCGGCCCGGCATTCGCACTGCTCGCCCGGTCGGACACTAAATCGAGTAACGGCCGTGTAATCGCCCATGCATTTCCCGGTTGCCTTTCCCCCTCCCCCCTTTTTTTCCCGCGTCTTTCCCCGACGCCGGCCCCGTGTCGGTTTATTGCGGTTTATTTTTTTTCGCCGCCAGGCTGCGCCTGCAGCGCCGCCCGTCGAGTTGTCGTGTGCGTTCAAAAGGCAGAGGAATGATATAATGGCGGGCTAGCGCTGTCTGGCGCTGTCTGGCGCTGTCTCGGCGGGCGTGGCGGTGCCACTCCTTGTGCCTCCATGGGGCTGATGGCGGTGTTTGCGAACTTTTAACGACGCCGTCCTCCACGACGGCGACCACGAGGTGCGCGCGGTGGCGGGTCAAAGGGGTGGTAATATGACAGTGCGGTAACGCATTGTGCAACCAGATCAGTGCGAGTGGCTGGCTGCCCTGCAGGCCCTCTGGCAGGCCGATTCCGAGAGTCGGTTTCGTCGCTCTGTCTCTCTCGCTCCCATACGGCACGCCCTATAAATGCGAGAGAGACAGAGCGACGCAAACGCCTCTCGGAAACGGCATGGCCGGCGCGCTGCCCTTTTATTTTCAGGAAGGCTCCGTCCGTCTGGAATAAACGCCTATTCTTTGGATTGCGCGCGGTGCAGGGCTGCCAACAACAGCCGGCCGCAGGTGCATTGTGCCCTACGGGGAAAGGGTGAGAGTGGAAGGGGGGGGGGGGCAGATCAGTCACACTTTTGCAACCTCTCGCGAGCGCTCGGCAGGGGCTTTGTGGTGGAGGATCGTGGCGAGGAGCGCTTTGTCAAAATGTTTACGACCAGTCTTGGGGCCATCTTGGCCGGCGTGTGTGTGTGTGTGTGAGTGTGTTGGTGTGCGGCGGGTCGCCCCGTGAATAATGAGTACCAGGGTGTGCCCCTGGGTGCCCCCGTGGCCTCTGCGATGGCCTGCCCCGTGGCCTGCCGAGCCAGTGCTTGAACCTTCCCCTCCCTGCCCTGCCCTGCCCCGCCCTGCCCTCCATCCATCATCCGTAACTCGATCACGGCCGTCGATACCCGGCACACACACACACACACACACAGCACAGGTACGTGCGCGTTCGCTCGCACGCACACACACACACGTGCTGGCGCGTACCTCGGTCGATGTGCCGGGGCCACGCGATGCTCATGTACACACACACACACACACATGCGCGAGCGTTAAAACCGGGCTGCTGCAAAGTGCAATTAGAAAGTGGGCTGCGGTGCGGAGAATATTTGCAAGCCGACGCTCGGCGCGGTCGGTCTGGTCGTTCGGTCGGGCCGGTCGGTGAGTCCCTCCGTGCCCGCTGCTGCTGCTGCTTTCCGATTGGCTGCCACCCCTTGATTCGGCTGCTGGCACACTGCTCGCCGGAGACCCTCCCTCCCACTCCTCCTGGAGGTGAAGTGTTGCGTACGCGTGGCGAGGGTGGTGCCGTGCCGCAGGTTGGCCAACAGCGCTGTGCGCGCCGCTAGCGGAGGTTGTCCTCTTTTTCTTTTTCGTGTCTTTTTTTTTCCGCCTCTGGTGTTGGCAGTCGTGCACAGCAGTGACACGGCATTGCCTTCCCCCTTCCCCTTTCGTGGGGGTGGCCGGCCGGACAGACAGACAGACAGACAGACAGAAAATAATAGCCGCGTGTCAGCTAGGTGACGGCGGTGGTTAGCGGTCGCCATGCTCCAGTCCGCGACGTGCACTGCACTGCACTGACCGGCGGCAGGAGGCGGTGGCGGGTCGCGGTAATGGCCCAGCGAGGCACGTGCCACACACACACACACACACACACTGACACAGACATGCAGACAGACTTACACACGTACATGTAATGTGTCGTATACGTTCTTGTGCATTCCCAGCCAAAAGCACTTTCGGTTCAGCCAGCGCCGGGCACTTTGTCCCGCGATCAATACACTGTATGTTGTGGCCGGAGCGAGAGAGCGACAGCCCCTTTTCCGCCCACAAATGGATTTCATGACTTCATATGCCCTTTTTAAAATTTGTCATTTCTTTTTCCGGTGTCCGTTGATTGGGTCTGAAGCGCGCCTCGGGCTAGGACACAACACACACACAAACACACAGCACAATTACATGGACCAGACTGCGTGGCGCTTCGCCATTTGCTTTGCAAATGTGCCACCAGTGCGCTACGCACACTAACGCACTGGCAGACACGGACGCGAGCAGGCACTGGCCGGACAGGTGTTACGCGTGTAGGTACCCAGCGCGGCAGTGAGGAGTGGCGGCCGTCAATACCCCGTGCACCGCCACACCGCCACCCAGCGAGGGCGTACTGTCGGCACACTATGCTAATTGGCCCGCAGGGAGGTCCGTGCGTGGCCTGCCGTGGCCTGTCGATACTCCGCGCCTGTCTTTTGGCCGGTGGCGGCGCACAGTGGGCCAGAAGACCGGTGGAGGCGGCCAAAACTTCAGACGCGTTTTGAGCTCCAGAGTCACCAAATGGGACTCGAACCGAACGTGTGACCCCACCAATGGATTACTCTCCGAAGAGGAGTCCATTGGTGGGGTCACACGTTCAGTTCGAGTCCTTTTTAGGGACTCTGGAGCTCAAAACGCGTCTAGAGTTTTGGCCGCCTGCACCGGTCTTCTGGCCCACTGTGCGGCGGTGCTGGCGGTGGTGCTGGCTGAATGAGGAATGGGCGACGCCGCGACGCCCCGGCAGTCTGAGCGCGTCGCGTCCGCCCCTCGGTCGCTCTTCAAGCCAGCCGAGACGGCGACGGCAGAAAGGAGGGCGACATCCTCCTCCGGCAGGCCCGCGTCGTGGACTCGGGTTTACGGGCGTGGCCGTCGCGGTGGTGGTGGTGGTCGTCGTGGTGCTAATCGGAGATAAACCAATAAAAGGTGCCCTGGCTCGGCTCGCTCGGCCGGGCCGCGCGCTGACTCATCGGTGAGTGTGTTGAGTGTGTTGCCCCCGGCCCGCTCCGCCAATCCTCCGCGTCCGTCCGGGGTCATTGGTTTGCCGTTCGGGGCTCCACCGGTCTCCGGCGTCTCCGGTGACGGCCGCCGGGGGCAGTCCGCTAGTCCGCTCTGGGGGCGGCCGGGTCGGGCCGGGTCGTCCTGGCCGCGGCCCGTGGGCCTGGGCGTCCTTCGTCTTTGGGGAGAAACCTGCCCCCAGTGGGTTGGTGCGGTTCCGCTCCGCCTGGCTTCGTCTCCCGCACCGCAAGCTGTATTCCGTCTCTGTCGCACTCGCGAGGCGCCCCGTCGCGGTGCGACAGAGACGGGCTGGCTGCTTCACTGTCGGCGCGGACCGAGCCGGCAGCCAGGAATCAATCACTTTTCCTTTTTTCGCCGCGTCCTTTGGTCCTTTGGCTTTTTATCTACTGCCTTTTCGAGGCTCTAGCGTAGAAAGTGCCCTTGCCGCGTCCCGCGGTGGTGGTGGTGGTGGCGGCGGGGCAAAGACCAAGTGGCGCCTAACGGCGAGCCGCCCCCGTCTCCCCCCTACCGCCCCCGCCGCCCCCACTGCACGCACGGTGGGCCCGAGGCATTCTAAGCCGCGGAAATCCTCCTGGTATGTTTGCGGAACCAACACGTTCGTGATTTCTTTCTCTGGTTCGTTAGAGTCCCTGCGCGCCGCCCGGCGTGGCGCATGCTGCGGTGCATGCTGCGGTGCATGGTGCGGTGCGGGTGGCGCCAAACAAACACACCAGAAATAGGGGCCCGCGCTGCGCCGAGCAAGCAGCCATCAATTAACAGTGAACGCGGCATGCTACACTGCGCGGGGGAGTGACCAGTGTACAGTGCAGTGGGGTGCACCGTACCAGAGTCCTGCAGGACGCGGCGATACGCCGAGCGCCTTTTAATGGCGGTCCTCGTTGCGTGGGGTATCTCCGGCCCGCGCTGCGCCACTGATTGATACCGAAGCCTAGCCGGCCGAAGGGCCGCGGGCGTTACGTCAGCTGGACAAGGCGGTGTCAGCCGGGCGGACGGGCAGGCAGTGCCCCCCCCCCCCCCTTTTTCCACTCTCACTGTCCTTCCCAGGCCATTTCATGCACGATTGGGCACCGACTGCTGCCGGCCCGCCGGCCTGCCGGTCCGACTTGAGCTTCCAGGACTCCAGGACCGTCGCTGCCACCGGCACTGCCGGGGCACTGCCACTGTCGCAACCCTGCAAAAAGTAGGCGGCGCGGCCCCCGCGGCCCCCGGGGGGCTCTTTGGGGAGCGCAGATCCTGTCTCAATCCCGGCCGCTGTCGGCCTGACGGCCTGTCGGCTTGCTGGCGAATTTCCGCCTGCAACAGGTGGCCGCCCGGCCGCCGCCCCACAGTGGGCCAGAGGACCGGTGCAGGCGGCCGAAATTCTAGACGCGTTTTGAGGTGCAGAGTCGCTAAGCAGGCCTCGAACCGAACGTGTGCCCCCCCAATGGATTCCTCGTTCGGAGAGCAATCCATTGGTGGGGTCACACGTTCGGTTTCAGTCCTAGTTGGCGGATCTGGAGCTCAAAACCCGCCCGGGATTTTGACCGCCTGCACCGGTCTTCTGGCCCACTGTGCGCCCGGCCCGGTGACAGCGTGGGGTATCGGCGAGGCCGCCGCTTCCACCGGCTGCAGGCGCTCTGTCTATCTCGCACTCATGGGGTGCGAGGGAGACGGCGACGAAAGCAGTGCTTGGTAATGACCCCCGCGTCCTAGTCGGTCCGCGCTTGGCCGCTTCGACTCCGGGCGGGTTTCACAGTGTTTCGCAGTTTCACCTCCTCGTTTAGCCCTTTTTTTTCGCAGTGGCGTTGATTCGCCGCTCCGCCGCGGTCTTGTTTGTCGGGAAAGTGACGGAATGCCACTAATTGGCCGAGAGCGCGCGTCTTTGCCGCGCGGCTTTGTCGCGCTCCGTCGTCTTCCTCGTGACTGATTCCGAGCGACCGCCTCCGTCTCTCTCGCACTCGCGGGGCGCGCCGTGGCGGTGCGAGGGAGAGGGAGAGCGAGCGGTGCCGATGACGGATGACGGCGTGGTGGGTAGTCGTCGACGCCGAGCCCGAAGCGCAGCGCTTCTTTTTGCTCGGCGCCCCCCCCCGCAGCCCCCGCCGCCCCGTGGTCGTCCGGTTGCTCTGCTCCTCCTTCCCGGCCGTCTTCCTGCACCGCTCTGTCTCTCTCGCACCCGTACGGGGCGGCCCGCGAGCGCGAGAGAGACAGAGGCTCCTGGACGCCTCTCGGAATCAGTGTGCAGGGCTTCTCCTCGGCGTCCATCGCGCTCCAGATCTGGCCTAGTGCTGCTGCCGCATGCGCAGCGCGTCAATGTCTCCCCTTTTTGTCTGGCTGCGTGTTGCCAGTGCGGTGCCTTGGCTGTGCCCGCCGCCCCGTTACGTTTGTTTATGTAAGCTGCTTCTTTTTTGTCTCGTCGTGTCGTTGTTGGCAGCCTCGGCCATTCTGTCTGACTTGGCTCGCTGCTGCCTTGAACGCCCGTCACCGACTGGACGAAAGTTCCAACCTAGGGGCGCCCCACGAGTGCGAGAGAGGCAGAGTGACGGACACACGCGAAGCGCGAAGCCCGGAGGGTCGCGAGCAGTACGTTTGAGTTATCACTCGCGGGCATCGTCCGTGGGCGTCGGCCTCCTGCACTGTGAGCTACGACAGGGAAGTCCTCCTGGACCCGTTGCGAGAGAGAGAGAGAGAGAGAGAGACAGGGTAGGACGGGGTGTATGTAGGGTAGGCCACGCGTTATGGGCTTGCCCGGTGCGGCCCGGTGCTTGGAGCCGACACTCTTGCGCGCATAAAGTGTAGTGTCGGCAAGATCGCGCCATTGCCATTTCTCCCGGAGTGAGTGAGTATCGCTTTTATGTCTTATGTGGGCTGTGCGGTTTTAGGCCCGCCTGTGTGTGTGAGTGAGTTAGTGTGTGTGTGTCAGTGTGTGGGAGGGCGCCGGCCGCCCGGTGCACTACAACTGCAATGTGTGTGTGTGTGTGTGTGATGCGCGCGCGGGCATGGTCCACTTCTCCCGCAAATACCAACCTGGCGGCGTGCGCTCTAGTTTGCCTGCCTGGCTGCGCACATACCGCTGCCATGTGCTTGTGTGTCTTCGCCCGAGAAACACGCAGAAAAAAACTATAAAGTCCTCACGTAAAACATTTTTTTTGTCAGTGCGCGTAATTTGGGTTTGGGCGTTTCTGCGGCTCGTTTCGGCGTCGGCTGGCTAATCCTTTCCGATGGCGAAGTCGATAAACCGCGGATTGGATTGGAACGGAACGGAATGGCGCAGTCGATTCTAGTTTCCGCTTTAGTCCGCGTCCCCCCCCCCCCCCCGGCTCCGCGCTCCGCCCCGGGGCGCAGGCGGACATGTGTGCGCCGTCGCCGCGTGCTGCGTCGCGGTTTTGGCGCGAATTCGGGCGAGGCCGGTTTTGTTCTCCTCTTCTCTCCGCCCACGGGGACGACGGCGGCCGGCGCCGCTCCGTCTCTCTCGCACTCGCGGGCCGCCGCCGCGCCGCGTGGGGGTGCGAGAGAGACGGAGCGACGCGGCAGCCTTCGGCTCCTTTCGGCGTGCCGGCGGACGGACGGGCCAGGATGATGGATTTGGCGCGGAATGCGGCGTGCGAGCCGCGCTGCCATTGGCCACGCCGACCAGGCTGCGGCCCGCGTTCAAATCTCCGGGCCGCCGGCTGCCAGCTCGGGCTGGCTGCCTCAGGCTGGCTGCCGGGGCTGTCTCCGCGTTGACGGCGTGGACGTGTGCCCGTCCTCCGCCTCCGCCGCGTCGATGCGGGCGGCGGGCGCACACCCTGGGGCACCTTGGGGCCACCTCACTGCTAAGTGGACCAGTGGAAAATTAAAAGGCAACAACAACAACAACTTCCATGTGGTGACGAGTTGAGGAACTGGACTCTCGGAAAATGGCGACAGCTTTGGTTTCGCCGGGGATCTTGGGGTCAGTTGAGGCGTCGGTCGGTATACGACAAGAGAAATCGTTTTTATAGTGGAGGTGAGGTTTCACAAGGGGATCCCTGGACGGAACGGCGGACCAAGGCGGAATATGGCAGGCAGTCTCCGCAGTCGACGTCGCTTTGGGCATCTGCCGTGCACCACACTGTTTATGGAGCGTACTGCACGCGTCCTGGAGTGAGTGTCCTAGTGTGTGTACCCAGGCCCTTAATGAGTGTACTACGTACCCCGGTTGCGCATGCGCGCTCGCACTCGTCGTCTAGCCTCATTGAGGCGGTGACATTTAGACGCACGCACGCTTGCCGGCTGGTTGGCTGGCTGCCTGCCTGCCTGGCCGGCCGGCTTGTTGCGGTGGGACGGGCGGCCGATTAGCTGTGTCCGCGTTAATTTGCAGGGGAGGGGGCCTTGCCGGCTTTGCCACACGGGGAGTGAACTGAAAGGGACACGCCTGTCTGTGTGTGTGTGTGTGGTAGTCGCATTGATGCAGCGAGGCGCCCAGCGTGCGACCTTGGCGGGGGGCAACGGATGGGAATTGGTGGCGCAGTGCTAGAGCAGCGCTAGAGCGCCGTCTTCGTCGCTCTGTCTCTCTCGCGCGCACACGGCACGCCCCGCGAGAGCGAGAGAGACAGCGCGCGTTGCAGCAGCAGGGCCGCGCAGGGCTGCCCTGCCGGCTGCTGCTAATCACTGCCGGCCTTGGCTACGCTGCTGCCGGTGTGGTGGCCGGCCTGGCCGGCGGGGGGAAATATTAAAATGACGCGCCGGCTTATCCTGCCATGTGCGGCCAGTAAAGAAACCAACAGGATGGCGAGCCTGAACGCCGGAATGGCACAGCACAGCGTGCTAGGTTGGCTCTCGGCTGCGACGCCTGGACGCGGAGTAGTCCTGCCGCGGACGCAGCGGAGCAAGCGTGGTCTTGGACCCCTGCGCTGCTAGCGACCCTCTCGGCCCGTCTCGCGCTGTCCCGCAGAACCTTGGAGCGCGGACGTCCAGCGTCCTGCCGCGGACGCCAGCGGAGGCAGAGCGATGGCTCTTTGTGGACGCCCCGTGCAGGCTGCTGATGCCGAGACGCGCTTCCGCCGCGCCGTCTCTCTCGCACTCATGGGGGGTCGGGCGCGAGGGAGACAGCGCGACCGAAGGGACTCCCTGCCGTCCTCTTTCCAGCAGTGTTCGCCTGGAAATGTGTCACCACCGGTACGGCACGGTCGCTGGCGGTGCTGATGACCAGGGCAGTCTTTTTTCGACGGGGGCGTGGCGGCGGGGCACGCCGTCGGGGCACGCCGTTGGGGCCCGCCTTGCAGGACGAGCTGGAGGCCGTGCCCGCCGTGCCGGTGGACGCATCGCGGTGCCGTCGCGGCCCTCCCCGCCGCCCTTGCGCGTCTTCTGTGGGGCAGTGTGCCAGCCCGGGGCGGGGCGGGGCGGGGCGGTTCAATGGCTGCGTAAGTGCAGCGGGGCGAGCAGCCGACTGGCCGGGACCGGCCGGCCGCCCCGCCTTGCCTGTCACCGCTTTCCCAGTGGCGTCGCCGGCGTCGCCGCGCCACCGCCTTGTCCGAATCGCCCGGAAACGGGAACCACCGCCGCCACCGCGGCCAAACTCCCGGCGGCTCCACGCAGCACGAAGCGGGCCGGTTATTCGGCGTGACAAGACACGGCCCGCCGCCAGGCCGCCAGTTTGGCCAACTTGATTTGCCTCGAAGGCGCGACGCCGCGACGCAATGGAGCAGTTAATTGGCGCCAGTTGGCAGCAGTGGCTGAGGCCGGCGATTTTGACGGGGCGGGTCATGGAGGCGGCGCCGCCGGGCAGCCCGCTAGGCCCGCCCGGCTGCAGGAACGGTGCCTGCAGGCGTGCCAACCCAACCCGGCCGACCGGCGCGGCGTTGCGTGGCCGAGGCCGTTAACACGCGTGGTGGCGGCCAGAGTGGCGGCCCTGGTGACCCTAGTCATTCCTCGTAATGGGCTTATTTCGCCACCCTCGGCAGCAGCGCGGCGTTACAGTGCGGTGTCCTCCTTCATACTCAATTTTAGACGCGCACACCGCGCAGCGCGACGAAGCACTTTTTACCCCTTTTTCTTTTTACATCTCGGCTTTATTCTCTTTTGTCTCCGCCTTCCCCCGTCTCGCCGAAGACGGCGCGGTGCGTGACAGGCCGGTCAAGCAATTAAAAGGGAAAATTTTGGCGGAAAGCAAAAACAAATTAGGCCCGCGGCAGCGTGTCGAGAGGAACCCTCGTTCGTGACTGTACTAATAACGCGCGCGCCAATTGAAGAGGGCGGTGGAGATTGAAGGTGAAGCGGGCTGCCCTTGTTGGCCGGACAATGGGTTCTCCTGCTCCGGGCCTCCGGGCCGAAGGAACGCTCCAGAGACCTTCCTGATAGCTCCATGACGAGTCCGCGGCAGTCCGCGGGAACCTTGAGGGGGCCAATGGGGCAGAGGGGGCTGGGGGCCTTCCGGGTGCCCCGCAGTGGGCCAGAAGACCGGTGGAGGCGGCCAAAACTCTGGACGCGTTTTGAGCTTCAGAGTCGGTAAATGGTACTCGAACCGAGCGTGTGACCCCACCAATGGATTCCTCGTTCGGAGAGCAATCCATTGGTGGGGTCACACGTTCGGTTCGAGTCCCATTTAGCGACTCTGGAGCTCAAAACGCGTCTAGAGTTTTGGCCGCCTCCACCGGTCTTCTGGCCCACTGTGCGGGGGCCGTCTGCCCGCGAGGCTCGCGAAGGCCTCTGCGAAGGCAGAAGCAAATCCCGAACGAATCCCGACGGAAGCCCCCTCGCGTACATGTTGCTCCTATCGAGCGACTACACTTGAAGCGGCTCAAGCTCCGCGGCCACCGCGTCAGTCATGCCAACTGTCGTTGCGAAATGAAAAATCGCGCGTTACGGACAGACCCCGTCCGCCACCCGGCAGGGAACCCCTCGCCAATTCCAGGCCGAGCGAACGCTCTAGTCAGTCAGTCACTGCTACCACAATTATTACCCCCCCCCCTCCCCTGCCCCTCCGTCGGACTTCCCCCTCGATAATTTGGCGCGAACGCGCTCCATCCCAGAAGCATGCCGCCGGTGTGGTTGCCCAGCCCGATTACGTCCCGCCCGTCTTCCCTGCGGACTGATTCCGAGCGTCGTCTTCGTCGCTCTGTCTCCCTCGCACTCGCGGGGCGTGCCGTCTGGGTGCGAGAGAGGCGGAGCGACGCGGAATCGGCGTGGCTGCTGTAGCTGGAGGCCTTGAGTGCCTTCCAAATGACACCCGATGAGTCCCACGGCGCCCACGGTGGACGCGGTGCGCCGTAATGAGGCTCGCGATTTCGCAGTGTGTGTGCGCGCGCGTCTGTGTGGGTCCTGCCGTTGTCGGAGCAATCTGCATGCACGCCGTCATCGGGGATGACGAGGAAACACTGCCTCGTCTTCTGATGTCACTCTGTGCCTGACACGTTGTTTGTGTTTGTGTGTTGCAGGTGAGTGTCCGCCTTGCCGATGCCGCTGGTGTTCCGCGGGTCGCTGTCTCTCTCGCACACCCTGGCGGGACGCCCCATGTGTGCGAGAGAGACAGAGCGACGAAGGTATAGTCCCGCGCTGGAGGTCGGCGCGGTCCGCCCGGCGGGCAGGCTGGTCGGCGCGGTCCGCCCGGCGGGCAGGCAGTCCGGTGCGCTCGGCGGCCCGATGGGTGGCCTACCTCGCCGGCGCTGCCCAGTCCCGCACCTGCCTGGCCGTGCCTCGCCGTCCGTCCGCCACACTGCCAAGGGGCCACGCCGGGCCACGCCCACGCCGCGGCATTCCTAGCGCACCGCCGCTCTGTGCGTCCGCGGCCTTACAACCGCTTCAATTTGAGGTCAAACGCATCAAAGCTTGCGCTGTCACTCGCAGAGGCTCAAGTCTGGTCGGGGGCCTAGGCGTGTTCTACTTCTTTTCGCGAGTGCGGTTGTAAATTTTTCGGGATTGCCAGTGTGATTGACGCTATCTGCCCGCTACGTGTGCTCGGCCACTGTACGCGCGATAGCGGGAAGCGGATTAGCCCGCCGCCGTCGCTCTGTCTCTCTCGCACCCTTACGGAGAGCCCCGTGGGCGCGAGAGAGACGGAGCGACGAAACGGACTCTTCTGGCGGCCTCTCTGAGAAGCAAATCGCCTGACGGCGATGGCGACGCGGGACTCGCTCGACTTTTGAATTTGGCACGACTCCTCCGCGACTCGGCGACTCCGCGCGGTGCGAGGCGCCGGCGCCGTGACGGCTCGAGTCTGTTGTGCCTAATCCGGATCGGCGCTGCGATTTGCCGGCTCTGGCTTCGGAAGGCCGCGGCTAATGGTCACCTCACTGCAAAAAGAAAAAAAAAAGAAAAATTTCAAAAAAAAAAAGTAGTGAAAAAAAATTTGTTGTCTGGGTATTTGATCCTCCTCCCGGCCGACGCGCTATAACTCGTGCAGTTAATGTCGCCGCCTGGAGGACGCGGCCCGACGCGGCCCCTTGCAGTGTGCCTTGCAGTGACGACCGCCGACGCCCCCTCGCGCTGTTGTACTGTTGGCTAGAGAGGTCCCCTACACTGCACTGTGCCTCTCTACGGTTTTTGAGAGGCATCAGTACTCCTGGAGAGGCGACGGCGCAGCACGACGCGTTCTGTCCGTCTCTCTCTCTCGGTCTGGGGTTCTCTTTTAGCGGGAGTGACCGGAGTTTGTTGCTCTGTCTGCCCCTGTGGTCCTCTTTCCACTTTTGCTGCGACCTTAAAGTACCCGCGCTACGCAGTGTGTTTTGCTCACTTTTGTTTTTGTTGTTTTTTTGTCTCTGGCGGTTCCGATTTTGGTCGCCGCCATTTTGTTGTTGTCTTTGACGATTTCGGAACGTGTAAATGGGTCTCGCGGGGTGCCAAAGAAAGAAGAGCCGAGGCTCGCCATCAATCGGCCGGGGAAGTACCGCTCGCTGCGCTGTCGCTGCGACGGTGTGAGTGTGTGTGTGAGTGTGTGTGTGAGTGTGTGTGTGTCGGTGTGTGTTATGCAGACGAGCCGAGCCGGTGACAGTCGCGAGCCCGGCCGGGGCCACGGCACTGGGGGGCGGGGCCGGGCGGGGCGGCCGAGCCGGGCCTTGCACCGGGGCGACTTGTATAAGGCCATGGCTAAGTATGGGTATCTGCGTCGGCAAGTTGGGTCGGGCGGACGGACGGACAGACAGACAGACGGACGGACGCTCGGCAGGGGGTGCACATGTCTGAATGCGCCACTCTGTTGTGGGTGGGTGGGTCACGTTCGCACTTTGTCATGCGTGTGCTCGCCTTGCTTCGCCTCGGCCGGCGTGCCCGCGGCCGGCAGTGCGTTGCAGTGCGTTGCAGTGCGTCCGACGGTCTGGCCGAAGACGGCGGGAAGGTCAACCGTTGAGGAATGTGGGGGAGGGGGGCGAGCAAACTGCAAAGAGCAAGTTAAAGGATGAGATAAAGTGTCAGCATGTTGTCGCTCTGCAGTCTGCAGATAGTGGCGTTGGGGCCGGTGGGGTGGGGGTGGGGGTCTCCGCCCTGCCGGGCCCCACCAAGGACCAAGCTCGGGACCAAGGGTGGATCCCAGCTGGAGGGGAGGCACAAGGACAACTTTTGCCTACCTACAGGGGCATGCGATGCTGGTTTGCCTACCAGCAGGCGTTCAGGGAATCTCACGGGGGGGGGGGGGGAATCCCCTTAAACCGCGCCTGGCCTGCCTCCCGTCGGCATGCTCTCTTTCTTAGCGTTGTGGATTTGGCCGTTGCCGAGGGCAGTTTGCCTTTTATTTTTCGACACGCGAACCACTTTCTTTCCCCTCTCATCTCTTTGCTTTTAATTAAACGAATTGGCGTGCAGTCCGGCGCGGAGTGGAAGACGGCCGCGCCCGGTTCACGGTCCGTTTGCCGAAGGCGCTGGCCCACAGTGTGGCATCGCTTTCCGGAAAACGGAGCGGAAATGACGAAAGAGCGCCGAATTTTCCGCCTTCGCTTTCCCCCCCTCGGCGATCCGCACGCCTTTGCAGTGCATCAAGCAATCCGGCCATCCGTCGCGGCCATGTTTTGCGTGAGTCATGTCGCCCGCTGGCTGCCTGCGAACAGTGTGCCCTCGTCGCTCTGTCTCGCTCGCACTCGCGGGGCGCGCCGGGCGTCCCTTGCGGGTGCGAGAGAAACAGAGCGACGAGGCTGTGCTGTTCTTGGGGCGTATCTGCCGCACACGTGTCCTCCACCTGCGACGGTTTGACTGACTGGACCGACTCGTCGTGGTCGTGGTGGTCGTCAGGTGGATGGCAGTGCTGTCTGCCTGCCCGTCTGTCCGGCAGGCTGTCTGCCTGCCCGTCTGTCCGGCCGGCCGGCCTGGTGGGTGGGTGGACACATGAGCGACACGAACTACACGCGTGGGCTTGATGGTACACGTTCTGTCTGCACTCGCCCCGTCTTAATTAGTTGTTATTTTTCATGTTCTTTTTTCCCCCTCCGGTAATGGCTTGCTAATTTGTCCTCTGCTTCTCTCCCCCCCCCCTCTAATTTCGTGTCCGCTCGAGTCTTCCGCCCGCAATGCATGTCGGATGAGCCGGAAAATAAAGGGAGCAAGGATTTTGTTCGATGCGAGCTGTTGATAGTGTGGCGTGGGGGTTGGGCTGGCTGGCGCCAGTTGACAGGGGGTGTGTCTGGACGTGTGGGGGGAGGCACTCTGTGTTTACTTCCGCTCCCACTATCGGCCAATTGCACCCCCACCCCTTACGTGGGGCCTGGCTGGCCGGTCCCACTTTAGAGAGACTCTGGACTCGTCTCTTTAGGCAGTCTCTCTAAAGCATTAGGGGTGCGCACCTGCACTCTCGGACCCATCAGTGACGTGTTGAAGAGGTCTATCGACAAATTTACGTGTGAAAATGGCGTTTGAATCAATAAACGTGCTGACATTTTTTATATACAGATGGCGAACGAAATCCTAATAATTCGTCCCAAACGTCCATGGTTACCTAACGAAACGTCTGCGGAGGATGAGCGCGCTTCCGTAATCGTGCATGCATTGAGGAAAAATTGAGTGGCGAGCATCATGGCAGTCGATGAAGCATTGAAGGCCGACTGTCCGTGTGCGTCGCATCGCGTCACGGGACGCCCGTCCGGAGCGTTCCAGTGGGGCCACGTGACTTCCTGGGCGGGCCCTCATGGGGCCCCGCCAGGCCCCACTTAGGCCCTGCCGCCCTGCCGGTGCAGTGTGTGGTGCCTGCGGCGATACCCCGCGCCCGACCCGTGCCCGCGAGGTTACCGTTCAGAGCCCCTCGCGCGCGGAGTAGCGCCGCGCCCGCGGGCCTTGCGGTGTACAGTCGCCTCCCTCGTTTGGGTCGCGACGCCAACTAGCGTGACGGCGACAGGTTCCACCAGCGCGAAAAAAAAAATCAAAAAAATCGGTCTAATTTGGGCGAAAATTAGCAGCAGGCCAGGGGGAAATGGGAGTGGGGCGCTAATGTGCTTCTAATCGCGTCCGAAGAACATATTGACGCTGTCAGAGTGTCTATTCTGGCGGGACTAGTGTGGGTATGTTTGTTGCCGGGTACGTGTGTGTGTGTGTGTGTGTGTTTGTGTGGGAGAGAGGAAGAATTAGCACTTGCGGTTCAAATGAGTTGGGAAAACAGCCCGTGGAGAGGATGGGCGCCAGCCGCGCCGGGCTGTGTCAAAAACCTGTCGACGAGGCGGTGGCCACGGTGGCCGGCTGCCCGTCGCTGCCCGGTGCGTTGGAGTCTGTTTCCCCAGTCCATTTGACGGCGCCCCTGCCTGCAGGCTGCCTGCGGGGAAAGGCTTGGGAAGATTCAGGCCGGCGGGCGCCGGTCATAAAAAAGCGTTTTATTCCAACGGTTGATTTTTGTAGACGGTAGCGGCGGCGGCGCGGCGCCCGGCCGTTTGCCAAAAGGCTCAACCAGGGTCTTGTCTACGACGCGCTGCTCGGCGCGCGCGACGTGCTCGCGGACGTCACACGCGGGTGTGACTTGGTCCAAGGAGTGTGACTCGCTTCGGGCTTGAGGCATGCAGGCCGCGGTGCCGCCGTGTCTGTACAGTACAGTGGCGTCGCCGCGAGCCGCGAGGTGGGGGCAGAACCCGGCTGACTGGCTCGCGGCTCGCCTGGGGGACGACGTCGGGCCTGAACCCCAACCTCCTCAGTGTGGCGAGTGCCGAGTGCTTCGAGTGGAAGTCGGAGGCGGCCGAAGCGAGCGCTCGGTCGGTCGGTCGTTCTGGCCGAGGCTGCAGCGCGTGCCGCGCGGCGCCGCGAACCGCGAGACCGCGAACCGAAGCCAGTTGACCGCGAAGCGCGAGGCGGGGCGACCTTCGCGTCGTTACCTTGTCATTGGGACCGAGACCAGCCCAATCAGGCGATAGCGTGCTAATACGCGCCGCGAGTGTCCGTGTGTGCGTGTGTGTGTGTGTGTGCCAAGTGAGGTTATGTGATACCATGGGGCCTGCCATGGGGCCCGATGACGACCACCATGCCCCTCTGGGGCCCACCCCGCCCCCGCGGCACATCCCCCACTCGACGCTGGACCAGATCCGCGGCATCCTCGTGTCGTCGCTGCCCCGCGAGAACCTGGCGCCGGGGCCCGGCCAGGACGACGACGACGACCTCCTGGACGACGAGTACGCCGCGGCGCCGCCGCCCGTCGCCCCCGCGCGCCGGGTCACCTTCCGGGAGCAGCCTCTCACCCTGCAGGGCGTGGCCGGCATGCCGCCCGCCGACAGGGACAGGGCCTCCCCCGCCAGGACGGCCTCCGCGACCACGGACTCAGGTTGTCTGCCCGCTTTGGCGCGCCGGGTTCGCGGAAGCGCGCCCCAGAGGGAAGTCCGCGGCTGTGACGCGCTTCCCGAAAAGCGGCCGTGTGTGTGTCTGTCTGTGTGTGTGGGTGTGGGTGTGGCCAAGTCGCCCCGTTGTGTCGCGCGGATCGGCGCGCCTAGGGGCACGTATGGCGCCTCCTCGAACGTCACTCACCCCCCGATACGAGCTGGGCTTTGTTTTTGCGCCCGTCCGTCCCGTCGGTCCGTCCCTTCCCGTTGTTTCCTGTCTGTACTTACGCTGTACCTACCTACCCGCCCGCCCGCCGGTCGGCGCCGGCGACACCTGTTGCATATACATGGCTGGCGGGCGGGCTGGCTGGTGGATGGATATGAATACAGGGACGGGCAGGGAGTGCAAACGCAACGCCGGGCGACGCGGCGACGCCGAGCGACCGACGCCACGTCACAGGGCCGCCCACTGGCCGCGCCGAGCCGCGCCTGCTTTACTATGCACAGGAATGCATGGGAACATGCACACACACACACACACGCACGCACTCGCACGTGCACCCTGGCGTGTGTGTGTGCGCTTGTGTGATGCCGGAATTCGGTGGCGAGTTACGGCAGAGGCTCTCCTCTCCGCGGCACTGGTCGTGGACTGGACACTGGACGTCGTGGATGAGAGACGCCAGGAGGAGGAGGGACGGGGCAGTCATTTTCGGGGCCTAACTCGCCGCGGTGGCGTAAGGCCCGTGGGGCCGATCCGGCCGGGCCACTACACTGCCACTGATGCTTCGCCTCCGGAAGCGAAGTCGGTGCGCGGCAGACGAGTGGAGAAGTACGTGGAGAAGCCCACTCCGGGCAGGACGACGTCTGGCCGGGCCGGCCGCCGGGCATGATTGCGGGACTAGTGCTGCATCACATGATGCCTTCTCGCCACTGACGAAACGCCGAACCGCCGACCGTGTGAGCGAATGTGTGTGTGTGTGGTGTGTGTGTGTGTGTGTGGTGTGAGTGAGTGAGTGAGTGTGTCATGGCGTTGTTTTTCGGAAGCGGCTCGGGCGCGGCGCTGCTGTTGCTGCCGCTTGCTGCTATCGTGGGCGCCAAATGTTGGCGGTCCCCGATCGTCCCCGCGGGTCCCCGCGGTGGCTCCCGAAGTGTGGGCCGTGCGGGGCGCGTCCCCGTCGGCCCCGTCCACTGGGTCAGGTGTGGTGGCCGCGATCTGCGCTCGACTTTGTCTTGTCATTGCCTTTTCCGTGTGTGTGTGTGTGGGGGGGGCGCTCCCGTTCTGGGATACCCCTCCGCTGGTGGTGACTCAACGGGCCCTTCGCCCTCGCCATTCCTCTGCTTGAGTCATGCGTGTGTCTTTCGGCGAGGCGACTTATCGTGTTCCGGGCGTGTACTTCCGGCTCCCTGCGACGCGTTCCCTCTCTCTCTCTCTCTCTCTCTCTCTCTCTCTCTCTCTCTCTCCTCTCCCTCCCCCCCTCCCTCTCTCTTTTTGGCAGGGTGTGGCCGTTTGAATGACTGTCGATGCGCCTCGTTGGCGTGAGTGCGGGGAGCGTCGAGGAGGCCAGGCCGGCATCTTGAGGACGCCAGCGTCCTTGGGGAGGGAGTTGACTAACCTGTTGGCCGGGCCGCGCTACGGCCGCGCTACGGCCGCGCTAAGGCTGTGCTAACGCTGTGCGTGCCCGGCGTTCCCACCCATCCCGCGTGCTGCCCGCTGCTCCTCGTCTTGGAAATAAAAGTGCGTGAGCCGTGAGGTGGTCGTGCGAGGCGCGGCGGTGCAGCGCGGCACAGCACAGCGCCCGTCTGCAAGCTGCTGGCCCTAGCCGGCCGGGCCGAGCCGGGACGAGCCTCCAGTCGAAGCAGGACTGGAACCTCGCGAGTCCCGGTAGAACCTCGACGACGGGAACCTTCAGCCACCAACCTGCATCCTCCAGCTCTGCGCTGTCTCGCTTGCTCGACAACCCCTGCAGCCTCTCGCCGACCCTCTGTCCTCTGTGGGAAAATTGGCCCCTTGGCACGAGCTTGACGTGTTGTTCGAGTGGGGCCCGGCCTGGCGGCCCGGCCCGGCCCGTGTTGTGGTGATAACGGTGTGCATGCGCCCGCCCGTCCGTCCGCCCCCGGCCCCGCCCGGTTCGCTCATCTCGGTTATCGACGTGCACAGGGCGGCGTGGCGCGGCCGCGCGCGGCCCGGGGACGTGTTGTCTGGCCGATGTGGCCGTCGTCGACGTCGTCAACGTCGTGGACCCCCGACCGCAGCGCCACCCCCACCGTCTCTGTGACGCGGCGGCGGTCTTTCATTTTCGTACTTCCGGTGCTTTCTTCCGCGCGGCATTTGTCGGCCTTCTCGGCGGTCTTGGTGGGCTGGCGCTGCGTGCCCGGGGGTCGCGGACGTCTCGGCGTGTCTTCCAGTGCCTGCGACGGCGGCGTGACGCTGCGTGACGTGCTTGTTTGGGGCGCTCGCGGCGTTTTCGACGACCTTGGCGGCACGGCGGCGGCCGCCCGGCCCGGCGGGGCCAGCTGATTCCGAGAGTCGCGCTGTCTCTCTCGCGCCCACCCGGGACGACCCGTGAGTGCGACAGAGACGGCGGCTCTGGGAATGAGACTGCGGGGCGACCGTGGCCGCGCAACTTATCGCCTCGGCGTGCTGAGCCTCTGAGGCGCTGCGGCGAGGCGCGCCGGACAGTCACTGTTTGGCGGCGGGCTGGCTGACGGCATCCTGGTGCACTGCGCGCTGATCCCCAACCGGGCTGTCGCACAGTGGGCCAGAAGACCGGTGGAGGCGGCCAAAACTCTAGACGCGTTTTGAGCTCCAGAGTCGCTACACAGGACTCGAACCGAACGTGTGACCCCACCAATGGACTCCTCGTTCGGAGAGCAGTCCATTGGTGGGGTCACACGTTCGGTTCGAGTCCTGTTTAGCGACTCTGGAGCTCAAAACGCGTCTAGAGTTTTGGCCGCCTCCACCGGTCTTCTGGCCCACTGTGTTTCGTCGCCCCGTCTCGCTCGCACTCGTCCGGCGTTCCGCGTGGGTGCGAGTGAGACAGCGCGACGAAGACGACTCTCGGGTTTAGCCGGGTCGGCGGCAGGGTTCGTTGGCGGTTCTCAGCGAGCGAACGGTCGATGGCACTGCGCCTCGCATTGCGCGGTGCCGCGGTGTGATGGCGAAGGCAGCGGCACGCCTTTCACCCAAACAGTCGGACATTCCGCTGATGATGTGTGGCGTGGCGTGGCGTGGCGGGGCGTGGCGGGGCGTGGCGGGGCGTGGCGTGGCGGGGCGTGGCGGGGCGTGGCGCCGTGGCCAGTGCAGTGAAAGCACTCTCCCATGAGGACGCGCGGCGCGCGGCGAAGCCTCTAGCGCGTGCCGCCGTCCATCCGACTGGCAGCAGCATAAAAGCGGAAAAAAATGCAACTTTTTCGTGTTTTTTTGCTGACGTAGGTGTGGCTAAAGGCTGCTGCGCAGGTAGCCGCGCGTGCGCGTCGAGTATTGCGCCTGCACTGTCGGCAGGTGTGGTGTGCCTAGGTGTGCCTAGCCCGGCCTAGCCGCGCTCTCGTGTAATTGAAAGTGCCTGGCTAGCTCTGGCTAGTTGGCCGGCTGGCTGCCTGGCCGCTAGTCGTGCTCCGGGCGATGCCGTTTGCCGTACCGTCACGACGATGACGTCTCTTCCCCACTCGGCGCTCCGCGGGCTCGGCGTCGCGTAATTAAGATGCACCTTGACTGCACTGCTGTGCTCGTGCGCCAAGGCGCGCGCCGCGCCTTTCCGCGACTGCACTTTCCTGCAGCCTCTTTCTCTCTCGCTCTCGAGACCAGGATGCGGCCGGCCGGCCCGGGGAAGGTCATGTCATTGCCGGTCGCTGGTGGCGGTTCGACGCTCGCGCTTTTAGCGACAGCCAAAGTGCTTGTGGCACTTTTCGTTTTCGGCACAGTAGTCAAGTCCGATGAGATATGCAAATTAATTTGTTTTGTGCCCAAAAAGAGCGCGGCGAGCGGGGCAGGACCGGGTGGAGGCCGAGCCGTGTGTCAGCTGATGGCAAGGAGGGAATGGGCAGGCCAGTGCTCTGCGCGGGCTGCGGGCCGCGGGTCGCTCCACTCCACTGGCCGGTCCGGAGCGTGGAACGGAACGGAACGAAACGAACGGAACGTGCATCCAAGGCTGCGGCTGATGACGCCTGTCGCGTCTAGCCCAGTCCGGTCGCGGCTAGGCTTGGCTCGGCCTGGCCGTTGGCACAGTGGGCTAGACGCTAGACGCGTTTTGAGCCCTTGAGTCGCTATACATGGAACTCGAACCGAGTGTGTGACCCCTCCAATAAATTCCTCGTTCGGAGAGCAATCCATTGGTGCGGTCACACGTTCGGTTCGAGTCCCGTTTAGCGAGTCTGGAGCTCAAAACGCGTCTCGAATTTTGGCCGCCTCTACCGGTCTTCTGGCCCACTGTGGGTCGGCCGGTCCTTGGCCGGGCTGCCTCCGAGAGGCGCTGGGCGTGCCGCGCTGCCCGCGCTGCCAGGGCGCCCTCACAGTGGAGTGGCCAATGAAACGTTTTTTTGGCTAGAATCGGTCTGTTGGACCGGGCTGCTGGAGGTCGCTCCGGTCGGTCTTGCTCGTTTTTGTTGTTGTTGTTGTTGTTTGGCGAGTCGTGGCGCGTCGTCACGCCTCGAGAATACGGCGAGGATGGCGAGGATGACGCGTGCCTCGCCATTGACTAGTGTCGCTGTTGACTCAGCTGTGAGCGGCGCCGCACGCACTGCGCCACTGCCAAGCACTGCCAAGCGCAAACCACACTCTATTCCTGCAATAAAGGTTTCGTTTCTTTTTCTGCCCCTGGGGCGAACCGCATGGCGTGCTGGTGGCGGCGGTGGGGGTTGGCTGGCCGATTGGGCATTGGGCCCGAAGCAGCGCAAGCAGCCCGAACGCAGCGCGCCCCCGGGGCTGAACCGATCAGTGACCGCCGCGGCCGCGTGTGTGCCATGCTCAAGCTGGTCGGCGGCGCGCGGAGGGCCGGGCCGCCTGCGAGGTAGGCAATGCAGACACGCCAGTGTGGCGGGCTTGCCTACCTCGCCCGGCTGTCTGTCCGTGAATGCGCTGGGATGCGCCCAGAGCCGCGGCGTGTGTGTCGTCCGGGCGGCCGACCTGACTGGCGCTTTTCGGACCACCGCGCGAGTCTTTGCGATTCGGGCGGCGCGAGGCGGCGCCAGCTCGGTCCTTGTCGGACGTTCGCGGTGACGTGCTTGCGAAAGACTCCCCGCCCAGGCTCTCGGCGCCGCACCGCCGTCGCTCTGTCTCTCTCGCACCTTGATGCAGAGCCCCGCGAGTGCGACAGGGCCACGAAGCGACTGTCCCGAATCGGGCGGCTGAGGACAGTCGGCCGTCCTCGTGAGGCGTCGTCGCAGGCGTCGCGACGCTGACGCGGCTGACGCGCACAATGGCGGATGGGTTGCACGACGGCGGCGTGACCCTGGGCACTGCACTGCAGGCAAATCGCGCCGGCGTCGCGAACGGACGCGCGCGGGCACCGTTACCCACATGCGAATACCAGAGGTGAAAAAAAAAGAGAAAAAGGACGCCGGTGGCGGTACTCGAACCCGCGCCCGACCGCCGCCGGCAGGTTGGCGGCGAGGTCACGCTGGGGCCGAGTCTACCGACTCTAGCGGCCGGGCGAGTGAACGGCACGCGTAATGGCGGGTAATGCCATAGGCCGCCGCCGTAGGTCGCTGTCTCTCTGTCTCTCTCGCGCCCTGTCGGGCGGTGGGACGGGCCACAAAGGGTCCCCAAAGGGAGACGGGACAGTGGCCGCCCTGGGGCCTGCGGGCGTGCCCGCCGGGGCAGCCCGGGCAGCCGACCGGCGGCCCGGGGACGATCGGGCAAATGCGGGGGGTGGGCGTACACGCGGGGGGCCCCGCGGGCGAATACCGGGTGGGGAGCGCCGCACTCTTAACCCCCCCACGCCGCCGGACACGTTGGGGCAGGTCAGGGCGGGGCCAGTTGGCACTTTAAGCGCCCGGGCGATGAACGAAACGCTAATGGCAATGCCATAGGGTCGGTCGGGGTAACTCTGTGTACAGGTCGCGCAAATGTCGGGGGTTGGGAATGGCTTCGAAGTGCGAGGGGGACAGAGCGTTCTCGTGTACACCCGCCGTACCTGAGCCCCCGGGGTGAGTACACAATGCTGGGCGTGCGTACACTGGCACTTGGCGGCCCCAGTGGCAGGCTTTATTTAACTCTCTCAACGGCACTCAACGCCACATCGGCGTAAACCAGTTGGCATTTCAACCCTTTAAAACTAAATGAGTACACTGAGTTCGGGGGAAAACTTTGTACACAGGTCGCTAGTGATTCAAACTGTTGAAGTGACGCTCGCCGATCGATCCGTGTCTGTTTCCGCTCTTCTAAATTGGCCGTGTTGGGGGAACAGACTGCCACCGAAGCCGTGTCACCGATGTCTCCTAGCAGCAGCGATGGTTGCGAGGCGCCCGGTAGAAGGAGAAGGATTGGGGGTGGCTTGCTTGGACGTCGCAACACCGCCTGCGCGTGTGTGCGTGTGCGTCCATTGTGTGTCGGCGCCTGGGCGCTGCCTGGGCGACTCTAGAGGCGCGTCCAGAGGATGCTGGTGCGCCAGGCGCGCCAGGCGTTCGGCCAGCAAGCGGAGCAGGCGGAGCAGGCGGCAGAGGCCCAGGGCCAGGAGGAGCGCGCGGACGTGGACGTGGACGCTCGCGTTTCGGCTGGCCGCGACTGCCGCGCGTCCTGGTGGATCGGCCTCATCCACTCGGTGGCCTGGCTGTGCGCGGTGCTTGACGTCCTGGTGGACGCCCTGCTCGCCGGCGTCGTCATGTGCCTCACCGGCGCGGCCCTGCGCGCGGCACTGGCCGCCGGACCCTCCCCTGGAGGCCCCGGTGGTCCTGGTCCCGGTCCTGGTGAGCAACCCCACAGTGGGCCAGAAACCGGCGCAGGCGGCCAAAATTCCAGACGCATTTTGAGCTCCAGAAACGCTAAATGGGACTCAAACCGAGCGTGTGACCCCACCAATGGATTCCTCGTTCGGAGAGCAATCCATTGGTGGGGTCACACGTTCGATTCGAGTCTCATTTAGCGACTCTGGAGCTCAAAACGCGTCTAGAATTTTGGCCGCCTGCGCCGGTTACTGGCCCACTGTGCATTCCGCTCCTCTCCCCGTCCGGACGGCTGCGTCTCGTGGGCAGCGGGCGTCGCTGTTGTTATAGTTGGACTTTTAAAAAATTTCTTTTGTGATGCGGGAGGAGCTTTACACTAGAGTGCCTACGACGCCTCGCCTCTCTGTTCGCAGCTCGTGTTGAAAGAAATGGCGCCCAGAAATTTATTGTGCTCTTTTGGTTTGTTTGTTGCAGCCGGTGCTACTTCAGATGCCCTAAACCAGAGACCCAGCTCGGCGAATGGAGGAAAGCCACTCCCAGCAGCTGGAAAAGCAGGTACGGTACTTTACTTTAAATTCCTTCGAAATTAATACATTCGCCCCCTATTTTAGTGTACTTGAGTTTTTCCCTATTTTTTCAAGTCATATTTTAACTCTGCATGTTTCCAGTCAGCTTAAGATGAGCCTTTCTTTTCAACATTAAGTCTCTCTGCTGTCATGGAAGTAGAAAGAGCGGGCTCTTTTCTTAGATGTGAACTTATTCCTCAGTATTTCTCAATTAATCCACTTTAAATAGGAAGTAAGAATTTTTTTTAAATTTTATATACCTGTTCATAGAACAGATTACCTCGGTAGTCCTTCCCCCTTTTTGGTCTCGTGTCTTTTTACCTATTTTGTTTTTCTGTATAGAAAAGTCAAATGAAATGGAATTTTGGAATGCTGAGGTTTTTCTATTAAATTTTGTAGTTGTGCCTACATTCAAAGAAGTGAGCAGTGAAATTTTTCAATCCCCAGCTTGACTTGCGAAAGCTATCTGTATTTAGTTTTGGTGATGGTGTGACCTGTAGACTTGGTAGAGCTGTCAATAACAATGGTGGTGGTGGTGGTGCAGGGCGGCGTGATCCAAACAATCAGACGCTGCATTGGTTCGCTCACGTTGGGCCGGACAGCAACAAGCACAATATACAAGTTTCAGCGCAAGAGCAAGTGAATCACAATGCGCTTCCAGGTAGAACCAGCATTTCAGCCTTTTAAAATGTTGTTGTTTGGACGCTTGGTTGTAAGTTCTTTGTGACGGGGTGTCATTTTGGCTCCTCTTGGGGATTATTGCTGTGCGTGGTTTGTTTCCTTTCTGAAGGAGTGAGCACTTGTTGATCTTAACCTGCATGGCATTTTGGCATCACACTTTGTGATTTATTTGACAGTTTGTTTTTGGCTTTTTGGAATTAATTTCTTTTGATTTTTGCATGTCTTTGTGGTAGATTGGCACTGTGGTGCATTTTTTTTTGTGGTGCTATAACAATTCCTTTTTCTTACAACTGTAGCAGCACTGATAATTAACAGTCATGTTGTTTCTTCTTAAAGTAATTCAACAAGAAGTTTTTTATCCTCATTTAAGCATTAATTTTACATTTCTGTAATTTATGTTACTGTAGTTCACTTAGCCGATTCTATTCAAATAGGCAAATTGTACTGTGTGAAAATACTAAGTAAGCCTTAGGCATTGTTACCTATAATAACCTTTTGATTTCCCTATCGGTGGTGGTTGGGCATGGCAACATTCTTGAATACTGTACGTGACACATTGTATTAATTGAGTGGTGTTTGACTATTTTCCTTCCTATTTCTAATTCTTCATAATTCCTAGACCAAAACTTATAATATTGTTTTTTTCTTTTCCAGCTGGTAAAGAAAATGCTGCAATACAACGGGAAAGAGAAGAACGCCTCCGCATTCTCCGTGAAAAGCAGACTGAAGAGAGGCAAAGAAAACTAGAAGAGCTCAAACAACAGGTTTGATTTTTTATTATTTAACAACTCAATATCTTGTCACATAAAATATTTTTTCAAAATATCCATCTGACCTTGTATCTCTTCTTTCAAAATTTCCAGGCTTTAGCTGCCCAAAAGTTTCGAGAGCAGAAGGAAGAGGAAAGAAGGCGGAGGATAGAAGATATGAGACAACGGGATGGTGATAGACGTCACCAGGTTGAAGAACGTAAAAGACAAATTCATGAAGCAGAACAGGAGAGGCGAACGGCAATTTTAAGAAAAAACCAGGAACGAGAAGCGAGAATCGAAATGAAACGAAAGAATGAACGCAGTTCAATAGTGTTTGCATTTGGAAGCTCAACACCTCGAATGCTCGAACCTGCTGATACAGGCGGCTCCTACTGGGCTACTCGACGGTGAGTTTGCATCACTTTTAACTATGAATTGCCTTCTTGTAGGAACTTTAATCATGTATGAGGTGTTTGATTTTGTTGCAGCGCTACCTCAACAACTACTCTCTTCAGTGGAGCCCCACTTACCTTGACGAGACGAGGATCTGAGCGAGATCTTGATGGCAGCAAGAAGAGAGCCACCTCTGCCTCTGGATTAGATCGCAAACCAGGTGAGACTTCAAACATTTTATTGCTCCTTTTGCTTTTCGATCTAGGCAATCCAAAGAACCTTGTATAAATTACTGGCTCATATCTTTACCTTATGTAGACTGATTAAATTTCAGTTAAAAAATTAATAAATGCTCCGTATCTTAAATTAACTTTTACATAGATAGTTTAGGCAGTTAAAAATATTCTTAGTAGCAAGGTACAACTCTCTCCACTGTTGATTTTGTATTTATTATTAAGAACTTTTGTATTGGCATATCATCAAGGATTTTTACTATCTTATTATTATTATTATTCCTTGTGATGAGTTGTGCATTTTGCTTTGCGTGAATGGGGAGAAGCCTATTGAACTGCTTGCAGACCATGCTCAAACTTGCTTGAAATTTTTGTAAGATTTTAAGTACAAGATGCACCCCAAGTGGTAGTCTCTATCTGTGGAACATAACTATTTCAGACATTCATGAGATTTTGACATGGGTGGAGCCACCTGAACATCTCAGAGACTCTAGGGCCAAAACTTGTTCTCTACCTAATGGTGGTGGTGAGTCCTCATATTATGTAATACTTGCACTTCCCTAACCCTCGATTGGCTACCGCTTCCTTACAACAAAATGTGAACTTTTCCATAAACATAATATACATTGTATGAAATGTGACGACAGAAGGTGCAGGAAAGGGAACTCTTCGCGTCTGCTGTGCTATGTTATTAACAATTATATGCCTCAAGCATTACCATGAATGAACATTCGATTTCATTTTATCGGATTAGAGAAGCAATTTGTTTCTCAGCATGTGTAAATGCTTTGCATTGTAAGGCTTTAATGGCAGTATTACCTTATCATATACGAGATTGGAATGTGCTTTGTAGGCTGTTTTGTAACCAATGCATATGCAATTTTACTATGTTTGATTACTATGTACAACATTTTTTTTCATTTTAATGTTCTTTTTTTTCTTGTTAATAGTTTTACTAAGTTTTGTACACTGGAATATATTTTTATTTGTTTTTTGTTAAACTTCGTCATGTATGAGCTGATGTTTGCTTTTTGTGATGTGTCGGGAAAGTAACAGTTGGACTGTGTGCTGAACTACTAACAAGTGTTTGATACAGACTATTGCAAATGGTCAGTTGCTCTTGTAAACCACGCTTACTGATGTCAGTTGGATCTTGAATTGATGTCTTCTGGCATGTACAATTTACATGTTGTCATAATATAAGTTAAGAAACTCATCTGGCAACAAGCTATTAATAAGGCAAGCACTCTCTTATTACTCCTCATCGGCCTGGTTTAACATGGTAGCATCTTTTCGTCAATCTTCATTAGATTCTGTCCTTTCGCTTTTACTCTTGCATCTCCTTAAAAAAAAAAAAATTGGGTTTATGGTGAAGGTTGCTTCTCTAACCACTTACAAACATGTTGGCTTATCTCATTGACGGGTAGGGAAAAGTATTTCCCGTCCTGTGCTCGCACTGGCGGCCTGGCGGTGCGCTGAGCCGCGCAGAGCACAGGGCGTGGTGCAGTGCGTGGTGCTGAAAGTCATGTTGAAAGCCTTGGTGCTCCTCGTGCGCAATGCAGGTGGCGGGGTGGTGCCGCCGCACGCGCTGCCGCTCGACGAGGACTGTGCCGCCACATCCCCCGACGGCGTGGGCTCCGGGTACATGACTCCCCGCAGCGCCATGGCGGCCACGGCGGCGCGCCGGAAGACGGACCTCATCCCGACCACGCCGTCCCCCAGGGACGGCCAGGGCCACGGGCCTCCCTCGACGCGGCAGAGCCGTCGGACGTCCGGTAATACCCCAAACAGAGCTTACTCCATGTCCCGGCTTGACCAGCTCTCCCAGCCCCGCAAGATCGCGCCCCGGCCCGGCGCGGCCGCGGGCTCCACATCCACGTCGGCGCCAGAGCGGCCCCCCCGCGCCGGCCGCTTCGGCTCCAAGGGGACGCTCACGCTCAGCTCGGCCAAGTCCATGGGGCACTTGGCGGGCTTTGGCGGCGCGGGGTCCGCGCGCTTGTCCGCCTTGTCTGCCTCCGGGTCGGCGGGCAGCCAGACCCTTGCTCGCTCTGACACCTCTCGCAGCATGACTCAATTGTGCGTAAGCAGCCCCGTCCCCCCGCCGAGGATGACTCGCGCGGAGCGCCTGCGCCGGCGTGCACGCGAGCAGGCCGCCAAGAGCCAACCCCTTGACGCGCAGGCCCTGGCCCTGCCGGCCCTGCCGGCCCAGCTGCAAGGTGAGTAGGCCGTTTGCTCTCGCGAGGCCCTTATCAAAAGCTCGCAGCATTGGCTTACCTGCTCTCAAATTTGCCATTGTTTTGTAAGTTGGAGTGAGTCGCAAAGAAAGTTTGGTGAGCTTGCAAAGCGTTGGATTTGTGAGCTCGCAAGCACTCTCTGTTGTGATGGAGCAAGAACTGCTTAACAATGAGACGAAGGTGGTCTGTAATGCCAATGATGCCTATATGACTTTGAATGTGAATAAACATTCTTAGGAAGCTTCTATTTATAACTGTGGATAGGGAGCCTTCTGCTACCAGAGTTTCTCTCATTGGAGGGACAACCTGGTCATCGTGAATCTAAAGCGTTTGCTCCGCCCTCTTCAGTTGCCTTCATATTTTTCATTTTGAGCCCTGTTTATGCATGTGCATTTTTTGATGAAGCAGTTTTAATCAGCCTGCTGCTATGTAGTTTTTGATTGATTTTTAGGAACTGCAGTTTTCCTTTACATTTCTTTGTACGTTGCTACATTTAACTTATGACATGTAGTGTGTGTCATCATTGAAGTGTGCTCTCACTCTGTCAATCTGATCTTAGTCTTGCAAATTTTCTCAAAAGTCTCTCTGTCTGGGATTGTTATTCTTGTGTGGATGCATGCCTGTTGGGGATGGTGTTCTAAATTCAAACATGATGCTTGTCTGCCCGGACTTTCACTCAAAAAATTCAAGGGTTGAAATAAACTTATCATATATGTATTTCTAAAATATTGGCAGTCATTTTTATTATTTAAGTCTTATGGTTTTCTGTTTTGTTTCATAATTTAGTCTCTCTAAAAATTAATTTGCTTAGTATCATTTTAAACAAGCAGTGCTTTGCATGGTGTTTACATTTTTCTCTTTTCTTTCTGACGGTGGTGGTTATTTATCAGTGAGTATGTCTGTTCTCCGGTGATTGGTCAACTCTGTTCTATTCTCCTGGTGAGGTAAGAGTCCTTGCACATTTTGTTTTACTTGTATTCACCAGCTTTTTGTTTTCATTTTTAAAAATTTATTTTACAACTCAGCCAAATCTATTTTGGTCATGGTACTTAACACTTGATATGTAAGGACAAACTTTCGGTATCCAATGTACATCATTGCTATTTACTCTTTCCTACAAACTGATTGGCTCTGAAATATTCCACTGTGTTACATCTTGTTTCCATGTTGAACTCATAAGCGTTTCCAACTTTGACTTTTATGGAAGTTATGTACAGCCATGTACAACCATGTAACCAATGAAGCCTTACCGTTAGTGCATATAGTTAAAGAGTTCCTAAGAATACAAATTTGTTGGGCGAAGATAAAGAAATAAGGATCTGGATGGAATATTGCCTTCTACACATTGTAAAGTGTCACCTTTCTGTTGTTTCTCATGTGAATTGTTTTGTGTACTTGTCTTATGTTCTATCAAATGTTTTCCTACACTTTTCTGAAGAAAGTTTACTTTGTGAGTGTGTCCTTACCTCTACGCTGGGAAAAGCTTTTGTACTCTGGACTCTCTCTCACTCTCTGAGCTACTTACTTCCTCGTCTTTTAATCCTAACCAGCTTACTTTATAAAACAATGAAAGTACACTTTTCTGATGAATCGCAACGTCTCAATGTTTGATGAAGCTGTAACTTTGTGCTAAAGAAGAAAAGAGTTATTGTCCGGATATTACGTTAAGTTAAGATTGATTTGTTTTGAAGAGATGTTTTTTTTTTTTGTGTTTAGGCCTCTTGGAAAGATTCCCAGAGACCATCTGTGGTATTTTTGCACTGCATTCCACAACAGTTTTTATTTTATGTCTTAGTTGCACCAGCTAAGACAAAATGTTTTTACACTTAATGACCCATAGCAAGGAACTTAATGGTTATTGGAACAGTTATAATTAGTTGTTTAATTTTAGCGTATAAAGCTTAACATAACTTAACTCAAGGCAATTGACTGATGACACTGCATGTTAATGATTGATCAATTAACTAATGAAGAGAACATTTCCTGTGATTTCATTTGTAAATTACTGAAATGATTTGTCTCTTATAACATACTCTTTCTTCCTCCCATTTAAAAGCAAGATTTAAAAAATTAAGATCAGTCAAATTGCTTGTGTCATCTTGTCACGTGTCGTTTACCTAATTTTACAATTTGTTTTGAGTTTATAATACTAAGTATCATAAATGAAATATCTAACTTGCATTTGATTTCTCTTTTCCCGGTGCAGGCTTACGTTCAGGTGAAACAACTCCCTCCAGACCCTTGAGTGCCATGAGCCAGCAGTCAATGAGCAGCGTGAGCTCCTCCATTGGCGCTCCAATGCGCTCCAGGCCCGTGGCTGCACCTAGAAGGCCGCGGCCAGCGAGCATCGCAGTGACTGGGGTCACGATCGACCCTCCGCCAAGGCACAGTGAGTAAAAGCACTTCAGCACACCGTGCAGGCCTGTCAATGTCGATGTTTATTTGCTAATGTTTCTCTCTCCTCCAGGCTTAAGCTCTGAACATAAGAGGCAAGCAGCGGCGGCAGCAGCAGCCGCGGCCTCTCTCAATGGAACCGGAGACAAGCCACCTGTTCCACGTACAGGAAGCAGTTCTAGGAAAACTAGTTCTGACCGAATGACTGCCAGCATGTACGGTGCCATTCCGTGCTCTGATAGCACCTCCTCTATTCCGCCCAAGAAGCCTCCAAAGACTGTCAAGGTACACCATCATCTATTTCCACTTTTTAAATAATTTGAACTGTTAAATAATTTTGAACTGTTAATTATTTTGTTATTTTTTTCACTAGGCATCACCTCGACCGACTCCTAAAGCAACACCCCTCCAGTCACCAAGAACTGATACTGCACCAGCACTGCCGCAAGATCCTTTCCTGAATCAAACTAAGGTTGCGGAGCCTTCTCCTAAAGCTGCCACATCGGTAGCTCCGAGTCCTCCAGCTGAAACAGCACCTGCGCCTTCGCCTGCACCTGCGCCTGCGCACGCATCATTACCCAGTGCATCGCCACTGCAGCTGCAGGCCAAAGCCCCGGAAGCGCCATTGGTTTCTGTGCAGGAGCCAACGAATGGCCCTAAGGATGAGCCAGCAGCACCGGCAGCTCCAGCAGAGCTCACATTCCAGCAAATGGAGCAAAAACACCAAGAACAGATATGGGAAGCAAGCAGACAGGTTGAAGACTTTTCAACCAGTGTAACATCTGCTCCTGTATCTACAGATAACTTGTCTTCTGAAGCTGTGGACATGACCGCTTCTATGATTGCCAAACAGCGTATTACTACTGAAGAGGAAGCCAAGGCTGCCCTTGCTGAGAGACGGCGTCTTGCTCGGGAGCAAGCGGAAAGAGAAGCAGAACTTGAAAGACAACGCCTTGTAAGTGCATATATGTATAAATTAATTCTGTTCATTAACAAGGGCTTTATAAAACTAAATTGTGTTTTTTTTTTAAATTGTAGGAAGCAGAGCGCTTGGCTGAAGAAGAAAGATTACGCCAAGAGGAAGAAGATCAAAGGCGATTTGAAGAAGAGCAGGAACGGTTAGCGGTAGAAGCTCGTAGGGCAGAGGAGCAACGACTCTTGCAAGCTATTGAGGTAAATGACAAAATTGAATGATATACTTTGGAAACAGAATACAAGTGACATAGGGTAATTACTCATCTTTCGTCTTTTGATTCCAGGAGGCTCAAAAGAGGGAGGAAGAGGAGAGAAAAAGGAGAGAGGAAGAAGCTCAACAGAAAGCAGAAAAAGAGGAAGCAGAAAAGAAAGCAAAGGAGGAGGCTGAGAAGTATGGGTCAATCTTTAACCTACAGTACATTTTTTGTACATTCAATTCAAGAAATATGTTTTTAAATGTGAAATCTGTTGCTTTACAGGCAAAGAAAAGAGATGGAACTGAAATTGAAGAAAGAAGAAGAAGAACGTATGGAGCGTCGTAAGAGGGTAGAAGCTATAATGCTACGTACCCGTGGTAAAGGTACCACACCTACCTCTACTCCTACTAAGGTACATAATAACTTTAAATTATAAAATTAATGATTTGTGCACAGTGTCTATCAGAGTGCTTTGTCATTATTTGAGATCACATCATTAAATATTTCTCCTTTCAAATTTAGGAAAATGGTGATTTAAATCAAATAGAAAACGAGGAGCCACAGCCTTCTGAAACTATTCAGGAAGCAAAGTCTGTCTCCCCAGCCACAACTTCTAGTCAAAGCAATGGACACAGCAATGGCATGGACAGCATGTAAGGATTCCTCCAGCCCCTCACTCCCCTTCCCCCTACATTACTTATCTTTGCTGTATAAACAGTCCCCTTGACTTTTCTTTCTTTTCATTTTTCTTAGAAAACAGAATAATGCAGCAAACGTGCTGTTAGACCTCTCTGAACACAACTCTGTTCACAGTGGCGATCTATTGGGTTCTCTGTCAAATGAAGACTGCATTAATTCCAATCTTAATGCAAATAATGGACTTATCAATGGTCCAGCTCCGCTCATTGCAGCATTCAATGATTCCACTCTCAGCAAGAAACAGGACTCAAATGTTGTGACAGGTATGTTCAACCATGTTCTGGTCAAGTGTTGAAAAGTAATTTTTAATGGTATCTGTCTTTAAGAAACCTAACATTTTCTTCCACATTTCAGATTTGTTATCATAAGCATGCGATGTAGACTAGGAAAATTATGAATGAGCAGAAAGATGTGCACTAAGTGACCCTGCAAAATACAGTGTGTACTTGAATGAATTTTGCGTGTAACCCGAAGACTGCTGAATAAATGAATTTTTATGTGAGCGTGTGACACCTTGGTGATTAATAGTGCATAAAATGTGAACAATGGTGCTAAGCAAAATGGTGGGCATGGGTCAACAGGCAGCTAAACACACTTCCAGCCGCAACTGGCAAGAAGATTTTAGCAGCTAGGCCCTTGTCGTCATCTTCTTCAGCCCACTCCAATTACTGCTTTTAAATATGCATCATAATTAAGTGGTATTTTAATTCCTTTTTTACTTGTAACGGTTTTCAAAGTATGTGTGGTACTAAAATGAAATTTAAGCTCACCTAGTCAGATGGAAAATAAAATGTGCAGTGAGCAGGAGAGGCAGTTTATCAGGGGCTAGGCAATACCATTATATTTTTTCTTACTTTTGTTTTTCTTCAATTGTTTACTTTAAACCTTCAAAATAACAAAATTGTAAGTCAATATGTGCAGAGGCAGCACGATGGAGTCAGTTGTTTATGACCTGGCACCATTCTATCATGTGTGACATGTGCATGCGCAAACAACATGTTTTGCCTGTCCATCTCTCCATTACTAGCTCTGAACAATGTTAGAAATGCTAGTAAGTTCTGAGTGACTAATGTTGTAATAAGTAATCTTCAATTTGCACTCCTGCTGCTGACTTGTCGGTAGAAATATTACTTAACTTCTGTAACCTTGTGTAACATCATGTAACATCCTGCTGTGTGTATCATACCTTCCTTGATCACTTTAGGCTGGTCTTTCAAATTCTCACCTTATTTATTGCTTTTATTTCTTGGAAGATCTTTTGTTTTAATGTTGCCTCAAGGAGGAAAGAGGGTAGTGATTACCTGGAAGAAAGAATTTGTAAAGTTGGAGGTCAGGAACCCCAATTAAAGAGAGTAAATGACACTGTGTTAAGTTTGAATATAGTGTAATATTTTAATGGACTCAGATTATCCAGCTAATGAGAAATTCGCTGGCAGTGGCTGGCCCAGCCAGGTGTGCTGTTTTTGTGAAAACCAACTTGTTTAAATAAATTGTATTCTCATTTTATGTAAATGCTTGTAATAAAGTGCTTTATCAGATTCAAGATGACTTTCATTCCCTACAAACTCAACCCAAAGAAAAACCAATTCTCACCCGAAAAAAAATCAAAGTTGTCAGATATGTGGTCATGCTAGTAGCTGGTAAGGTGATCCCACAATGGGTCGGTCGGTCGCAGACGGTCGGTCGGACGGTCGATCGGCAACGCTGTGGAGGCTTATGTGTCTCGGTGGCTCCGGGCGCAGAGGCAGCGGCCGCTTCGAATGAGGACTTGGATTCGAATCCCAATGACAAACTTATTTTCTTTAGCTGGCCTGGGTTCGGCTCCCAGGAGTGAATCTTTTCCTAAGTTTACTTCTTACATCTGGTACCATCACTCTAAGATTGATCGCATTGTATTTCAGTGGCTGGTTGGCTGATATGGTAGAGGTGTCAGCTGGCGGGAGGAAGTCCTGGGTTCGACTCCCAGGTGGGTGAATCTTTTTCCTCAGGTTACTTCTCAAATCCGGTACCATCACTCTAAGATAGATCGCGACGCTTCTCAGTGGCTGGATGGTCGATATGGTAGAGGTGTCGGCCGGTGGGAGGAAGAACTGGGTTCGATTCCCAGTTGAGTGAATCTTTTCCTCAGTTTACTTCTCAACCCCGGTACCATCACTCTAAGATAGGACGTGTCGGACAGGTGTGTTGTCGTAGCTCAGGTGGCAGAGCGATGGGCTGTGGAGGCCATGCGGCAGCACATGTTTCCCGTTGGACCTGGTTCGCTACCAGCCAGGTCAGGTTACTAACCCTTTATGATTGCCCCTACTCCCCTCTCCTTCTGGGAGGGGGGGTAGGGGGGGTGGGAGCCGACGGCGGGAACTCTTTTGCATCCTAGAGGTGATATACAGAGAGCAGCGCCACCAAGATAGACCACCCATTTGCCACGCTGACGGAGGCTGACGGCAGGAACACTCTTTTGCACTCTTTAACAGCCAAGATTGTTTGGAAGATATCTGGCCTTTAATTCAGTGTATGAGCCGCGCCGTCAAGGTAGGCCACCCATCTGACACGCTGCTGCAAAAGCAGCACCGCGGCGGAAAACGTAAGCCACACGCTTAGCCGGGATTTGAACCCGAGTGCTTCTCTCAACGACCGACACCTCAGCCCCCTGAGCCACCGAGGCTCTCCTTTACGTGATTCAGTCTGAACTTGGGCTAATTGTACCGCATTCATGCAGTCAACTGAGAAAAATGTTTCGGTACCCGGGATTCGAATCAAAGTCTCTCAGCGCGAACACCTCCTCTGCGCTCCCAGCCACCGAGACGATGAAAATTCGCTCGCCAATCTTGGAAGTAATGGTAAGTTACCGGATTCGAGGTTCAACAGAGGAAAACATTTCTATACCTGGGATTTGAACCGAACTCCTGCGCCACCAAATCGTGTCTCCGCCCAAACTCAGACCCATGGTTACCTGATTCTTCGGGTTCGTGAAGTGAGGTGAACTGAGAGTTTGGGAACCAAACTCATGAAAAGATTTGGGCGACGCTCTTGCCGACCAAGCCACCGGTTAGTGATGTTCCATGTGACCGTTCGACCGGGACCGACCGTGTGCGACGGACCGACCCGTGACTCCAATTACTCGTGACAGAGATTTTGCAGCTGTCCAAGCAGTCAACTGATTCAGGACCACGCTGCAGGGGCAATGTGGCACTTTCCACACATCTGAGTTTTGCACGATGATTGGTAGCCAACTTGACAGGCAAGAAACATTTATAACAAATGTTTTAAACAATTCGCTTTTAATACTTCATATTTATAAGGCTGACATTCATTCTGTACACATACAAGAAATCTTATAAAATATTCACACAATTTCATCTCTTATTGTCTATCAATATTTTAATACATTTTCTAGAGTTAAGTGATTTACTTGCACACACTCTGAGTAAAAATAAAAGAACAACAAATGAAAACAACCCAACATTCTGAAACGAGATAAAGGGGAAAGATGCAACATCTCAAGAATCTAACCAATAAAAAAAATGATTAAAATTATTAAGTAAATCTTCAACAAATTCCATAACTTGAAACCGTGATACGGTCATGAAGATTGTGCTCTGTCTCTTGACCCTCGCGATTTCGAGCTAACTAAATATTTATCATCGTTTACATCATTCTATACATACAGAACTGCTTTACAGTCTAACAATTCAAATCAAGACCATTTCATTTCCCCGCCCCCCAAAAAACACTTCAATACTCTATATTCATGAACGAACATAGATTTGACAAATTTTAATGCAACAATCTTATTTAACATTAATTTACACATTAACAAATATCAGGTTAACAACCAAGAATGGGCAGAATATAATATCACATGATTCCCTTTCTTTAATGATTTCACTTAAGTACAGTATAGAAGAACAGTTACAATTAGTACCCTAAATATAAATTTTATTTTATTTACAGGTCTAAAGTTTGAATAATTTGAAGGAGGGTTACCAAATCTTAGCATCATAATCAAACTATTAACAATTAATCAATACAATCTCAACCCTCCATTGTTCACTTCAACAAACACAAATGATAAAGGCACAAGTACTTAAAGAGTTCACGTACAGTTCATTCGCATTGTATGTGCAGACCACATGGGAACCCAATTTATCTATTTTTTTCAGAATAGAGACACTTTGCCTTTCATTCTTTTACGCTACAACTGAAAGGATTAGAGAAACAACATGCACTAAAAATATAATTCGTTGTTGCATAACAAGACATGAACAACAGGGAATAGGGAGAAATGGGTATAGGAATGAGCTTGAGATGCACTTTTCCTGATCCTAATTGACAGCTCAAGAAACTAACGCTGTTTTGGCCCGAAATTTCACGTTGTAAAGAGCTTAGAAAACACACTGATTACAAAATAGCACGTACAAGAAGTCTAAATTTATTGAAATTCCCACAATACCAGCTAATTCACTTACTTTTGAATGTGCATTGTGCTCTCACAGAGGCAGTTGCATTGATTGACAAACATCTCTTCCAGAGGATTGATAATCAAGTGTGCCTTAACATTTAGACACCCATTTCAAATACCCTGTCTGTCTACGTACCTTACATTTCTGAAAATCAAAAAGAGGAAATCATTTGTCAAATACTGTTATATGTTGAAATACTAATTCCTAAATTTACTTGAGATATTGCAATGTGGATATTAGAGTTTCAGTTTTGCAAAGAGTTTGTCTAAAGATCTTGATCTCAGATATTTCAAACAGTTTCATCGTAAGTCTACTCCCTCCAAACCATATTAAAATTTCCATGCATTTAAGGTGGCCTGCTGGCTACTTAAAAAATGCGAGCCAGAGAGTTTATATTTGATACAGCCTAAATACACACATGTCTAGCTTAATACTACATTCTAAAATTTCTAGCTTTTTGACTTGACTTTGGGGATGTGAAACAGTGCCAGAAGTTTCATATAGGTATTTCAAGGTTCTTCCATTCAGAGTTATTGTCTCTCTATTCCTAAACAAAATATTGATCCTGTCTCTTGTTAAAATTTAACATGGCTGATGCAAGAACATGACCGAAAAACTGCAAAACAATTAATCTCAGATGGTACGCACATGTTATGTTGGGATCCCACATGAATAGCTGCAGCACACAAACCACAATTGCACTTGCTCAAATGTTCCCACTTCAGCATTAGAAAAATAGATTAAAATGAAGTGTGTACAGCAGATGACGTCGCTCTGTCACATTTTGTCACAACAAAAGACAAGGCCTTTAAACGGGGAGATCGATTAACTCTACAACACCTACCATGAAATATTGCCACTCATGCATCTTACATGTATTGTTCAGAGTATTTTTTTTGTTTGGAAAAAGTGGTACTTTGTAACTATTTCTATCTCTATTTAAGTAGATACATGTTATTGTATAAGTAATTCCCTTTAGAAAAAGGATATATTGCTCTGGAATGTTATACACGACTCTTAACTGAGGGAAAATGTTCGCTCTAACAATTTCCAAGAAAAGCATAGCTGAGTACATGAATGCTCACATACAAAAGCTACATATGACAGTGCCTACAAATCGAGCTACTATTTTTGTAGATTCACATTGATGAACCAAAGTAGAGAAAACTGACCATTTACTTTTGATGGGAAAGGGCGCCCAATGAGTAAATGTAGCTCCTTTAAAAAAGGAATGAAATTGTATAAACTCCAACCAGAAAGAGCCGATAAAATAACTCACTGTAGGCCCATAAGAGACTGGTCTTACAAATTATCTCATGTTGAAAAACATGTAAGAAATGAATAAAGATATGTTCAATTTGATTTGTTTTTGTTTAAAATTGGATTTGTGCGAAGCTGATTACATTTGTGGTATAACACTTTTCCAAATACCTTAATAGTTTCGGTAACCACGTCGATGAGGACATGTTTGCTAAATAGATACAGTTTCAGAGAACAACAGAACAATTAAACATCTCACATATTGCAAGCACTAGAATAATCAGAAATGTCTGCATTGAAGCAGTTGCAGCCAGCCTGGCCTTTGTACAGGGAATATCTACCTCTCCTTTCACACATGGAAAACAATATTCACATTTCAGAGAGAAGCAGTAGTATAATTTGTATTTATCACATTGCAACGACATACTCAGCACTTTGAATACTATGGAAGATATGACTGAAGCATTAGTGCTCATAACTTAAATCTAATTTAACCAATTTACTACAACAATTTACTAGTATATTATTCAAAGAAGTACAAAAAGGAAGATGCTCCTTCAGGAGACTTACTACTCATAAACCACATCACATATGCAGTTCCGTAACACCACTGATGTATTCAGAAAATAGGAGCTTTCACAGAAGTTTTTAACGTTTTGCTCATCCGCCAGCGGACCCATTAGTACAGTTCTCTTTATGACACAAATTCTTCAACAATATAAGACAAGGTTTGCATGGCATGCGCAAGGAAGCGCTTTCATATCATGCATGGCATGCTAAGGTATTGACTATGATGTTTTTATAGGATACGCAGTTAGGTTTAGACAGCTTTTGCAACAATTTTTTTTTACCAACATGTCACACCACATCTTTTAAATCCAATATGATAAGCGTTTTCATGGTACAAGTCAACTAGAAAATGTACAATATAACATATGTAACAAAAATATTACAACATTAGTAACAAAATTACAAACAAAACGACTTCCCTTTTGGTGGGGTTACACCACAAACATCCACATGAACAAACATAACACACACAAACACACACACAAACACACACAACAGCCATTAGTGTGCATCCAAGTTTCTGGATACCTCAACAAAATGACTGTAACAAATGGATTGAATCACGGTACATCCTCGCACCATTCCTTACAGGTAAGTAGCAAGTGATGTGCAGTACAGAGAGGGGGTCTTGCTAAACTGAAGTATTATGGGAAGAATAAATGTGTACAGAGACTTAGCAGAGAAAGTTTACATAAGTAGCCACCGCAATGACAAGAAAGTAAGAGCATTGTCGCCAAGACCACCTCAATAGAAAACGATATGCCGATATTGGTCGTATGACAGATGCAAGCTTGGTCTTATGCGAAAAATTGCCCATAATAAATTTATACACCATTTTAAAATGTAAATGACCAATGTTACTATCAAATAGTACATGATAATTTAAAGGAAATTTTCATAAACTGAGGGAGAGCTGAGGTCATGCACACACCACCAAATCAAATATGTTCAAATTAAAGACGCATATGGAATATCAGTAGAGGAACAATAAGAAAGTTTGTCCTGGCACATTAAATTTACTCAGTAGTAAATTTTAATTTTGCTTGTCTGACAAATGATGGTCTTTTCTCAGATCATGGTATTTTAAGCCACCGTGCATGAAACTGTGTGTTGCAATGAACCCCAACCTGCCCCGGTACTAGGACCTCAGTCATGAAAGGTGCAATGCAAGTTCATTACAGAAAAACAGAGCAAGATTTCCTTCAGACTGAAGAGAAGGCGTGTTGATAAGGACACAAAGTGCACAAAACACGGCTTGCTGAAACCAGCAACACTGGATCAACCTGAACCATGTTACAAATTACTACATCAGGACATATCAATCGTAATCACTTCATTGAAGTGCCCGAGGTGTGTTTAAACACAGACCATCGGATGCACGACTAGTATCCAGTGTAGCTCACATTACACATGTTGACTGACCATTTTTCAGAAGCAATACTGATAATTCACAGTTGGTACCACTTTTTGTCTTTGTACTTGAGCATGAGTCCATGTGCAGAGGATGAGAAGTTCTCCGCTTCATTCATCATTCGTTGTGTGCGTTCTTCTAGTTGACTTAATTTATCTCCTCGTTCCACAGCCATCATGTGTGCTTGAGATATTGCACCAGCAGCAGAAGACGAGTTTTGTTTTAAGCCTTCCAAGTTTGTGGCAGAACCAGGAATATGCTTGGCAATACTCCTCGATGCCCGGCCACTCGACTCTCCAACTAAAAGAAGGAGAAATCGGTTCCCATGTCAACACTTTTGGAGAGCACAGTAAATTGGAGACTAAGAGAATATTCACAGTTTTGTCTGGCATTGCATGAGTTTCACTGCAGACTGCTTGTCTGGTGAAGTACTTACAAAGCTCTTCTCTGTCGAGGTTTCTCACACCACCTCCAAACAAGCCTTGCAGAAAACTCTGTTTCGGTGGTTCTGGCATGTCATGAGGAAGGAAAAGCTCACCGACCATCTCGGCTAAACTTGCGCTGAAAAACGAAAAAGAAGTTGAGAAGTTGCGAGTAACACAGAGGCAATACGCCAACCGGCCGAATCCTTTAGTGCTTACCAGAATTCTGCTGAAACTGTAAACTTCTGTACTTCTGTAGGTGAGCTCAGGAAAAGACCATGGCCTCGGTTGCTAAAGCAGAAAGTCCTCGCTATCCTGTAAATTTAAAATTCCATATGAATGAAAGGGGCATAACTCAAAGAAAACATTAAATCGCCGTCTCACATTACGTCTACTGAGCACATCTAGCTTTCAATGGCAGAATGAATAAAAATAAAACACAAAGCGACTGAGCGCAGCCACACAAAACAGTACAGGTACATTTTGGAAAGCAGTCAGCATCAAGTATGCAATCATTTAAAAGTTATCGTAGCTTACTAATAAGCCCTTTTTTGGTTCGACTCGCCAACAGTCTCATGAAACGTTTCTCTGAGATTAGCAGGTTTTTCAAAACTGCCGAATACAGGCCAGTGCGATAGGTTGCCTATCGTCGTCTCCGAAACTCGTGTCCTCCGAAAGCGTCGCTTGCGCATGCCTGTAGCGCTTTTAGCGCCTGTGAGGTAGGCCACTGGCCCGTCTCGCAACACACGTGTGAAGAGACGGTGGCCTACCTAGCCCCTGGCATCTTCACAGGGGCAAGGTAGGCCACCGTCTCCACATCAGTGTGTTGCCGTGCGGGCCTGCGGCCTACCTCACAGGCGCTAAGTGGTGCTTCGGCCCGGCGGCCCCAGAGGCGAGGCCACATATCGCACTGATCTGTCTCAAGTTGAACTGGAACACCTGTTAAAGGAGTCGGAGCGGGCGGTGTGCTGCTGGCACAAGAGTGCCTCTCTGGTCTTACTTCTAGTGTCGCGGCACCTGCATCGTACTCCACAGTCGCGTGGGCAAACAACCACATAACTTTTTGCTTGCGCAATTAGCGAGCGCATCGAAGTTTTTTTTAGCAGACGTTCGTATTCAAAGCGGGTTTTACGAACTCCATTGTCTGTTTTACCAGCAATTAAGTACGTATTTTCAGGCAAGCTTTGTAGCAACATTCAACAATCATAACGACCTCACGGCAAAAGTACCGCCTGGGATTCCCAGGCGGTGCCTGGAAAGTAGGCCCTTTTTCCCATGATGCGCCTGGGAATCCCAGGCGGTACTTTTGCCGTGCTCTTTTGACTCAATTGAATTCGTGCCCCAGAAAACCGAACGTCTGCATATTACAGTTATTCAAAAGCAAGCCATCCATGCAAAACGCAGAAAAGTGGGCTCTGAACAAGACTGGAACAACGAATTGTACTAGCAATTAGTGGTCAACTTTGTCTTAAACTGGAAGTACTAAGAAGTTTTATGGTACGAGAGGTTAGCCAGTATGAATACACGTTTAAGAAAGGAAACCGTCGTTCAGAGCTCTTAATTTATGTATCTATGAATTACTTAAAATTACGAGCAATATAGAAAAAGAATACGCGGGCATGCGTATGAGCACTGAATACAACTCGTAATTCAAGGTACTTGATAATCAAACATCAACATCGACCACCTAAACACTAGAATGCACTAGAGTGCTTACAGTCGTATTCTTTCGCAAAATGCTCACATGTTTGCATATTGCGTCGAGCGCATTGCTAATGCTTAGCTACAAATAGATTATTATACCAGCTCTGACGAGCTTTTGCGCTGCGATTCGGCAAAGGCTAGATTCCGTTCTAAGCAAATCAGCAATCATGTCCATTAGAGAAACGCACTGGACAAACAATAATTACATCTAGTCACACTGAAAATCCACACATAATTTTGAATAAATATAAAAGAAACATAAAGAGACAAAATAAGTATTTTGAACAAATAACACCGAATAATGGAGTAAGAATAATTATTCATACGCAAAATTTGATATAATGGAAACGGCGACCCCGGTGAAGCAGAGACCCTAGATGACCCTAGCCAAACTCGTCGTTTTCCCCTATTTTTCTCCGTTGAGTAAGTGAGTAAAGTGCCATGACAAGCAGTTACTCAAAGGGTATGAGCGTGTGACCTTGGAAAGTTTATCGTGTAATGTAACGGCCAAAATGACTTCATGACCTCGTTCGAGAAAAAAAAAGAGTTGACAAAATTGTTTTAAGATAGAATTTGGACGACTGTATGTTCGTAAATTTTGACAGTAGTTTTGAAAATCGGTAAGGAGTGCACAGTGTTTGGAACGAGCGTTTTCATGAGGTGGCAATGTTTTCTTTATGAAATAGAGACGCATGCTTAGAGTTTTCAAGAAAGTCAAATATGGTAAAGTGATAAAGAAAAACAACATTGCTCTCAACCTGGAGTTATTATTCTTTTTCACAGGAATCGTGCAGCGAACTATTTATTTATTTTTGAGCCTCATTCTATCCACAGGTTAAAATAAACCCAGTAAATTTTCGCATGCGTGTCATGCCTCTCGTGGTCCATGCACATCTAGGAAGCGAACTAAACCAAGGGCATTAGTAGACAACTACCTTTGTATCATTCTTGTCAATAGTAAACCGAGGCACGTACTAAACATGAGCAGAAAGTATGCTTCTGATCTAATGCTCTACAACCTCGGTGGCAGTATACTGTTCACACGCTTCCCCCAAATAAACCACGGGGGAACGGTTGTTCACAAAAACGACCTAAATGTGCCCAAACCAAGATCAAGATGTCATTCACGTGGAACGCAGGCGTTCCGCGCCTCGTGAATCTTTTCACTTAAATAAGTCTTGACCACAATTAATCCACCGCTTTTGGGGTCCAATCCAAACGTCAGGACAATTCAAGGCCTTTCCTACTTCCGGTGTCGGTTCTCCCGGCTGGACAGGGATAAACAAAAAGGCGGGAGAAGCGTTGCACCATTAGCCTATACGAATTGATCACGACTATGTGGAAATGGGGAAGGAGTTTAGCCCAACACCCGTGACAAGGACACTGCAACCATACACTTAGCATAGATGGCGAACAATCACATAACACAAAAAAAAACATGCAGTGACATGCTTGTTCATGCATTGTTTGGATGCCAACATGCAAAAACATTTTAGGTCGTGCAGAACATGCAAGATTAATCTAGACCATGCACATGCAAATTGGTATTTAGAGTGTGGGTGAGTGTTTTATTTAAGTGGCAAATGAACACCAACAAACATAAAAATATATTGCAAAGATTACAATACGAAACAATAAACTGAATTAGTGTTGAAATTTGTCACTGTTCAGTTGCCTTAGAAGTTTGTCACATTCCAGGATGACGAAGACAGGGAATACCTAAGCTTCAGTCGCCGTGCTGGGACTTGATTAAGCTGCCTTTCTTTACTCTAGGCACATGCAAAAGCCATAGACATAAGACAGCTCTCCGTCTGCACTCTCAGAAAAGTCCCGAAACGTTTATTAATTTAAGCCTACTCCCATCCGGCCAACTACAAAACAACGAATTGGACGTATATATTTTTGTTCCAAGGCATGCTAAAATAATCGCGACGTAATGCAATGCAGATGAAGAGTGTCAGTGCTTGCTAATACGATCATAAGCGCCTTTCTTATGAGATAAAAAGCAGTTTTTTTTGGAAGATGTGCCGTGCGTACTAGAAAGTGAAATAATATCATGTTATTATTATTTTAAGTTTTGAAGTTAAAAAGATATGTTTGAATTTGCGTTAAAACCACAGTGAAAATCCCAGAAAACACTAAGCCACAAAAGCCACAAAAGACACACCAAAATGACCTGAATTTTCAGAGTCATAAATGTCACTAAAATATGTGACAGTGTCACGCAGAGGCATAGAACAAATTGTGACCTTTTGTGCTAGAGGAATTTTTGGCCGTACACAGCTTTGTCTACTTCAAACATTTGAAAATAAAAGTATTTTTACAAAGTATAATTTTTAACTTTTTAAGATACGCATTTGCACATCAAGTATTTTTTTATCAAAGGGAAGGCAATGTATGAATTGTCAGAAGTAATTTTTTTGGTTTGGCATGTTTGTGTGTGAGTGTATATTTTCTCGTACTGGGGGGCTCAAAGACCACAACCCAGACCCACTTACTGGTCAGTATCTTCATTTACAAACATCTGTTGGCCCCATATGGACAACATAGGGTCTACAATGCCTTGTTTCGTTGTCTGAAAACTGTCAGAAGGAACAATACAAAAATTGGCAATAGTTCTCTAATTTATCGAAGGAACAAAGATATCAGGGGACTAACTTCTAACCAAAGTTCTGACAAACATATTTGGAAATATTAGCATGTAAAAGAACAGAATTTGCCTTAGCAAAAGTTGTTAAAATGCAAATGCATGTTCAAGCTTTTTCCCAAATGATTTGCCTGTTTAAATCATTGCCGTATATACGGCACTTCTGTTATGTAGTCAAGCAGAAAACAGTGCCTGTCATGCATGGGCCCAAATCATGCCAAACAAAGGAGTGGCACGAGACAATGTACCAAGCAAAGTTAATACAACTCTGGATCTCGTTGTTGGATTTCTTCAGGGAACTTCAACAAACGAGCGGAAGCATAAAAGCCATGTCTATTCAATGACAGGAAAATAAATGTTAAGTTCAGAAAAAACAGGAAGGAGATGGGGGGGGGAGGAATCTGCACAAATCGTGGCTATAGGCGTACGATCTGTTCTGATCCAGCCCTTCAAGTCCATGACGTTTGCCAATGAATTTTCTTATGCAATCGAATTTAACTTTAACCAATCAGACCTGTCAGACAAAATTTATGTGCAGAAACATGGATTTGCTACCGATAAAAAAGCCAATAAAATTAAATCTAACAATCGTGTGACTGGGACAAAAACTTTTGCGTGGTGTTTGTTCACATCGTGCCCCACGTGATATCACTCATGCAACAAATCGTGCGCGATTAACCCAATTTTCAATCATTTCAATTTGCAAACAGGCTTTCCATTGAATGAAAATTGCACAAAGGGAGGAAAATATACATGGTAAGCTGTGAAGTGCTCTTGCGTAAAGCCTTGAAATTCGGTGTAAAAAGTGAAAGTTGACATAAAATATTTAGATTTTAGATTAACTGGCACGAGCATTGTGCACGACACTACGCCTTCACGTTTCTCAAGCCCTAAAGAGGCGATAAGAATATATTTATGATGAAGGTGTAAGTCACACAAACAGAAGTATAGGTTGTCTATCCAGGATCATAGTTTAGTTAGTTTAGAGAATATTGGGACCATCCCTACACGCAAAGAGAAATAACACGGTCATGATCATAGCTGATATAAAATTTTCACAACTCTATCTTGTCAGAATGATAAATGAAATGAGTCTGACTATGATTAAATATTTGGGATGCCTATGAAGAAATCTGTGACTATTAAGAAATATCATATACATAAGCAGTTAAAATATAGGACCAACCTCAGTCTATTAAATATATTTTTCAAAAGAAAGATATAACTACGTATCCCGATGGTGTCTTTCGTACATAACAAAAAGCCGATGTAGGAGAACCCTGGGCTACACCAACGAGAAATAAAAGAGAGAATATAAAACACGTACCTTAGATCTGCCAGAGGAAGAAAGTCTATGTCTACTAAAGGTCTTAAACTTGGCAAACTGTAGGCAATGATATGGCCACTGGAAACGTAGACGATAAGGCAGACGCTATCTGTAAAAGGTAAATAAAGTCCAACATGAGCGCGTTAGTAGAGCAGCGATACACGGATGGTCTGGTCATGTTGGACGTTTTCCCCTTAACCCTTTGGGTTTTGGACAACACATACAACAAACGCCAGCTATGCATATTTCACGAATGCCAGTACACATGGGAAGGATGCAATATAAGCCAGATTTCTCACCTTTTAGTGATATTATTTCTGCCTTTACTACAAAACCGTCCCCGTCTGTGATTTGTTGACGGTAAACGCAATTGTGTGAAGGTAATGCAACAACTCTAGCTTGTTTTTCAGATGTCAGGACCACGAATTGGCGGTCTCCAAACTGGTCACTAGCAACGCCCGATGCGCCACCCAACGTAGGAGACATTCGGCTGTTGCAACCGGATTTAGTGGGCGTTTCTACAAAGTACAAAAGAGAACACATTACATAAATCAAAGTTTAGAATGAGGGGCAGTAATTATAAGGCTTTCTTACTTTGCCTGCCTTCTTTGTGCTCATCTCTCCAGGGCTCGTAGGAATAGGGAATTAACGCTCCATTGCAGTCCAAAAATGACATTGTAAGAATACAGCCTTTTAGCCTGAAAATTGTACCTGTCAAAGAAGACGTTTGATCAAATAACTGGCCTCGTTACGAATTTAAATTCAATTGAGAGTTGAGAAGGAACAAAGTCGCTACTCACCACAAGGAGTTATGGCGACTGGCTGCGAAGCACGGGCATCACCAGGTGGCACAGTTATCATTAGGGTTAAAACCGATCCCAAGCTTGTCCCAACCCACAGCGTAGGGTATGCACTGGGATCTAAAATTACAAAACGTGAAACCGTAAAAAAAAGTGCAAGAACAAAAATATGCACATTTAAGAGCCAGAAATACTTACCAGCCTTTTTAGTGTACGAATCAGCAAAGGCTAAGCATTGGATAGCCTCAGCACTGATGTTTTCAAGACTAGACATACTTGAACTTCTTGATCTTGAGAAAGAACTATCCAATTTATCTACAGATAGATAAAACAAGAAATTAGAATATGTCGGCTGAGAAGCCCTTCCTAGGTTAAACATCCCTGGCCTCTGTTATAGGTTGAAATAAGAGAATCTACAGATATAAAATTATGTCTGGAAGTTTTAAGTTGAAACCCGAGGCAAACTCGATGCCTCTTGAACTACAAGGGATGTGTAACCTGTATGGCAAAGAAGGGTCTTTCCTTAGTGGATTAACTAGATATGTACATGTGACAATTAGCCGTATGATCGATTTTCAACGATGATTTTCGTTTTTTTGATAAAAACTGTGTCCGTAATAATTTTGTCCCTAACATTTATTGGGCACAGTTTCATTACAGTAGGTCGCGTGCGTAAGATCAAATGGCGCAAATTGTCACGGAACACCATGCACGATTTTACATAGCTAGAAAATTGCTTTTGCATTACGTTGCTTTATTTTTTATGGTACTGAATTTAGTTGTTTTTTGAGTACACGGGAAATTTTGAACATGACTTTTCTCTCTTTAAATTATAGCCAGGAGAGAAGTTGAGAAGGGAATTTGAATAGAAATTAAAGTGAATAGGGTGATCTCGTTCAAAGTGTTCCACTTCTAAACAAACCTCAAGAAAACTGAGAGTAAAGCTAAAAGACTAATCTGCTTGAGAAAATAACTAGGTCAACACATGGTCATTGAACGTAGACTTAAGATATTGCATGTAAAAACACTTATTTGCCAAGAATTCATTTGTATGTACAATTTTCAGAGCGTTGTCATGAACGCAAGCCTCTACGTTTAAGTACAAATTTTATCATCCAACAAATTTTATGAATAAATAAAAGCCCACTGAAGCCTTGCCTAATATATCATGATGCGTGTTTCTATTTCAAGCAAGTGTAGAAGATGAAACAAGCAAACAATGCAATACGTTAAGCAAACAATGGAAAAGTATATGTACCTCAAATAATTTGAATCAGACTGGTTTTGCATTGAGCTATGAATTCGAATTTCGGAAATTAAGGAGGCAGAAAGAAAAGGAAGACTAAAAGCAAAGATGTGACTGCATAAAGCGTGGCGTCAAATGCGTGATTTTAAAGGGTCTAGGGACTCGTCAGTGTCGTGTTAGGGCACTATTTTGTTTGCAGAGGTGCACATTGTTTGAGAACAGTTGCTGAGGTTGGTAAAAAGTAACAGCATAAGCTTTTTGAATGGAATACCAATAATGATTCTTTTTGTTAGTTCGAAAAACGAGTAGCTGAAGTACTTCTAAGCTACCAAGATGCACACAGAAACCATTCCTCATGCCATAGTAACGAACCATAAAAAAATGTTGCTTTCAGTGTTTTACAATGTATTAAAAGAAAAAAACAATTCGAAATATACCATAGAAACGACAATAAAAACAAAGCAGATGGTTCTAAGAGATAAAAATGAGCCAATTGCAAAAACAATTATTTAGAAAAAATTTATTGCATGTAAAGCCCCTTTTGGTGTGTAGTGGCTTTATTTCATAGACATATTGGATTTAAAAATGGCTGTCAGACATATAGAATCTAAAAGCCAAACACGTTATCAATAAATTAAAATGTCTCGCTATAAAAATGCCCGTAAAAAGGAGCAAAACTGGAAGGAAACGGCAAAATTCAAATCAAGTTTAGGTATGTATAAGATATAAGTGCTAACAGGACATTTATTGCTTCCTTTAAAGAAAAAAAATGTTATAGGGTGTTCCACACTGAGCACAGCAACAAGGAAGACAGTTCAGTAAGCACACCAATGTGTCAGTCTGCAAGGCACCTTTGCATCAAACGACACGGGACAGCACACGAAACACGATCACATTTGTCAGCACATAGAGACAGAGACAGAAGGAGGAAGGGCACAAAATGAGTGTTAAAAAGTGAGGATTGGGTGCGGAACAAGGCAACAGGAAGTGAGGATTTCACAGAGAGGAGGGGTAGGAAGTATATAATACGGGAAAATTCAGAATTTCAGTGACTAAACCGATGTCACAGCTGACAAACATATGAAGAATGTAGTTTTGGATAGTACGTCACCGTCAGAAAGAAACTACCTTACATACCTCATGCTCTGTAAAACTACTTTAAGGTGCTGTATCTAAGAAGACTGTTCTAAAAGATCTTGGAAGGAGTGAGTGATAAGACTGGATTTAAGTGTGTCGCAAATACGAAGACGAAGAGTCGTCTCAAAAGTGCCACATTCTACTTCTTATTACTACAGGGAGTAAGTGTGAGACAGAGGCGAAGTAAAATTCATAAAATTGTTGTTTAACGAACTGTTGCATAGAAGTGGCTATCACTGTGGATTAACACATCTCTCCTGACAATGGGGTTTTCTCTTTTTACACTAAAAGGAATCAGTTATATCCTACTTAGGTGGTAATTCAACTAAGAGTTGTTCCTCAGTGTCTACGGTAACAACTCATTTGTAGGGATAAAGTAGCCCCTTAAAGTACTTAGTTGTTTTGAGAATCAATCAACAGATCATAAACTATTTTATCTTAAAAAGTAACTGTAGCATAGAAAGTAAACAAGGTGGTCTGCAGCCCAGGGATGATTTGACTAGGGGCTGCTTACTCAGCTCCACTTACAGATCAATGCGCTTCAAAGGTCTGAAAGTATAACAGCAGAGTGCCGCAAAAACAATGAACATCGAACACACCATAAAACTTACGAGAACACACAGGCCACCCTGTAAACAAACAATGCTACAGCTATCTCATTCTTATTTCAAATAAACGCAGACTAGATTTTTGAACTACAAAAATACTTAGTATAAAAAATAAATCCAGAAGAATCATACGTAAGATCGGTTTGCATGTTGAATTTCAGAATTCAGAGGTGGAGGTGCTAAAAATATGTACTTGCAGAATTGGTCGTAAATTGTGGTTTCGAGTTTTCATGCTTTCAAAAGGAGTAAATCAAAGTGTAAATCAATTAGAATATAAGTAACAGGCGCATTTTGAAGCATGATTCTAAGTTAAAATGATAATAAAGAGCAGTGACTTGAAAGCTGTGCGAAATGTAATATGATGAAATTGTTAAGAATTTTAGAGAAATAGACGCATGAGAGAATGAAAAGCATTCCACTGTCATTAAGATATGGGGACATTTAAAGTGTAGCAGTATAACGTGTACTTCAATAGGTGATTTAAAAAAAAGTTTTTTGACTTGCTATACTACTACTGCAAAAAGCAGTTTGAGTGAGTTCGGCTATCGGCAGGATAAAATAAAAACACATTCTAGATAATTCATGATCTGTTGACCGCTTATTTCTACAATGTTATCACACTCTACACAGAGGACAGGCCCTCAAACATTGTTTCAAAAACTTTGACCTTCGTCCAATTGTTAAATGAGGAATTAAATTTAAAGATAATGTTTAAAGGGCTGACGTATGCAGAGTGTCTAAGAGTTAAAATGAATATGCAAAAAAGGTGACGGTACTACCAAAACTGCAATATTGTCGAGTAACAAGGAGGTTGCTGTGGGACCCGGCACGTAGATGCTCTGGAGACCGCGGAAATAAGCCACCACCACCCGCAACACCAACACCACTGCAGCCATCTTCTGAATATGAAGCCGTGCTCAAGCATTTCTGCAGTTTTCGGGTACCTTGGGAGCGGCACCGTTTGACTGGTTCAGGCGGCCTGCGCGGGGAGCTAACACCAGCTCCCGCACCACTTCCTACATTCTGTTTCCCAGATGTTGGGGAAACGCACACTCCATTTAGCTACAGATGCAGGAGCAGAGGGCAGGAAAAGGTTGGGATGATACCCATTAGCAACACCATCACCAAAGCAAATAACATGTGCACACAAGAAGCCGGATGTTAAAGACAATTCCAGACGAAATAGCAAACAGGTAATTATAAACATTTTAACAAATTCACTGTGCGTGGTACGCTAAGTAATAAGCGCAACTACGCTGCAGTGAATATGTTAAGAGGGTTGACGCAGGGATAAAGAACGAGGGAGGACATGTTGAATAAATATCTCTGAAAGGAAAACAACGCGCGATAAGAAATAGAAAGTATCTCATAAAATTATACCGGTCTAAGTGTGCATCTAGAAGTACCTATACAGCCTCGCGAACATCAGCAACATAACAGTGACTTTACTAAGTCACATAGTAGTGGGTTAATCTAGCGCAGGAGTTCTGTCACAGAGGAAAAGGCAATACACTGGAGAGCTTCCCTACCGAGTTAGTTTTGGGGTTAAGTTAATAGTACTGCAATAAGTATGTACCAAACAGGAGCTTCAGACAGCTCGGCTCCTCGTCGGATTCCTTTAACACAGACACAGAAACATGTCAAGGGGTTAGGTTTGATAGAACACAACACACAACACAAAAACATTGAAATGAGAGCAGTGATGAATTAATTCATGACATGTTGTTGGAATCGTGGGTAGCACGGACACACGCTTAATTTTAAAGTTATGAGTAAGTGCATACAACAAACAGGAAACCATGATTTCAATTGAAGCATAGGTGCACTGTTCTTTGAAAAATAATAAAATTGAGCGTGTTTCGTGGCACTGGAATAAACAATTTGGGGTGAATAACAGAACCAAGAAGAGATGAGACCCCACCTCCACAAGCCTGCATTTGTGCCTGCAATAAATACACTGTTTTCGGTGTGTAGCATGTGAGACATGTGCGTGTGTATACTGTGTCTTTCCTTGCACCAAAGTACAAAAAATGTAAATAATTGCTCTTGTTCTGGAAGGCATTATATACAGATTGAATTATGCTCCTGATAGGCGCTTACGTTCTTTCCAGCAACCATTCAATATATAATAACGGGATTTTACAAGCAAGTATCAGATTCATTCTCAGTAACCATTCTAGGTAACGAAACAGCACACTAAATCAACTAAAGTGACCTATGTACATCAAATCATTTCATTCAGCTATATTTGCTATACGCGAACTACGTCTATACCCATTGCTTTCAGTTTAATTTAAATATTAAAATGACGAAAGGAAACAAAAACGATAGTAAAAGTATTGAAAATTGAGTGAGATACGACAAAGTGAACGGCCAAGCATGATTTGGGACGAAAGAAAGGGACACTTACTGAACCTGCGGATGAAACCGCCAAATGCAGGAGCACTCGATGAAGCCTCATCCTTTCGCCGGAGATCCCTCAAATGGTGGTGATCTGAGCGGTGGTACTTAATATTTGGAACGGACAAAAGACGGCCATCCCTCTTTTCCGTGACTTTCTTCATGACGCTCTCTCTTCTGCGTGGCGGCCTCATAGGCCTTCCATCGGCGTCAAATAGGGGCAAGTCAGCGGGCCGGCGACTCACTCTGTCAGCATCAGACCCAGTGTCCATGCCAGAGTCACTCAGGCATTCGCACGCCTCGGTGCCGTACTCAACACTGACTTCGTCGGGACTGAAGAGGCCCGCGTCGTCAGAAGGGGGACAGGCAGTTGAGCTTTTAGGGGCATCCTCACTCTCTGGAGTGAGGATTTCTTTAAGGTCTTCCGTTGAGTCCGGAGGTGAATCCGTACCAACCGGAGACAACTGACTGGGAGTTATAGCTGAGTAGGAGATGGTCACCGAGGGCTGTTTACTGCTCCCCAGCGGCACTTGACCCGTCTGAGGAGCATTAGAAAATGTTTGCTTCAATTTTATATCCACTCTACTAAGCTGTTTTTTGAAACTGAAGCCTTTCCAGGAGTGACTTCTCTTCCTATTCGGGTCGAGCGCAGTGCTTGCTGTGGGAGGTGGTTTACCCCCCGGTTCACTACTGGGCTCAGAGACTCGCTTCAGGTTGTCTTCTTCCGGAAAATACTCCTCCGACGCCTCGCCACTGGGCGATGGCTGACCTGACGGCCCCGCAGGAGTTCTTGACCCGGCGATGTTCCCAGACGTAGGATCACTGTCACTGTCTCGCTCTTCCTTGTCCTTGTTAGGGGATGGCAGGGATAAGGCAAGAAAGGGAGGCGGAGCTGTGGTTACATTATCTGCAAGTTGCTCAGTCTATCTCATGCCACAAAAAGGATATAGAGGAGGAAAAATCGGGAAAGGATTGTGAGAAGGAAATGGCAAAAGAAGTGAGAAAAGAAAAAAAAAGAGAACGAAAATTGTAAGTCTTCCTCATAAATGCACAGCCTGGGAATATGTAATAGATGAATCATTAGTAAAAAGAAATTAAAAGTATAAAATAATGATCTACTGACAGCTTTCAATAAATAAAGCTTCAAGAAAGTCCTAAGGAGAAATTTAGAGTATGAGCGCGAAAAGACTACCTACGCAATTCTGAACGGTGCCTTATATTTCACTCAAACGTGCCAAATTAATATTTCTGGCGTGATTTTACTGAACGTTTGTACTCCGATCGTCAATATACTTCCGAAAGGAATTAAACTTTTGAAATGAAGCGTTTTGTAAAACACGCCCAAATCATTGTAGTGAGAACTAAACTGAAGTGCAATCGCAGAAACAAGTGCTTGTATGAATAAATAAATTTTCATGCTGCTTAACCAGTTTTCATGCTAACATCGCGTCCTTCAGTTCGGCAACTTCTAACGTGATTCTATTGAGACACACGTAAATATAATTTTTGCTAAGACGTGTCGACATTAAATTCCAATAGCAAACAGACGGGAAGTAATGCCATCCCAAATGTAGAATCAGGTACACAGTTTGTAACCTGACGTTTTGTGATTAGAAAACTCTCTAAAAACTGTCGAGCACACCTGGAAACCGCATGTCTGTTCTACCGGAGCAAACTCTATCGAAACGAGACAATGATTTAAAAAAAAAAAAAAAACAAGGAAGGGTGGGTCCTGTCCCCGACCTTGCAGCACCTGCAATACAGAAAGAACCTTCACGAGCTCAAGCGTATCCTGGATACGGCGCCGATCATCTCTGGGGTGGCGTCCTCCGAACAGATGTCACGTTCAACTACTGCTCGTCGTTAGATCCTTCAGGATTGAGGTAAATTTTCATTTCATCTACATGCACTGTATGCCACTGTGGTTGTGAAAGCCTTGACACAGTATTTTTAGCGTTTCATGCTCAGTTAACCATTTGCATATTGATTAGGCTACAAGCTGTTCGCAACAAATTAAGATTTGTTTTTAAACATTTTTAAATGGAAAATTCTTCGTTATATTCTTTGTGGAAAGGCTTTCCCTGCTTATGACATGACAGGCGACAGAGAATCGAGCACACACAAACAACACAAAGGAAGAAAAACAAAAACCGGAAGTTGTTAGAAACTGCACTGGTTCTCCACTAATTACAAATATTTTAAGATAAACCTGCATTGGTTCGACACGGTAAAATTTAGTCAGTACAGTCTGAACTCTAGCCTCGATTCTAGCACTAAAATATGTCCGCGTTTGGACGCCGTAGTGATAAGGGAGATTGAAAACTGGCAAGGACGCAGGTTTTCTGAAAGACTTCTAGCCAAAACTATAAGAAACAAGCCTGTTACCTGGTCCGTCGAGGGGGAGCGGCACCGCGGGTCATCCTCGCGAGCCCCGGGGTTGGTGAAGTCCGAGGGGCCGGCGGGCTGGCCGCCCCGCTTGGGGGAGCGGGGCACTCTCTGGTACGGGTCCGCGCTTCCGTACAGGTCCGGCGTGCCCATGGACAGCACGCACGTCCTCTGGACAATGTCCACCACGGCGATGCCGGACTCGTTGCCGTAGGCCATTCTGGAAGGAACGCGATGCCACAGAGTCAAAAGGGAGCGCTCAGGCCGGGCAGACGGCCAGCACACAGTCAAATGGAGACGCCCTTACAGTCCATAGGAAGAGTTGATGCTGAGAGCGGTGATCTGTCCCGGCTGCTCGCCGTTCACCCACGGCGTGATGCACACGATGTGGGCTTGGAAACCGGCGGGCTTCTTCTGTGGTCCGGGCTTTACTTTTAAGGGAAGAGCGTATTCTAACGAAGACTGAAAATTCGGAAGAGGGAAAACAATGACAAAAAGGCAAAATAGACAAAACAGGCTTACCCTGCAGACAAAAAAGACGAAGCTTTACCTTTTTGCCATCGGCATCGTTTGACTCGCCCCTGTGGGAAACGAGACTGGGTCTGGGCGGGTACTCAGCCTCCGGGGAGCCCTCGGGCCCTTCGTCGGTCACTTCGTACACGATGGGGATTTCCAGGGTCTGCGTACACAAGGTCAATCAACCACCGCCCCACTCCCGCCCCACCGTGCTAGTGCGTTTGAGCGTCGTGCTTACCGTTGTGTCACTGGTCGATTCCTGTTTCCGAAACTTAAAGAGAATGACGTGGGAGGACGCCCCCGCCACGCACAGCTTGCGACTCTCGGGGCACAGGGAGATGAGCTGGATGGCGAGGGGGTCGTCGTCGGAGCCGTCAACGCTTCTTGACTGAGGCTTCTCAAACACTTTGGAGGTTTTTAGCTTGTATAAAACTTGAAGTGTGCCGGCGGATGCGTCCCAGAACCTGACGCTGCCGTCGGCATGTCTGCAACAGAAGGTTTAATCTCAGGATTGCAAGAGAGACAGCCCGATCAGAACGTGGAGCGAAGTTGTTACCCCGTGAGGATGATCTCGTTGTAGCTGCAGCTGGTGGGGGACCACTCCCCGCCGTTGATTGGCCACTCCCTCTCCGTGAAGCCGGTCCGCTTGTGCGTCCGGCTGCCCACGGAGTAGAAGGCGGGGATGAGGTCGGACGGGCAGTCCGCCAGGTAGGTGCAGCACGTGACGGGGGACTCGTGCAGGTCCATGGGGTAGGGGTTCTCGAAGCAGGGGAAGCCCTGGGCGTTCAGGTCGATCACCACCAGGTCGTTGTGCAGGAGCACGGCAATGCCGTACGGTTCTTGAGGTTCTGCACAGACAGAGCCAAGGTCAACGCCACTCTGGCAGGAGTAAACCACGCTGGTTGAGGCCCCCCCACGTACCGCTCGCGTACGGGCTCTCGCACAGGGTAATGAAGTCTATCACTTTGTGCTCCATCTCGAGGACCGTCGTGTTCTTGCCGTGCACCACCGTGATGCTGGGGATGCGTCCGGACTTGTCGTTGGCAAGGCCGCCAGAAAATATCACGTACGTCTCCCTGCGGAAGGAGACAACGATTAATCGCATCGCACAGTCAAGAAAAAGGCCAAACGAGGGACGGCGCAACCCACCCAGTTCTCGCGACCTTCCATTCAACCTTGTCCACGGGCTTGCAGGCATCTAGCTTCCCGTCTTTGTTGGGCTTGGCTGCAAAACAAAATAATGTCACGCACACACAAACACACACACGACAGGCAGAGACAAACGCGCGCGCTCCGCCTCAGCTCGACGATGTTTGCGTTGGGCGGGGCCATCACTGTAATCCTCATTACTCGTCGTAAGTGGCTTCCACAAAGCAGGCGCCAAACTGCGCGCAAAATAAGCTCCACTGGCAACAACATCTCACAGATTTCAGGAAGCACTGCCAATGATTTTAAAGATGTCAAAGATTTCTGAATCCCTCCTCGATTTTAAAGATGTCAAAGATTGGTGAATGCCCCCTCACCGTGAGGCAGCAGCACGTTGACGGGCTTGGGCCCCGGCCGCACGGCCCAGGTGGTCAGGGAACCGTCCACGTGCGAGCACATGAACTGCTTGCCGTCGTTGTGCCAGCCCGCCGACTTGAGGCGCTCCGTGCTGTGCCAGCGAAGTTCCGCCTGCTTCAATTTGAGGTCCCACAGCGCCAGCTGGCCCGACTCGTACCCTATCAACAGCTGAGAAGGAAAGAGAAAGTCATTTACTTTTTGTTTTGCTGATGAAAAAGGTGAGAGATTCCAACGCAGTGTCCTGCCCTCACCTTGCTCGGGTCTATGGGGCAGTCGCTAAGATGAACCACGGGTCCGGGGTGGGTTTTCCGTGACCTGCAAAACGGCAAGACGTCAAAGTTGATCAGGTCCCGCTGGCAAGGTGCGCGCGAGAGAGCCCCCGATTCGCTGTTTAAATCTTGGAACAGCTGGGGAGTAATCTCGCGGGCAAACTGGGGATGGGATAAATCAACAAGGAGATTGGACTGCGCGCGCTTACACTTCGATGGCCTTGTTCCAGTTGATGACGTAGCCCGACACCACGAAGGCCTCGATGTTGACGATGTGAATGTTGCCGCGCTCTGTGCCCACGTACAGCCACTTGCTCTGCAGGGGAAGGTGCATGTACGTGATCCTGGAACAAGTGCAAACACCGCACGGTCACAACGGTCCGCTCCGGAGAGGCTGTCTGCTCGCAGAGCAACGAAAAACAATGTGCATTCCGGTGTATCGATATATATATATATATCTCGACATCTATCGATATATATTAACATTACTATCGATATATATCGACATGACTATCATAGAGATGACTCGATATATATCGACATGACTGAATATAAATTGACATAACTATTGATATAAATTGACATGACTATCGATATAAACCGACATGACTATCGATATTAATCGACACGACTATCGATATAATTTGAGACGAATATCAAAATATATCGATATGACTATCGATAAATCGATCGGTCGGACTTACTTCTCCTTCTGGAACTTGAGGCTGTGCACCACCTCGGGCTTTTTCTGGCGGAAGTTCCAGAGGTGGATGGAGTCGTCGGCGGTGGCGGACAGCAGCGCGCCCTCGTTGACCAGGAACTGGAGCTGGATCACGGCGGCGTCCGTCTCGTGGCGCATGGAAGTGTCCACGCCGGGACGGCCCACGCTGCAACGCTCAGTCAAGGAAGCAACCACATTCGGTGGGACTCACCCACGTTCGCTTACCACCCCCACCCCTCCCCCTCCACTGGAAGCAAGTTTCGAAACTGGACCCGGAATCTGTGCGGGCTACCTTGGCTACATTGACTATATCTACGCGCAGCTGGGCAAACCGATAATGGAACTGTCAGCAGCGACCGCGTGGATGTGTCCAGTGGCCCCGTCCACCGGCCGCGGGCAACCTGCAACAGCGCAAACAAACACCAATGAGGCAAACTGCGACCGCCACACCGCAAAGCGCCTGCCATGCGCGGGGTGGGCCAGCCCGCCGCGCAGCCGCGGCCACCGGGAGGCCTGTCCCGCACTTCGCGGGCGCGCGTCCGAAAACAAACCGCTGCCATCTTTTGCATCCGGGCCGCCGCGGCTCCGGGTCGCTCCGGAACCCCCCGGAACCCCCCGGGGCAGACGGGCCACAATCATCCACACAGACAAGAATATCACGTTGGTTAGAAAACCATCTCCCGTCATTTCCATACGGCGGTCCATGCGGGTCGCGGCGACTCGCCCCCAAACACACTCACACATATGTTTGTATTCATGAGTAACGCCCCCCGCCCCCCACGGCGCCAACACACACACACACACACACACACACCTACACACACACACACACACACAGGCCACATATCGGCACCCAGCGCCCCTTGCGAGCCACAGGACTGGCCGAGGGAAAGCAGTCGCCGGCTGTTTTCACATTCCACCCAAATGGATACACCTACACCATCTCCCAAAACAAAAGCAGTGGTACACTGCAGAAACACATCTCACATCTGGGATCCGATTCGAAAAACGGCATGAAAAGCTCTGCAAGAAACTGAGGACAAAATATCGCAGACGTTACAACGAAATGACGCCAGCAGTAGACTCATCCCCTTCTCGCCATGTGAGTCAACCGAGTGTTTTTTCGGCCAGTGCGATGATGTGGGTTGGGGGGAGGTGCAGCAATTTGTCCGGAGAAATCCCGGGGAGGAAAAAAAGGCCCGACGGACGGCCGGACGGCGGGGGACCGAGGCATGACCGGGGCAGCAAGCCAAAGGCGGCGACGCCGACGCGGTGGGTGGCCTACTTATCCCCCGATATTTGGCCCCGTTGCCACACAGTGGCGTGGCACAGTGGCGCACAGTGTCGTGGCACACGGGCACGCTGCGGGGAACACTGCCTTCGCAACGTTGGCTCGCCGAAATGGCGAAGTGGCTCGCAGTGCCTGGCCTGGCCGCCGAGTCTGGCGAGCTTCCCAAGGGACTCAAGGGACTGCAGGCCAGGGTTGGCGGGGCGGGGCGGGGCGAGCGGGGCTCTCCCAGCAGGCTGATTCCGAACAGTGCTTTGTCGCTCCGTCTCCCTCGACCCTGCCGGAGGGTCCCGGCAGAGCGAGAGAGACAGAGCGACGGTTCGGAGGCAGCCCCCAGGCGTGAGGCTGCGCGACAAATGAAACGCCCACCAAGACCCACCAGGGGGCCTCGCACAGTGGGCCAGAAGACCAGTGGAGGCGGCCAAAACTCTAAACGCGTTTTGAGCTCCAGAGTCGCTAAATAGGCCTCGAACCGAACGTGTGACCCTACCAATGGATTGCTCTCCGAACGAGGAATCCATTGGTGGGGTCACACGCTCGCTTCGAGTCCTGTTTAGCGACTCTGGAGCTCAAGACGCGTCTAGAGTTTTGGCCGCCTCCACTGGTCTTCTGGCCCACTGTGCCTCGCCCCCAGGTCCCCGCCCCACGGGCAATCGCCAACAATCCTGACCCCTGCACGTCCCAACGAGGTCACCTCATATATCGGAATCCAAACTGATTGAGGAAGAGAACTTTTGCACTTTAGCACGGCGGGTACACTGTGTGGCGCGCGCGAACACGAGGCATGGCGGCAGCGCGCTAAAGGCGAGACTTTGAGCGTTTTAACAGTGCGCTGCCCGGCTTTGCCGATGGTTTGTCGGCCCCGGCCACCGACCCGCTCCGCGACGCCGAGTTCCTGTCCGCCCACACGCAAAGGCCATCCTGGAGGTATGAAGAGAGTTGTTGCGAGCCGAGGGGTCCATACGGCTGCTCCATTTCCATTTTTTACGCGCGCCCCGCCAGCCCCGCCACACCGCGACAGCTGCGCCACGGGACAGGCTGCGCCGCTGCGCCGGCGGCTGTGCCCGGGGCCGTGCCTAGATGAGCCGAATGCAAGCGGTATATGACTTTTTATACGTGCCAGGCGGAGTACACATGCCGGAGGGGAAAAGGGCCACAAAAGGCGAGACTCTTATCCGCGCCACGCGCCTTTTCCGGTGCTTCCGGTACATCTGGTGCTTCCGGTACATTCGGTGCTTCCGGTACATTCGCTGCTTCCGGTACATCCGGCACGGACGACAAAGTGCTCACTTCCGCTCCGCCTAATGGAACTCTGCATACGGTCTGCCCGAAATGACCTCAGGATAAAGACGACCTTGAGGACGAGGTCTTAATGGGCACTTCGAAGCTTTTGGGGTCATTTGGGAGTACATCCACGACAACCACAGCGCACTAGGGTGACATTATGAAAGGTCTAACACTGTCAAAAGAGTCAGTCGAAACCGACTAACATTGACATTGATTTTTTAGTGGCGTCATTCTGATTTTGCCCTTTGCATTTTTCACTACAAAATCAAGCCAAAGGAATAGCCTGGACCTTTTAGTTGATCTCACTTTTAAAAAATTACAGAGCAGAGCTGGAGTGCGTACCAACCCGCGAGTCATCAAATTCCCATGTACTCCCCGCGAAACACGAAAACTGCTTTCTTACGGCGAGATCGAATCAAACCCGACCGCCAGGGGAAAGCAGGAGCCACATTAACTGGTAGAGTATAGCGTTCCGCGACGGCCGCCTCGCCGTGGGGAGCAGCCGGCGGGGCAAACTTTCCATGCGGCCGGCCTGCCAGCCTTCCTGCCAGCGATACCCGGCCGAGGGGGCACTGTAATGGCGTGTGATGGCAAGAAGTGCAAGCGGCGTTGCCCATGGCCCAGGCGTGCCATGGAGGCAATGTACACGTGGAGGCCCGCGCCGAGCGCCGGCGCGAGGCCAGCGCCGAGGCCAGGACCGAGGCCAGGACCCAGGACCAGATTCGGGCCGTCATACAGACCGCTGTCAGTTTGGGTGTGGCGGACCGTGCAGTGGCGACCCCAACGGGGGCGGAGAAGAAGGGGAGGGGAGGGTGAAGAAAGGGGAGGGGGAAAGGAGAACAGCGTCGTGCCAAAGAAGAAGGGTTCCCGCGAGGACCTGCACAAGGGAGCCCAGAGGGGCCTCGGAGGAGGGGAGCATGGCCACCGCGGGAACCACGGCGGCGTTGGCGGGCCGACGCCGCCGGGCGCCGCGGCTCGCCGCGGTCGGGTTATATGGCCAGCCGAAAAGGGGGGGGGGAGGGGAGGGGGGAGTAGATGCGATGCTTTGTCGCGGCGTTGATGCGGCGGCGCGTTTTAAGGACGCCCCGGGGAAAGGGTGAGACGGGAAGGAAGGAATAGCGGAGGAAGGGGGTAATTCTGGGAGGGGGGGGGGGGAGTGTCCGCCGGAAGATGACTATCGGAATCCGATAGGGGCTGCAGGCTCGGCTCCAGGCCTCGCGCCGCCGCGCCGCCACGCCCCCGGCAGCAACATGCCGCCGGCGTGGAGGTCCTGGGCCCGGGCCCTCGGGCCGGGCCAATCACTTGGCTCGCGGGAATCACTGATCCAGCGCGCCGCCGTGCCGTGGTGCCAATGGCGGTGGAGTGACGGAGGCCCTCGTCGTGATGACCCCCTTTGCATGTTGGAGCGGCCCTCGTCGGCAGCGTCGCCCGGCGTCGCCCGGCGTCGCCACTCAGCCACGCCGAGGCATAATGAAATCAACTTGTTGGACCAAGGGCCGCGCGCGGCAGAGAAAAAACCTCCGCCTCTCTCGCACTCATGGACCGCGCCGCGCCGCGTGGGAGCGAGAGAGACACCCCACTCACCCCAGGACGCATAATCGGTTCGGTCCGCTCACGAGTCGCGGGCAGCCCATGCTGGTGGCCCGAGAGGCGCCGATGCACGAAAGCGAAGATTATCAGATTGTGGAAAAGCGACGAGATTTGATTAAAAACGAGAAAAGTGGGATACTAAAAGGAAGCTGCAGAGTTGTTGATGCGCTGGCGGAGGCATAACGGGATGAAAAAGATGCACGCCGAGGGAATCGATTTTAAAAACCCGGTTCCTCCGCTGTGGTTTCTGGAACAGCAGAGTCAAGGGCGACAATGTCTTCGCTGTCTAAGGTAAGGGAGTCCCTGGAGGGAGCCTCTCCGAACAAGCACGCAACAGGTCCGCCACCTGCCGATCATAATCAATCAAACTACTTTGGCTGCATCACCAGCACTAATCGGCAAATAATCAAGTCGGGGCCGCCAGTCGGCAATAATGGACCGGTGGCTTCACGGCCCACTGGGCAAAGCCACGCAAAGCTAGGCGAAGCCAGTGGAGCCTGCGGCCGGAAACTAGGCCCCCCTTTCCCCAGCGGCACGGCACTGGCAGGGCACAGCCACGGCACTGCAAAGCAAACTCGGCAGTGCCGCCATTGGGCGAGATGTGCAATCCGCATGCCCCTCTTGCCTCGCCGGCCTCGCCGGGCCAGCCAGGCCTCCCCGTTCGCGGCGCACCACGACTTCCAGTGGATTGGCCGCCCCGCCGCCGAGCCGAGCCGTGCCGAGCCGAGCCGTGCCGAGCCGAGCCGGGCCGAGCCAGCGGTAGCAAACACGTCTTCGGCGCGGTGCGCGGTGCTGCGCGGTACTGCGTGCGGCTCTGAACGCGCCATATCAATATTTGGTTAGACTGCCAGGACCCCTAGAAGCTAGAAGGACCCTCTGGAGCCGAACGGAACGGACGGAACGGAAGGCGCCCTCGGCCCTCCTTCAAACCGCTCCAGCCCGGCTGCCTCGCTGCCTGTGAGGCGTCGCCTCGTCGCTCTGTCTCTGTCGCACTCGCGGGGCGCCCCCTGGGGGTGCGAGAGAGACAGCGCTCCTGAAGGACTCAGGAGGACTCGATGCTGCACGGCCATAAAGCGCGCTCCATCTGCTCGGCGGAGATTGACCCGCGGACCGGCCACGCTCAAGAGCCTCTCGCAGTGCACCGGAGGACGTCCCACCAGGAACCAAAAAGCGTGAAAGAGCGGCCCAAACGGCGGGGCCGGGGGCCGGGCGGGGCGCCATGGCGACAGCCACTCCGGCACGAGCAGGCCCCCGGCACGGACGGCGCGGGCAAGCACCCGGGGAGAGGCAAGCACGTTCAGCCAAATTCAAACCGTTTTCATTAAGTTGATGCGAAGCCTGCGAAGCGCCAAGCCCGGCGTGAAGCAGGCGCCACGTTCACAAACACACACACACACACACACACACATCTCTGTCTCTGTCTCTCTCGTACACACGCCAGGTCAGTAAGTAGCTCCACGAATGAGAATGCCGGCGCGTGGCAGAGCGTGGTGCTCGGTCCGAGTGGGAGAGGGGGGGGAGAGAGAGAGAGAGAGAGAGAGAGAGAGAGAGAGAGAGAGAGAGAGAGAGAGAGAGAGAGAGAGAGAGAGAGAGAGAGAAGGGAGGGGTGCAACCTGCGAACTGGGTCACGACACAGCAATATCTGGCCGACTCTTCCCCCTCCGAGGAGGCTAGGCCAGGCTAGGCGCCCTACGTCACCACGGCCCCACGGCCCAGGAGAGGCTGCTGTAAGACTATTAATTTGAGATGACCCGGCGAGGAGACCGACCAAGCGGACCAAGCGGACAAGGAGACTAGCGCCCGTCTCCCGCTTTTTCCAAAGGGAGGGGACGCCTGGTGGGCTCCACCATCAGGAAATGATTCTCGGTGATGAGTCCTTGGATAGGTAACGCCGTCCACCGCTAAAAAAAAAACGGGATTTTTTCAGGGGATTGAAGAGGAAGGGTATGTTGTGACGAACGAGGAAAAGAGCACGCCAGAAAAAAAGATAATAATTAATAATAATTAATAGATACGCGAATGGCGGGAATTTAGTGAATTGGGTTGGCGTTAATGAACGGAACGAATGAAGAAAGGCGAAAAGTGAGAGAAAAGTGGAAAAAATCTGCGGTTTTGAAAAAAGAAGCGGGCGATAAGGGAGAGAGAAAAAGAGAGGACAGAGAGAGAGAGAGAGAGAGAGAGAGAGAGAGGGGGAGGGGAGAGGGGAGAGGGGAGAGAGAGAGAGAGAAAAGGGGGGAAATGGGGGGGAAAAAGGAACAAGTGAAAGGGGGACAGAGATTTCTGCGGAGGCGCGGCTCGGGTCGGGACGTGCCGCACAACCTGGAAGAAGAAGAAAAGAAGGGGGCGGGGAGGAAGAGGGGTGGGAAAAAGAGGAAAAGGGAGCGGCGGTGGGGGGGGAAACGGGGGGGGAAAACAGCCGGAAGAAACGGCAAAAGAAGCCCCGGCCGGGAAGCCAATGGGAAGGGTTTTGGAAAAAAAACCCGCCGGGTTTGATTAAAAAAGGCTCGGGCAAGATTAGGGTTTTTTTAAATTTTGTTTATTTGAAAAACCTTTTCGGCCCGCAGCGAACCTGTCTTCAATGCCGTTTTCCCATCGGCGCTCTTAAACAGCCACTCTGGATTTCGCAGCACCTCCGCGCCGCTTCCTCGGGGCACGACGCGCAGTCTCGCCCTGCGTATCACAGTCAAAATTCTCTATATTTGATGGTGCCGCAGCTGACTTTGTGACGTACTTCCGAAAATTTACCAGCTGAGTTCGTCGAACTTTCTTTCGTATTGTGGACTCTGTTTTTCTCCAGTGTGGTTTTTGACAACGCCACGCTCACTTCTCTGGGTGTTACAACGGCGGACTTTCCTTATTCTACCTTGGAAAGAGACGGGGACACTGTCTCTTGATTTACGGGCAGAGAGAGAGAGAGAGAGAGAGAGAGAGAGAGAGAGAGAGAGAGAGAGAGAGAGAGACGTGACACGCCACCACCGTGCTCCTGGACCAAAGGGAGGCAAGTGCACTGTTGAGCTCATCACAGGCAGAGGCATCGGCTGGCATCGCCCCCAAGGGATTTGCATCCTTTACGGTCGAGTGGGGGGGGGGGGGGGATGGGAGTGGCGCCTTGCGGGAACGAAAAGACGACGCGCAAAGGGGAGCGGGTGCAGTCACTGTAAAGCGCAAAGCGCACACCGCCGCGCCCTCGCCGACGGTGCAGGCCAGACTTTTACACGTGGAAGGACAGGGTTTCTTTTTTTTACGGACTAAAACGTAGCATTTTAAACTCTTCCCTCTAAACACGATTTAAAACGTCTGGGGCGGTAAATTGGACACCCTTGAAAATAAGTTTAGTCGAGTAAAATTGGTTGTCACGGTTTGGTTGGAATGTCCAAGTAAGTAGCTATTGGGGATTCCTCACTAAAAATGGCTACAGTCAATCGAATCTGCTTAAAATGTTTTTATTTTGGGAGTAAACCAAAGCAAATTTTTGGACTTGGTAATTTTTTTTTTCCATTTTTTAACGTCTTTGCATTTAGTTTTGAGACTCCACGCCGCTCGCTGGTTCGCCACAGTGCAGCCAGAGAGAGGCGAAGTGCAGCCGGAGAAGGGGAGGGGACCGCGGGGAGGGGGCCCCCGGCCCAAAAAGGCGGCCCCGGGGAAAAAGGAAACCCCCCGGCTCCGGAGGGGCGTTGGGGGGGACGCCCAAAAATCGAAGCCACTCCCTAAAGGGGCCCCGGCCCCCGGGCGCTTGGGGGGGGTGAAGCGGAGAGAGAGAGACGAGAGAGGGAAACGGGGAAGAAGGAGGCCCGGAAAGGGGTTGAGGGAAGAGAGGAGAGAGAGAGGAGAGAGAGGGGAGAGAGAGAGAGGAAGAGAGAGAGAGAGAGAGAGAGAGAGAGAGAGAGAGAGAGAAAGCCTCTTTGCCTGTGCTCGGTCCTCCAGAGCAGCAAACGGATCAGACGTATATTGCCGTTCGGGCCCCGAAGACGGAAGAGCCAACCCACTAAAATAGAGTGTCGCGCGGTAAAGGGTGATTGGAGGAACTTTGAATTATTGCCCTAGAATTCTTCAATAGCTTCAAAAGTTTGTAAAGAGGCGTTGTTAACTTCCCCCAGTCGTCCCAACCTCCCCGTGAACCGCTCCAGGGTAAAGCAACAACGTGGGGCTGCCGAGTGGTTCCGAAGGGTAAAGTTCGGTCGCTCTGTCTCTCTCGCACCACTCCACAGTGGGCCAGAAGACCGGTGGAGCGGCCAAAATTCTAGACGCGCTTTGAGCTCCAGAGTCGCTAAATGGGACACAAACTGACCGTGTGACCCCACCAATGGATTCCTCGTTCGGAGAGCAATCCATTGGTGGGGTCACACGTTCGGTTCGAGGCCTGTTTAGCGACTCTGGAGCTCAAAACGCGTCTAGAATTTTGGCCGCTCCACCGGTCTTCTGGCCCACTGTGCACTCATGGATTACAAGTGCGACAGAGACGGAGCGAGGCAACCTTTCTTCGAAATCGTTGAGCAGAAAGCAGAGCAGCGGCGTGTCCGTGTCACGGGCAAGGTAGCGTGGCCAGAAATGGATAGCGAGGGAAACGTTCACAAAGGTCGCAGCGTCGCAGCCACGACACTAATAATATAGCACATTGTTATTCGCAAAGCAAGGCAGGCACAGCCTCCAGGCTCCAGCAGCCAGGCTCCAGCGAGCCGTCTCTCTCGCACCTGCCCGAGACGCCCCACGAGTGCGAGAGAGACGGAGGGGCCAGGCCCCGAGGCGGCGGCACAAAGGGATACACGCCGCGATTAATTCACAGAGAATACCGTGCCGCGTAAATGGCCAATGAATGCACACTTAGGCTGTGCGCACGGCGCGGGGGGCGCAGGGCGTCCCTAAGCCCCGGCCAGTCGGCCACCTTGCGATAATAAATTATTTCCCCAGAATGCAAAGCCCCCCGCCGTCTTCCAACTTTTCCGCTTAAAAAATGGAGGGCCGCAACTTGGGCCCGTGGCTGGCCGACTAGCCCCGTTCCGTGTTCCAGAATCTCGGACCCGAATCCCCGCGAACGCCAACCCGCTGCCCCCGATTTGGAGCACTCGTTGTGGCGACCCACCGGGACAAGGCAATCGCAGCCCGGCGTCGCGATGCAACACTGCGAAAACACCAGCCCAGTACTTTTTGAGCAGGGCACAAACTAGCCGGTGCCGACCAAGACAGTACCATTCGGTCAAAAATAACAAAAACTAAAAGGAAGTTTCAGTCGTTTTGACAAGACTCTGTTTTTACAGTGTGAGGATGATCTCGACAATAACCCGTTCGGGACCTGTGTGTGCCCAGGTAAGTGGGCGCGCCTGTGTGTTTGAGTGTGTGAGTGTGAGTGTGTGTGTGCACGTGTGAGTTTGCATACACGGCGACACGCGCCGCCTCGGGGCGCGGCGTGCCGGATCAACGCCAAGGACCCGATACAAGGCACTGGGGGCGGCGGGGGCCCGGGCGGGGAGACAACGGATCGGCAGCAGCGAGGGACGAGGGACACCACTGCCCGGGGCTAAATACGTGACTTCATCGGGGGAAGGGCCAGGATGGGCTGGGCCGGGCTAGGGCTCTCTCCGAACCTCTCCACCGCAATACACTCGCACGTCCGGGTCGGGCGCACGCCTGCACGCACGCCACACGGGCCTAACCCACGTGAGGGACTGCCAAACAACACACATACACACACACAGACACACACTCAGCACATGCGCAAACCAAGCCGAACAAGGAGGGCAAGAAACAAAAGGAATACCCACACTGCAAGAATGACAATGTCCGACGGGGGGTAAAAGAATCGCCGCCGAGCGCCTGCCATGGCGAGGGTAGGCCAGCCCGCCCGGCAGCCGTGGCCAGCGGGTTGCCTACCCTGGACTCGGCGGGCGCTCCCCGCGCCCGGACCTGGCTGCAGGTACACTGCGCAGCGCGTCAAGCCCGGGAATTCGACGATGGATCCCCTCTCCCCTCTCTGTCCCAAACACAGTGTATGACGTATAATCTCCCTCCCCCTTTCTCTTTCTCTCTCTCTCTCTCTCTCTCTCTCTCTCTCTCTCTTCTCTCTCTCTCTCTCTCGTACACACTCCGTCGCCGGGCCGGAGTAAACTTCTCTCTTAGAGGCGCTCCCATTCTGCGCGACTACAACACGCCATAAACCAGAAACAAAAACATATGGGTCGAGTTTATGTTTATACTACAGCGCCGTCCATGCATGAAGAAGACACACACACACACACACACAGTGACACAAAGCGGCGATGAGAGCCTCGAGCGGCGCCACACAAAAACAAAAGGGCGAAACCTGTAGTGAGTTTGCTGGCAGAGTTTACTGCAAAGCAGCGTCAGGACCGGCGTGGCGGGGCGTCGCGTGGCGGGGCGTGGCGGGGCGGGTTTCGGCCCGGTGCCGCGCTCTGCTTTGTTCTTGCCTTAATTAAGAGTCGATAGCGAGAGGTGCTGGCAAGCCTCCGACATCCTGCCGCCCCGCCACCCCACCCCTCCCTAGGGTCCCTCTGTCGTTTCCGTCGCCGCGTCGCCGTGGTCCTTGTTGTTGTTGCTTTGGTGGAACCTCGCTACAGGCGATTGTCAGTCCCGCTGGAGGTGCACGCAGCCACTGTTGTTGTTGTTGTTGCTGCTGCTGTTTCGGTTGTAGTTGCCGTCGCAAGGTCGTGGCGCAAGGAAGTGGGAAGTTTAAATGCGATTCGTCGCGATTTCGACCCCTCCGCCAAACATGATGCCAAAGATGCCGGCAGTGCCGTGGGCGTGTTTGGCGCGAAACCCTTCCCACAGTGTGGTGGCGGGGCGGCACGCCGCGCGGCACGCACCGCGCACCTCGCAGAGCCACGCAGAGCCGCCGCCCCGGCCGTCGGAGGAATCGAACCGCTACTAATTCGGTTCGCGGGGGAGAGGAGGGACTCCCGCCAGAATGTGCACATCTCCAAGTTTGAGGCGGCGGGGTGGGGTGGGCTCCGAGGGCGGAGTTACGGCGGGGGAAGGGTTTTGGGTTTCGCGGGTTTGAGGTTCAGGACGAGGAGGAAATAGTTCCGAGCAAAGCAGCAAAGGGAGAGGGAGGGGGAGGTGGGTACGGATCGAGCGATTACACCGTAAGCCTGGCGGGGCGTGTGATGTACTGCTCATTAAGAGGCGGCGCCGCGGGGGAAGGAGGGGGGGGGGTTTCTCACACGGCGGCACACAAAAGGAAAACCCCGCAATGCAAATCACTTTTGCCCGTATGACGTCATTCCGTCACTCCGAGCGAAGCGGCGGAACACCAGTCCGGGCGAAAAAGGCTCTCGACAAAAGGCGACTTGCAGCAGCCGAAACAAAGGAAGCAGAAATGAAAGAGGGGGAGGCAAATCTACCGACCCGCCGCGGCGCCGCGGCACGCCGATCAGGTCACGTTTGGCGCGCACAGCAGCCAGCCAGGCCAGCGAAACGGCCCAACATTCCCGTGCCAGCGAGTCGAGGCAACAGCGCCAATAAGGGCGCCATTTCGGATCGGATCGTCACGGCACGGTTCGTCACGGGGGACCTCGTCGGGGTTCGTCACGGAGAATCTCGTCGGGGTTCGTCAAGGAGAATTTCGAGCATCATCGCCAAGGTTCGTCACAGCATGGACAAAGCGCGCTTCGTCACGCGACGGCTCGTCACGGCATAAGCTTGTTACGGGGGCTGTTCGTCACGGTACGGCCCGTCACGGCACGGCGCGTGATCAGCAGAACCCGTTTCCCTGACGACGGCGAGGCAATTTCCGCTGCCGGCCGCGCTGCAGGTGGCGGACTGGCCGTCGGGCTGGCCGAGGCTGGCCGTCGAGACGGCCTCCACGACAAGGCGCTGGACAGGGCGAGGCGCCAGTGCACCAGCGGGCAGCCAGCGGACCGGAAAGGCCAAGTCGGAAGGTCCAGCGGACCGGAAATGAAACTGCGCAATGCCGAGCACGCAGTGCACTGCGATGCGCCGACGTCCTTCGGGCTAGTTTGCATCAAGAGTCCGGGCGGCCAGAGAAAGACGCGGCACGTGACTTACACCGAGGGTGGCTTTCTGGAGGTGGCCATGAAGGTGGTGTTGGAGGTGGTCGTGGTGGAGGTGGTCTCGGTGGCGCCCCGCGTCTTGCCCCCGACAGGCCTGTCCCTTCCCTCACCTGGCCCTCGCAGGGCCCCTCATGTCCTGCTCCGAGTGAGTCGTCCAGACAGCGTGACGGAGAGTGGCAGCGCCCTCTCGGCCCCACCAGGGCCCCACCAGCCCCACCAGGGCCCCACCAGGGGCGGAGCAATTAGTGAATCGTCAGCCGGCGACCCGCAAAAGCCACACAGGCACAGGTAGCCGCCGCACTGCCACATGTGTGTTTGTCGTCCTCGTCGCTCTGATTCGCCCCAGGCTGCCCCGGTGGGCCGCGTCCCAACTGTGCGGCTTCGCTGCCGCCTCTCTCTCTCTCTGTCGTACCACGACGCTCCCCGTCAGTGGGACAGAGACGGGGCGACACCGTTCAGCCCACAGGCACAGCCAGGCAGTGAAGCGCTCCGGCTTACCGCACGTGTTGTCGCGACTGGCGTTCCAATCTTACTCACATTAGGGGCACTCTCACACATAACATCACACACACACACACACACACACACACCACACACACACAAGACAACGTATTCTCTCTCCCCCCCACACACACACACACACTGACGGGAAACGAAATCAAGCAGGACCAGCGGGTCCCTGCAACTTGTGTATATTCATGAAGTCATATTCATGACCTTATCCACCTCCGCTTCTCTCTCGCTCCTCTTTTTTTGGCGGCAAAATGGACGCGAATGCAGCAGAAAAAAAACGAGGCACGGTTGAATATGCACGATCCATATTCTAAATCACCGCTACCTAGAAGTGCCGTGGCATTCGGCTTGGTCTCCGCCCTACTCGTCAGATAGGTTGGAAAGAATAATCAAGACGAAGTCCTCGATGGCATGAGTACCCAACTCGTTGCGAATCAAGAGCGCATACAACTGACGAGTTCAGTCAAACCGATGAGGTGCACATTGGAAAAACAACAAACAAAACAAACCGACCAATCAATCCAAATGGAGGTGCACCACCGAATCCTCACTCACCTCAGGTCGGCGCTGCTCGGCGTGGCCCGCGACGGGGAGGACGGGGCTTGGATGTCTTCCAGCGGTCGTCTCACAAGTTAGTGTTCCCCAAGGTAAAGGACCTCGAAAAAAAAAAAGAAACCTCCAAGAAAAACAGCACCTCCCTTTCCCATCGAAAAAAGAGAGACGCAACTGGCTTCTCTGCTGATATTCATCGCGCTGACGTGGCTCGCAGCCGCCCGGGTTAAAAGTCGCGTGAATTTATTGTGGCGTGTCAAACGATAAGGAGGCCGACACTTCCAACGCGAAAAAAAATTTTCGGATTCGAAATTTACTCGACTTTCATTAACGGTTCCCATAATATTTGTTTTGAGAGGATACATTCTGAGCAGCCCGCTCTTGGTTCCGACCGCCAGGAGCCTCTGCACAGGATCGAAGGCCATTGCCGTGGGTTGGTAGGGGAAGCCATGTCGAAATGTCTGCAACACAAGGAAAACAGCACAAATCAGTCCAGTCCGAAAGTCATTAAACAACATCAAACCACCATTGGCAGTGTTCGCTATGGTAAAACTATGGAATTCTCCGAAGATCGGGAGCCATATTTTTCCCCAACGAGTTCTCCAAGGTTTTTACAACAGTGTCATAACTTGAAAGGGACGGCAGAAGGAATTGGAACTGACTGAAAGGCGGCGATGGGAAAAAAAAGGCATTCGGAGGATTAGGGAAATCCGTGACGCTACGACCCCAACTTTTAATTGGGAGGCCCAGCTTGGGCCGAACCGGCTATGGACGGCGAGCCACAATCTGCTTCGAGACAACGAGGTAACGAAGTTAGTTAGGACGGAGCGCGCCAAAGTGTATTGTGGCCTCTGTGAACCATCAACCGTGCATATCTGAAATTCGCGACGACAGGAAATAATTCCATCGTCTCGTTGGAAATTATAACCCCCGACCCCGACGGGACAAATTATTTTCTCGGCTTTCACCCGAAAACTCGCGAACAGCTCACGGTCAAACCTGAGTCGTGGTCGACATGGACCAGGCGCGACGAACCTCCTTTTTTTTCTCCTGAGAGCTTGTGTGCAACAAGGCTAGTTTGTCGTTACACCAATCCAGCAGAAACGTCCATCCAGCGTCTGACGAGGCTTTCTTCGGCAGAGCAAGCCGCAGTGGAGTGGTGAGAGGGATAGCAGAACAGGCCCGAAGGGGAGAGCTGACTCACCACACATCGTGCAGTGGCGGTGCAGAGAGGCCCCCAAACGAGGGAAGGATGTGACCTCAAACCCGCGGCCGCGGCTCAGCCTCCCTATTCTGTTTGAGTTCCGATTGCAATCACGTTTCACAAAACGACACAGACCGAACGATAAATTCTATCCGAGCCCCGCAACAAGGCAGGCGCACACTCACACACACACACACAAAGGGAGCGAACAATAAAAACTGGCGCCAATTATTTGGAGGCAGAGGGGAGGGAAATAATGAGAAAGGCGCGGGGCAAATGGCTTGACCTGTCCATCAAGGGCCCCTTCCAGGACGTCCAAGGCGCCAGCCTCGTCGCTCTGTCTCTCTCGCACGCGTGCGGCGAGCCCCGTGGCCACCCGTGGGTGCGAGAGAGACAGAGCGACCGAACGACCCAGCGAAATCGCTCGGTAGACTATAACTCTGCGCGTCATTCGGCGTGCCTCGGGCTGCTTCGGGCTTCAAGGCCGCTCGTCACCTGTCGCCACCTTCCTGGGCTCAACGCACCACTATTTCTGCTATTTTCGAAATCATTTCACTTTTTTTCAAGTTTCAACTTGGTTTACGCGACACTGCTAAACTAAGGCTCCACATTGGCTCTTACAGTATTACAAGCGCCTGCCACGCGTCACGAGTTCGAACGCCAACGTCCTTCAGATTTCCGGCTATAAATCTACGCTGAAGACGTTTCGGTGCCAGTCCAGTGGGACAATCGAGTTGAACGACGCAGATGCATCTCTCTCTCTCTCTCTCTCTCTCTCTCTCTCTCTCTCTCTCTCTCTCTCTCTCTCTCTCTCTCTCTCTCTCTCTCTCTCTCTCTCTCTCTCTCTCTCTCGCGGCCGTGGCCCACTGCGGCTGCTAGAGACGAAGAGCGATTGAAGCTCGGCGGGCCGATATTTCTCGCAGCCCGCAGGCTGGCGCGCGCTGCGGCAGCCTGGAGCAGCCTGGAGCAGCCTGGAGCGGCCTGGAGCGCCTGGAGCTCTGGAGCAGCGAGATCATCACGGCTGATAACGGAAGGGGGGACGCCCGGAAGCGCAGAGATTTCCAAGGCAGCCCCTGTTCGCTCGCCATGAAGGGCCAGCCCTCGGGGCAGCCCTCGGCCTCAGGATTGAGACAGTCATGAGACTCGCTCGGCCGGCCCTTTCGAAGGCCCTTTCCACGGCCCTTTGCTCAACGAACCGAGCCCCGACTTTCCTCGGCCGATTAGCATGTCAGGCCCTCGGCCCCTGCAAAGTCATCGCCACCACACTGGATACAGTGGATACACTGCTATTCCCTCCCGCCCACCAGCCCTTTGCACAAAGCAATCGCTGTGGTTCGCCAGGCATTTGTCAATGCCGACCCTCGCTGGCCGGACCCTTCCCCACCCCTCATATTTCTTCTCGGTCTAATGAGGGCGCCACCACCAAGATCCCCACAGTCGCCCCCCCTCGGCTATGAAAATTCAGAGTCCGTTCCTAAAAAGAAATAACGACAAAAAAAGAAGAAAGAGGAAGAAAGAACAGCCTTGGTCTAATTATCCTGCGAATTACGGTATATTTAAAAAAACGGCAACTTGAAATTTGTGAGGGACAGGGTAGGGCTGATCGCCCCGAGCCCTTCCGGCCCTACGGGATTCGTGAAGGGTGGCTGGTCCGGGATCACGGCGGCGCCGCGGCCGGGATAACACCTCGGGGCGGCGGCGCACCCGACTTGATCAATTTCGGGGATGCCAAAGTCTTCGGCAGAACAGGAAATTACATGCGTACGCCCTTCCCCGGCACCCTGGCAGCAACGGTCGGAGTTATTTTGAACTGGAGAAGCAATGTGGGGAATCAGAGATTCTGGAAGTCACGAAATACTCCACATTAACGTGGCGGCCCTCCCCTGGAGCTGCCTGAAGCTGCCCGGAGCGCTCGGCCGGCGAGGTCCTCGCCTGTGATCCGATTTGCCTGACTTGCAGGGCATGCGTTGTACCGCCTTGCAGAGACAACCAGCGGGAGAGCCGGCCCCGGACTCGATGCCAACATTTCCTCATGATATTCAATGGAGCGCACGTCGCGTCCAATGGCTTGCTTAGTCGCCGGAACAATTCCCAGTACCAGGTTCCGCTTTCCTTCTTCCATTCGGGGTTTCTCGGGGAGAACCCGCCGACTAGATTTTCGAGCTTGGCCGAGCGCGCACACTGCAGCCACTACACCCAAAAACTTGGGTGAAATCAAAAACCATAACACATTCAAAATAAGCTTATTCAAACTATTTTATATCTAGTACAAAGAAAAATTCTCTTGGATCAATATATTTAATTTTTCTTGATAAAACCAAGAAATTTTTTTTTTTGGGGTGCACCTAGCGCTAGCCCCGCAACAGTGGTCAAAGTCAAGACCGGAAGAAAGGAGGGAAGGAAAAAACACCAAACACAATATGACGGACACAAAGCTCTTTGTGCCTTATCTCTCTGCCAGTGTACCGGCCTCACCAGTGCCCCTCCCCCTCCCCACATTCAGTATTTGATGTTCCCCCTCCACCGTCTTCTTTACCTATGTGGTCCCACGGCCCCCCGGCCTCAACATACAGTGTGTGGACTGTGTGTGTACTATCAGTTGCAAAAGAACTGCAAACCCGCCGCCTCCGCCCCCGACTTGGGCTTGCCTTCGGCCCCGCTGGAGCGCGCTGGGGCGCCGCGCCGAGGTCCGGGCCTCCAACGGTGCGTGTAGAGCCGAGCCTGGCCCGGGAATTCTCTGCGCCTCTGACCTCGAACTTCGCAAGCCCGAGGAAACGCGACCGAGAAATCGGAAAGATATATTTACCCTTTGCTTTATCTTTTTTAGCAGATGGTACCTTTTCTTTAAAACACTATTTAGATAGAAACCCCCATGACTCTGAGAATGTTAAAGCGGAAGAGAGGGGTGATTTAAAATAAAAGCGGCTCAAAAGCTATCATAAAAAATTTAAAATCATCGTAGAAAAACAAAAAACTTTGAAAAAATACATGTTTTTGGGGATGCCCCCCCCCTCCATAAAAAAGGGGGATGCGGGCGATATATTACTTTCTGCCTCGAAGGCAGCGAAAATGCAGCACAATACGCGAAGGGCGGCGGGCCATTCATCTCGCCCTGCAAAGGGAAAGTGCACCGCGGCCTGCGTCACACTCACAATGGGCCAAACATTTGTTCCGAGCCTCTCCGATCGGAACCGCGCCGCGTGGGGCAGGCCGCCGGGCAGGCTCACTGGGCAGCGCCACGCACCGAGTCCATTTGACAGTGCCCTCGCCTCGCCGCTGGCGTGGAGCGTCGTACGACTATGGTGTTTAAAATTGCGCAACATGAAGGCAAGCACGCCAAACCAATGTAAAAAGCAAAGCGATTCCGAAAAAAAAAAACACTGGGCGTTTTGAAATGAAAGGCGATAAAGACCCGGCTGGTGCAACTGTTTAAAAATCAGAGCAAAGACGCGAGCAATAAAAGATAGGAACAACGCGCAGCCAATGTGTTATTAACGCGGGACCGTCGATGTCTTTATCTTTTTCCGAGGCCCAATCTATCCCCACTGGAGCCGGCAGGAGGGAGCGCGCTTCGGCGGAAGTTGGGCAATCAGCTGTCGGAGCCGAGGCGAGGAGAGGCGGGGGCGGGGCGCGTCCTGAGGAGCCGGGCCACAAGAGCGACAACTACGGCTGTTGAAGTGGAGGACGTTGATCACCGCGCCGCGCCACGCCGCGCTCTGGCTGGATGAGTGGCGCCCCTTCCCCCTGCGGGGCCCTGCCGTGCCCTCCTTGATGGATGGGGGCGCGCCGTGCTGTGCCCCTTGCACCGTCGTCCATAAACCACGTAACAGCCCTCGGCAGCCACCTCAACCTTGCCAAGGTTTTCCGCTAGCTGTTTGCAAAGGAATCCCCCTGTCGCGCGCGTCAATTTCAAATCTCTTCCGCAGGCTCAATCTTTGGCCGGGTTTCCGCAGTGTAGGCTGCGTCTTCATATCCCTCTGCAGGCCTTTAATGATCCTCGCAATGCCCGAAATGCGGGCGGGCCGGGTCCACTGCGATGTCGCGAGTGTCGGGGGGCTCGGGGGGCCCCGCAGTGGAGTGCGCACGCTTGTATCCGCGGTGGAACACAATCCTCACTGGATTGCCATGCCTCTCACGCCGCATCCAGACACACCCACTCACACGGACGCACACACGCACACAGACAAACCCACACAAAGGCGGCGGGACGCACGGACGCGCGCACACACACAGACGCACGGACGCACACACGCTCGGCCGTAACGACTGCGCGATAGGGCGCGGGCTGTGACCTCCCCATTCCCTCCCTCTGCGAGCCTCCCTGTCTTTCCATATCCCGCCCGGCCTGGAGTATGAAGTGGCCATGTTGCATTGTTCAAGTAGTGCTTTACATCGACTTTCGGGAATTTACCAACTCCGCCGCCAGAGGCGCCTCGCGCTCCGACACTAATGCATTAGACGGCGCATGACGGGAAGGCTGCACCAGTAGCAGTGGAGGCACCGTGTTTCGTTCTGTTTTCATTATGCAACATTCCAGTTGGAGCCGATTCGCTTCGAGGCCGGGCATTCCCATCGGCGCGTATTGGATCGACTTTACTTTTTTTTTTAGGATGAGTGCGCTTTGCACTTTTTCTTTTTCAGGAAATGCAAACAAAGTAAAATTCTCCGTTAATTTCTACCGAATTTCCCCTTAGGCCTCCTCGACTGGGATGGGCGACCGAGAGCGGCGGGCAGAGTGGAAAAGTTGGTCCAACTCGATTCCCTCCATTACGCCGCGCTGCGTCCGAAGACACGTAGAGAACGCGGCGCGGCGCAGCGGGTGCATTCAATTAGGAGGCGTGCTGCGACACAAGCCGGTCTAAATCAAAACATAATCAGATTTAAAAGCGCAGGGCGGGGGAGGGGGGAGGGAGGGAGGTATGGGGGCAGGCAGGTCGTATATAACTTAGTCCCCGCAAAGTTTATGGCTGGGGCTAAGGGGATGGCCCAGATTCCTACGACGGCCTACGCTTTATGGGAGGGCCACCCCATCTTCTCCTTACAATGCCTAGGGCAGGGTGGGGTGGGGCGGGAGCGGCGCGGAGGGTCATATGTTTCACACTGACCCGCGTCACGTCCAGCCCGGAGGCCTGTCTCTTACCGCTGCCACTCACGGGAACCTTACCCCTTTACACACACACACATACAGAGAGAGAGGGGGGGGGAGACCCTGTCGCCGCCCAATGTGTCAGGCACGGTCCTCTATGATCATGGTCCGCCTTTCCTGGTCCAGCGGCCGTCGCGTCCTCCCTTACCTGCAACAAACAGAAAGAAAAACATCCGTCAGAAAAAGACAAACAAACGATTTCCCATTTTTATACACAAGCCTGATACCGTGCACACACTCTCATAACCAACTCATGAATAAAACAGAGCCCGTCGTGTGTAAGAGATATATATATATACAATGCGCTGAGCACCTCGGATTCGTTACGAAGAGAGAGATATATATATATTTCCCCCTTTTTTTATGAGACCGCATTCAAGACCCGCACGACGCACGCGCCCACGCATTGCCGCGTCCTGATTGGCTGAGGCGCCTGCGTGACGCGAATGCGGGAGCGGTCTTCGTCACGTGGTGTCTGGACACGGAGCACACAATACGGCGCGTCTCTCTCTCCCTTGGTGCGCCCTGCCCGCCGGAAGAAACGCCAATTCATACTCCGAGGCACGCTGTGGCTCCACGGACGCTACACTGACGGAATGCCCCCATAGAGGGCTTCAGCAAGGCAGTCCGGCACGCGCGCCCGGCAGCACGGCCAGCCCCAACAAGACAGCGAAACACGACCCAAGCAGGCCGTGGCGGGCGACACCCGCATCCGGGCGAGGGAGGGGTATTTAGTCGATGGCGAACAAAAACAAGGGTCGGAAAAAGAAGCAAGTGGCTGGGCGGGGGACATACATATACATAAGGGATGCAACAGCGCCATCCTGCCAGGCCTTCCAGCCCTTCCAAGCTGGCCTCAATCAATTGTGCAGCCAGGAGGCTCGGCTCGCCAAGGCTCGCCAAGGCACGCCACGCCCTGTTGCTTCGTTATTGACAGTGTTTGGCGGCCGCGCGATCGGATGAACCTTCGACCTTCTGCCTGCATTATTGAGGCCCCTTTGAGGGCGGCGGCCCTGCGGCCCTGCGGCGCGCCGCGACTCGGAATCGCAGAGCGGCGCCGAGACAACCGGTCTACGGTGTAGGCCGTGCCGCTATTGACTTTCCAAAGGGCGCTCCGGTTCGGCGCGCTGCCTCGGCGCTGCCTCGGCGCTGCCGCCCAGCGGAGGGTCGTTTTCGCCGCTCTGCCACTCTGCACCCCCACGACGGTATCCCCCGGGACGCCCCGTGAGAGCAACAAAGACAGACGATTCCCTTGAAAAACGCTACGCCGGATGTCAACAGACGCCTGCATAGTTCTATTCCCAAAGTAACCAATTTTTCTGCACTGCGCTCAATCCTGACAAATTAAGTCCGCAATGTACATAACTTCAGCTAATATGCAGTGCGCACGTTTAAATAGTTACGTAACATACGTTGCAACAGGACATAACCAGTTAGGATGCAGTGCCAGAGGAACTTTGTACAATAAACCATATTTGGTGGCTGCCTGCGGTATTTTTCTGTGCCGAAAATTTCCCTTTTTTCGGTTGATGGAAGAGTCTAAACATGTGGGCGACACCACGCCTGCACACGCACCGCGCAGCCAACAGGTCCCCGCCAGTCACGCTATCCGGGGTCTGACTGAAGCCCGCGGCCACGCGAAGGCATCATTGAGCACTTCGTCGTTGCGTCCACCCAGCGAGTGGACTTTGCTGGGCATCAGACAGTAACTCACGCTGGGAAACGGGGTAAGACCTTTGGCCATGTCATTTCTTACAATTATGATCATGTATAATGCTTGTATCACTGCAACATGATCACCAGAGATGCTGTACCAAGTGAAACGACCTTGAAAACAAAACAATTTAAGGACGTTCTTCCAAAGAAAAAAGGGCCGTAAATTGACTTGGCATGGCCAACAAACCGAAACTACCACAAAATCTACAGTGAAGATTACAAGTCCCTCCTCACCACAAACCGCGTGGCGTGCCGCATTGTGACAATCACGATTTCAATTCTGTCACGCCAGAGAGACCTCCTCCCTCTAAACATTAGGTTGCTCCAGGCAGACACGTGAGCCGCGCGACAAAACTCATTTTATTGTGAAAGAACTGACGGCATGTGACACAAATGCGGCCAAACGAGCAAACAAACAAGAATTAGTCCGAGCAGAGGTGCAGGCAGCAGCAAAGCGCGCAAAGCGTGTACCGGGTGGGACAAACAGCCAAAGGGGCGGCCAAACAGACGGACCGAACAAAGAGAACGCGACAGTTCCAAACACCGTCTGACACACTTCCTGCTTCCTTCGGGAGCTTTCCGGCCGTCCCGTATGCCCTGGTGCGGAACATTTCATTACCCAGACAGCGACCAATCCGAAGAGCCCTTCGCAAAGCCGGATTTCGGTTCGGTTTCGACCGTTTCAATTTGGCAGCGCCAACTACAAGCCGCCTGGGACGTCCGCAGCGCGCACGTCCAACAAGTTTTCCTTTTTCATTCTTTTCCACTTTTCCGGGCGTAACGCATACTCTGGCCGCTGGGACGCGAACCAATTTCCCTGAGAGCAGCGCCTCTCTTCGCAGCGAGTTGGCCGAGCGGATTCGGTCAAGGCGCATCCGTGCGCGCAAAGCGCTCCGTTCCAGAAACAATTTGTGCAGCCACTTGCAGGGTTCCACTCAATGAAAGAAAAATGAATCGCGCAAAGTCGTACTGTTTGAATCTTTCGAAGCATAGGTATTTTTAAGTGCGGCTAACCTAACCCACTTCACGGCAGCGAATCGAACAGCTCAATAGGATGTAGGTCGCTTGGGGTTAGGGACTCCAAAGCTGCTCCAGCCGGCTCCAGCCCAGCCCCTAACCTACAAAAGCAACGAGGAGATCCCAAGTCCGCGCCGACAAAGCAGCCACTTACATCGAGCCGTGGATAAAGAAAGCAACTTGGACGGCGGCCTATTGTACCTGTAGCACTCCCACTTTATTTCCAACCTTCGCCAATCTCCCCTTCGGTGACAACTTGATGAAACTTGTGCGGCAGTTGCGTCGGACAATGGCAGGAAGCCGCGCCACAGAATTCCTCCCACTTATTTTCCACAGCGTGCCATCTCGCGGCACCAAATGGCAACAGTTGGGTTCGGCGAGCGCAGCCTGGCGCAGCCTTTTCCCCCGGAGCCCCTTCCTGTTAAGGTTGCCCGCCATCCGCTTGCGGAGGCACGGAGAAGATTCGGAGATCTCCAGGCCAGATAACGAACGGCAACGACGACGAAATGACGTCAACGTCACGAAACCTATTCCGGCAGGAGAGAGGGCTACTCCAATCGGGGGTAAGTGGGTCAGGGACGGCCTCTGCGGTGCGCATTTCTGTGTGTGTAGGTGTATGGATGAGCTGTGTGTAGGTGTGTGCTGTGTGATGTGTGGGTGCAGTGCACGTGCTTGTTTGTGGGTCTGCAATTATCAGTGCCTTCGTGTGCAGGCGTGCGTGTCCGTGTCCATGTGTGGCACACGCGTGTGTGTTTGTACACGTTAGTGTTGTGTGTGTGACTGTTGGCCAACACTGCGTGGCATGTCTTCACGGTCAGTGGGCTGCGCATTCGATCCTGAAATCCCAAACGGTATTCCACCCCGGGGGCCCAGGCCGGCCCTATTGCGTCCATTTCCACGCACAGCTACCCAGAAAATGTGACACGCAAACGGAGCGGAAAAGCACAGCCTGGGGGAGGGGGCGGGGAAGTTGGGAGAGCAAGGGACCGTGGAACGGAAAGGGGGGTGGGGTGTTGAGAACTGCAAACCGCACAAAACCTCGTCAAGCGTCGAAACGCTGTACGCCATAAACACGAGGAATTCGGTGGACCGGGGCAACCACGCGGCGCGGCAGGGCGCGGCATGCCAAACTTGGCCAGCCCCACACGCTGCGTCGTCCGCTGGAAAAAATATCACCTGGCCACGTGCCTCGTGCCTCGCGGCCGTTGCTTCTCATTGGCTGGGAAAGCCGGGAATGCGGAGACACCGGGAGAGGGGGCCAAGGCTGGAAGATACTGGTCGGGCCAGCTGCTACTACTGCCAAAAGATTGGGCCACCATTCAATTGAGTAGCGTGATTCGAGCAGAACCCTGAGTTCCCTGTTGTCATCCTCAAGTTATGAAAATGTCATCAACGGATGTCATAGTGATAGCAATTTTCACAGTGTTCTACATTCGCCCTGGATAATCTGCCCGATAATGTGCACACGGATCTGCAAACGTGGCTGGCTAAGAAGTTGGCCCCGAGCCACCCCTTGGCTTCGGTTAGCATTTTCCCCTCTCTCTTTCCTCAGTTACTACCCCTATCGCATTCTTCACCCCCAGCCCCCTTACCCGAGATCGGATCGAGAGATGTGTCACCCACAAAGACAGATGGGTGCCCCATCTGCACCCCTGAGCTCCGGCGCTCGTCCGGGCAATGACACAATCCCTTGTCAGTCACATAAAACACCCACAGTATTGCGTTTCACCATGTAGGCCATGCGCACCGCTGAGGTCAGTGTCTGGATCAATGCATGCTTTGAAATTGGTCAGTATGAGCAGAAAAATAGGGGGTTTCTTTTAGAGAGCACAAGGTTGAAGAACGAGAAAAGCGGTTAAGGGTGATGTGTTGGGGGTGGCCAGCAGGTTACTCTGTCGGCACAGCGTTGCCTCATCGGGAATGCAGCCGGCAGACGCTGGGTACACAAAAACAACAACAACAGCAACAAAAGAGACTGAACAGACGCACGCCCGGAAGAGGACGACCCAGGCCACGAGCCCCACTTGAAGCGAATTTCGGATGGAAAGGCAACAGCGAAAACAACATTATTCCAATCACTGGGAAGTGGAAGCACGAGTGAGGGGATCCCAGGTGATCCAGACACTCCCTTTATCGAGGCTAATCTCCCTCCCTGACTTATCTCAAGTGATGAGTCTTTTCCCGTAAGAAGCCGAATAAAACGGATCACCACGTTCCCGAGGGACTTCAAGCATCACCTGCCGATTCTTTATTCCGATTACAGCCGAAAAGTTTACACGTCTCCCCATTGAAATTCTCCAAACTTTTTTTTCTCCTTTTCTTGTTGGTTTTCAGCGGTGCCAAAAGTTGAAAGCGCACTGGGGGTGAGCACTTGCCAGCCGACCGCCAAGCGGTGCAGTGCATTGGAGTGACAGAGAGCGCTCGCTGCCCCCAACTTGTGACTTCCAGCCAACACTTTCCACTCCACTGTCGCAGCGTTCGCAGCGTTCGCAGGTCACGACGCGCCGCGACGTGCCGCCGGCCCCGCGCGTGTCGGACGTCTCCGGAATTAATTTCTTGGCGGGCCGCCATGAAATATTCAAAGAGATTCTTAATGCAGATTGCTTTATTAAAGGCTGCTCCTCACAATGTGGCGGCGTGGCGGCGCGTGGCGGCCGCCAGACAAGAACCAAATTGAATCAGTGTAGGCCGCGCAGACTGCTCGAGCCTTTCTTTCGCTGCCTCGTCTCGAAGAGAGTGGAGTCGGGGGTCCTTGGTCCAAGGTGCGTATTGAGTAAAAATGTCTGCCGATGCTGGGCAGTAAGGATAAGGCGGCGACTTCCATCCAACCACAGATTTTCAAAGACCCTCTACCGCCTTCCAAAAAAAATATGCTGCCTGGAATTCCCCCTGAAAGTCAGAAATCTCTGAGTGGCAAGTTTTGGCCGTGCACGAGATGAACGGTTCACGGCCACCTAATGCGCGGGGCGGGTGGGGCGGCACCCCTACACACTGATGATGCCAGGTGGGCACGCTCGACGATGCAAGATGGATGAGGCGGCCGGGGACTAGGCGGGCACGGCCTACGCAGGCAAGGCCCACGCAGGCAAGGCCTTAGCATAACGCTCTAGTCATGCCTCTTCATCCAAGTGCCTGCACTAACGACACCCGATGCCGCCTTGCGGCGTCGCGCACCGTCACAAAATATGATGAATCGAGAGAAAGGCGTATCGCCGGACTCCAGAAGCCACGCGGGCCCTCCAAGGTGAAGACCCCGCCAAGGAAAGTCACAACCGTCCCGACTCCAGAACGTTCTCCGAGAGAAAAAAGATGCTCCAAAGATTTTCAAATTTCATAAGAGCATAAAATACACTAATGCTTAAGACCACTGACAAGAGTGACTCTAGGACAAGGCACCTGTTTATGAGTGCCTTCTGTCTGAAACGCTGGAAATCCCTACATCAGAGAAGAAATTTCAACCAACAGAAATCTAGGTCTCGCTTTCTAAAATAGTTCGAAATAAATTCAAACCAAGAGACTTTGTTAAAGCCCGTAGAGGGGAGAGGACTCGTGAGCGACAGAACGCTACTCTCTGTCCTAAGCCGGGACACACTACGGGCCTGTTTGTCTCCTCGCCGTTCGGTGGCTGCGGTGGCGGCAGCGGATCAGCTGGTCAAACAAAGGGCAGCGTGCGAAAAAGAGACGAGGAACACGGCCAACAAAAGCAGACCCAGAAAACACTGCAAAACATGCCGTACTTTAGTGCGGAAAACGCACAGAAAAAACATTTTTTAAAAACGCCGAACGACCGTACTTGGTGCATGTTAACTCATTTCAACCGTTGTGGAAATAAGGTACGAAAGTTCCACAGCTGGCAAGCACGGACGGTCCAGGCTAATTGTTGATTAGACTTGCCCCTGATCCATTTCTCACTGAGTAAACAGAGGGCTAAAGCTAAATAATAAAAGGCTTTTCTTTCTCGTATTCCTGGCTGCAAGGGAAAAATGAAGTACCACCGCTGCGGCCACTCACAGGCCTCTAGTCAGTTCACCACTTTGGAGCACCTAATTAACGGAAATATCAAAGGTTTGGCAGCACAAAGCCCTAGCATGGATTCCGGGGGCCCATTCAACAACCATAACAACTTGCGCTCTTGAGGCCGATTCATTAGAGCCGGTCAATAAATGTTCGTTAACAACACCCCCTCCACTCGGCTTTTCCAAGGCCTGCACTTGTTGATCCGCCCGACATGAAGGAGGCCAAGAGAGCCTTCAAAGTTTACCCGGTTCGTCGGCGCCAGTTAACAGCAGTGCACCAAACTTTTTCATACTTAAAACGATTATTTTCGACTGACGGATGGGTTCCCGCTGCAGCCGGCGTCGTCTCAGCGCGCCACAGAGACGAGAGCATTTTAGGAGGGGACGATGGGAAAATAAATAAAAAATGGCCGCAGATTAAATAGAGACGGTGGCGCCCTCTGGGCGGGTCTCGGAAGGAGGACCACCATGATTATTACATCCCAGCAGCAGAAGCAGCGGCACAGGGAGACAGTTTGGTCGCAGGCAACCAGAGTGTCCGGCCTGGAGCTACGGAGCAGCACCGTATTAAATCGTCAACCCTTCTCAGCACACTCTCAGTCCAACTAAAAAATAGTTCTGTTTTTCGTCTATGCAGCTTTTTTGTTTCCAGTGCCGAGCCTGCAACAAACAGCCGCCAGACATTACCTCACCTCCCTCTACCGCCCCTCGCTGCGGCAGTGGCAGCCATTTCCGGCCAACATTCCCGTTATTTCATTTACATCGCAAAACTCATTTCCTCGGGAAAGTGACATCCGCGCCAGTGAGATTCTCATTTCACGTCGAAGAGTAGTACGTCATGCAGCAGGGAGTTCGTGACGGCGGCTCCTCCCAGTCTCCGCAGCCCTCTCCCGAGTCTGAGAGTCTCCGAGAAGCAGATGCCATTCTCTTCACGGAATTACAGCGCTGCGATAGTTGGTCGCGAGTTTGGCGACAGTCTCGCAGATGGAAGAAAGGGCACTCTGGTGGCCAGTTTGGGGGCGCTTCCGGCCGCCACAAGCGGCAGCCTGCTCGCTCTCTCGCACTCGAAGCGCCGTCGGCGTCCCGTTGGGCTACGACGAGGAGCACTGTGGAATGCTTCAGGATTAGTTTGACGTATTGCGACGTGCGCTACGCCCGGCTATGCCCGGCTATGCCGTCCCGACGGAAAGCAATACCACGGCGAAAATGAAGGGGCTGCGAACGGGTGGATGCTGCCACACTGCCGCGTGAAATGTGGCGCGTAATATCTTGTGGAGTGCGCGTCACTGCCCAAACTTTTGATGAGATGTTTCACGGTCGGCCCAAACTCGGCGTGCCTCCAGGTTATACACGCGGCCCTGATATTCGGGACGAGTTTGACGCAGCCGAGGCCACGCGGGGCAGGGGCGGCAGAGCCGCGGTGGTTCTGGCCCATTGAAAAAGGGCCCGGGGTTTAAGGGTGACGTTTCAACGAATCGAGCAGTTTTAACTTGTCGCACGATTGAAAATAGATTTGTCACTAAAAATAAAATTGTCGAAAACAACCTTAAAGAGTTATGTGGACACAGCCGACCTCATTTTCCAAGGATGTGAGTTGTTTGAATACATGAAAAGCAAGCACGAATCACATTAACCACAGAAATCTGTCTCTGCCCATCCCGTGGTTCCTTTGCAGTGCTCTGACGGGACGGCCCAGGCCCCTACCTCGCTCCACTGGCTTGGCTTTGAAGCAGGCTCAAGACCACCCACGCATTTTTATTCATTCATTTATTTTTGTTTTGCTCGATGTGCCTGCCTTTTAGGCTCAGGGCGAAAGCCGCGGCCTGGCCACGATGTCCAGGCCGTGTCCGACTCCACCCACGTCGCCATGCTGCCCGCATCGCTGGAACTTCCTTCCCCTTTCCCCGAAATTTTTACATTTGATAAATATTTTCCGTCCCTCGGCCTTGGGCCCTTTCGATGCCCAGCCGGCCGAGTGCGGCCTGCCCTGCTTTTTTTCTGCCTTCCTTGGAGCGCCGCTCCGGCCAGCCCCGCCAAATCCGCCGACCCTTTTCCACCTGGTCCGATGCCTTCTATTATTCACACTGCACACTGTAGGCTCCGGCCACTTAGCGCAATATAATCAAGGGGAAAAACGAGTGCAGGTCATTAACGCGCTACACTGCGGTACACTGTAGGAGGGATTACCAAACACGTTGAGGCCCCCCCCCCCCCTCCGCGCACGGTTTGTTGTTATGAAACAACTTTCTGCCAGAGGTTATTAAATTCATGTTGTTGACAAGTCGTTATTCACGGTCAGAAAAATGATGCAGAGCTTTGATGCAAAGTGCGATTTGGTGGGTGTGCGTTCATCCTCCTTAAAAATTAATTTCCCGTGTGTACGACGGACACGAATGCGTGCATTGCCCCCACTGGAGGTTGCGGGCCGTGGAAATCATTTCTCCAGAGTACTTTTCAGTCCAGGGCCGTAATGATGATGCCACCCGGCGGGAAAGACAGACGTCAGCATTCGGAATTAAAACAAATAAAAAAGAAAAAAAAGCGTTACACAGAAGAATTAATTACGGGCGCGCAGCACAAAAGCTTTTCCTCTTCTTTTCTTCGCTGTCGATGGTTGTCCCGCGAACAATACTGCCGTATCGACTTTCACAAGGAACAATGACACGCGAGCCGCGCCATTTGAATCCCATTTAGGGGCCCATTTGTTTCACTGACCCTATATGAGCAATCTGACACAGACTCACACAGACGCACACACACAGGCGCATTTTGTCACTCACACAGAGGCGCGCTCTGGCAGCGTCTCGGCCCATCGGGGCGGCTGGATCAACACGTGGCGTTGTTGGGCACTGTCTGCAATGCGCGACGCGGGTCGATGCCAAGGACGGCCTAGGGGAGGGCCTAGGGCTCCGTTAGGGGTGGGCCGGGGTGGGTCGGGGAGGCAAGGTGTGGCCCAAAAGGGTGGGCCGAGGTGTGGGTGGGTTGGGCCAAGGGGTGGGCCTAGGGGTGGGCCTAGGGGAGGGCCTAGGGGTGGGCCTAGGGGTGGGCCTAGGGTGGGCCTAGTGGGCGTGGGCCTAGGGGTGGGCCAGTGGTGTGGGCCTAGGGGTACGGGCAAGAGGTGTACCAAGGAGTGGACCTTGGGGTGGGCTAGAGGTGGGCCGAGGTGGGCCGAGGCGGGCTGAGAGGGGAAAGGGGGGGGGGGCGCTGACGACAGGGCAATAATCCATCAGCCCACCGCAAACCCGGCGCCGAGGCGATGCGCGGAATGGATTTCACGCCCAGTTACACCAGCAGAAAGGCAGCGGCTGTGCCGAGGCAGAGCTGTGCAGTGCAGTGCTGTGCAGTGCTGTGCACTGTCGCCCGGCAGACTAGCGCGCGGGGAAACAACGCCTTGCAATTTTCGCAGGACAGTTGCTTAAATTTTCTGGACCGTCCTGGGAAATGAGGCACTTTTGTACGGGGCGATGGCCGCCCTGGGCCGAGCATTAACAACCCCTCTGAAAATTAGACAGAAGCCTGGCACGTTTCTGTCGGATAGTTCCTCGACGACGCCCAAAAACAGAAGTTATTTCCTGTTAAAAAAACGTGCTTTCGAACGGTGCTTTGCGCAACCACTCGAACAGAACCGCTGCCCTCCTGCAGCGTCTCCCAAAAAAGAGAAACGACAACAAAACGGAAACGGTTTCTCCCAGTGTGGATGCACCGCGCAGTGGCGCAGCCTGGTAGCGGCGAACCGCGCTGGGTCGTTTTGGCGGGAAATTGCCTTTCAGTTTTGCTGTAAAGTCAGAGGGCCAGTACCCTCGGTATTGAGACGGCTGCTCGCATTGCGGGTGGGGGGAGGGGAGGGGGAAGGGGGGGGGGCATCCCTACAGTTATGTTCCGCTCGCTGGGGCGCATCACTATTCGACCGCGGCAGCGAAGGGCATGGACCCGGCCCGGGGGGGGGGGGGGCTGGTGATTGAGAGGGGGGAGAGAAAGAGGGGGAGCACACCGGAAGTTGAAAAGCACGGGGGGAAGCAGGGGAGAAAGGGGGAGGGGCGGTACAGACAGCAGTCCGGATGCGCGTCCGCTGCACAGAGCGCCTGTGAGGTAGACCGCACGCCGACATACATGTCCAGCGCTAGGCCTATCGCGCCACCGCAGGGGCTCCGACAATGGCAACCCCCGGGCAGCCCTGCCGCCCTGCCGCCCTGTGCCAGACCCAGCCAGCCCAGCCCGGACAATGGCTCACTCAAAACGGCACTAATGAAGGCATGAAGGCCGCCTCACCGGCAGCAAACACACTGAATCCCAGTCACACGTGACGAGGGACGCCCGCACACTGAGTGAGAGACTAAAGGTGGAGGACGCACTGTCCACATGAAGTGTGTAACCACTGACTTTGACTGCGTCGTCATGACTGCTTCATCCAGCCTGGACTGTCGGCAGTGTGTCTGCCGGCCTGCCTGCCTGTCTGTCTGTCTGTCTGTCTGTCTGTCTGTCTGCCTGCCTGTCGATGCGCCCGTCCGTCCGCCCGGCGGGGAGACCCACAATGCAATCGCTACACGTGTTGAGCGCGATCATGCACGTGATGCAATTGGCTGCGACCAACCAGCGCCGGAAGTCAGATACGGTGAGGGGCGGGGCGGCCATGCCGCAAGGGCAAGGGAGGCCCTGACACGGCCTCGACCCCGCCAACCACACCGTCAGCAAGCCCGTCAGCCACTGCATTCTTGCATCAACTCGCATCCCTTTCTCGGGGCCGAGGACCGAAGGGCTGCCGCGGGCGGCGTGCGCAGGGCGTGCGCAGGGCGTGCCACGCACCGCCCTTGGCCGACCCCAAACAAGGGCAGACAGCCCATCGCGCCGCCGCCCCGCCACGCCCCGCCCCGCCCCGCCACGCCACGCCACGCCTCGCTGCGCCCCGCCGGGCCGAGCGATGAACCCTCGTCCAAACTTTTAGCCGCTCTCGGCGGCCGCAGGGCCTGCAAGAGCCGCCCGCTAAGAGGTGTAAAATTTATACTCTGTAACGTGACTTTCCCTCTGGGCCCTCCTACCGACGCCGCGTAGCCCGGCGTAGCCCCGCGTAGCCTCCCGGCTGCATTTTGATACAACGCTGTGGTCGGCGGACGGACGGCGGTGCGGGGAGAGTTTGAGTTTAGTGTTCGGCGCGAGGGCCTTTACCCTTCACGCCTCCGAGCGGAGCGGGCGTTCGTCAACGCCTCGAAAGGCGGCAAACACCGCGGCACCGCTCTGTCTCTCTCGCACCGCGACGGCACGGCCCGCGAGTGCGAGAGAGACAGACAGCCTGCAGCGGCGCTAGCGGCGCTAGCGTGCGGCGTTCGAGAGCGGCGGAACAGCGCACATGGCCAAGCAGTCCCTCACTGTGCCGGCGGCCATAATCCTACACCACCCCCCACCCCTTCCCCAAATCCTCTCACGCGGCCGATCAAGATAGCGCGGAGGCAACAGTGGCCCGGTATGCACGTACGCACACTGTGAAGCCCGATTTCCACACATTTCCCGATGCTTTAGCCGCTAAAAGAATTGCCCAAGTATTTCCCCACAGGGCGCCACGCCACCGTAAAGGAGCCGCGGCACTTAGAGGACGCATGCGCGATATCATCACGGTTTACAATGTAGCGGACGGCGCCACGCGGCCTCGTGACCCGCTTAAGCCCCACGCAGGGGCCGCCCCGTCCCTCTGTCTCTCTCGCACCGGCGCCGTGGAGTGCGAGAGAGACGGAACAACCTCATTGGCGCTGTCGGGCGGTCCGGTCAGACTGCACTGCAAACATGGCCCCATCAGCCAAACAGGGAAAACTGTCAACATGGTGCATGGCGAGCTGTTTGACTCGTCGTTCGGTCCGCTCCGCCTCCCTCTCGCTCCGGCGCGGGGCTCTCGAATTGGCGCCAAGGCTGCGTCGCATAAAAGGTGCCAATAAAGGGGGATGAAACGGGACGACATGCCGCCGCCTTCCCTGTACACATTCCGCGCGGCGCGTCGTTGTGTCGCCCGCCCGACGCCCCGCGAGTGCGAGAGAGACGGAGCGACGCGGGGGCACTGCTCGGAACAGGCCCGCCGCTTGGCCCCCGTGAGTGCGAGAGGACAGCAAGCCGCCTCGACGCGATGGCTGCTTCGGCTTTTTAATCCCACCGCAGCCTGCCGTTGTTAAAGTAATTAGCGACTCGTTCAAACGGTTGCCGCCATTAGCGCGGGCCGCGTCCGAAGCGACGGCGCAGCATCCTCTGTCTCTCTCGCACCCCTACGGGACGCCCCGTGAGTGCGAGAGAGACAGAGCGACGACCCTCCAGAACGGCAGCGCACACCTTCGGCCGCCACCCCGCCGGTCCCACCCCGCAGCGCGGGTGCGAGCAGGCCCGGCGGCACACTGTGGCGCCCAGGTCCCTTAATAAGGCAACATTTTTACTGGTGGCGCGACAGCGGTCGAGTGGCGGGGCTGGCGGGGCTGGCGGGGCATCGGCGGCGAAATTCGCGTGCAACACTGTCGGAATGCAAGGGCCCCTCCCTGCTCTACCGCCCCAAGGCCGCCACCCGCAGAGGAGGCCCGCCCCCGCCGTCGGCACCGCCTTCGAATCCACTCTCCTGAGAAACGGTGCGGATGACTTAACAAGAGTCAATGATTACGCTCTGCATCTGCACCAGCTTCGCGAAACCTGGATTGTTTTCGGTGCACGCTGTCGAGCTTGTCGCGGTTTCCCGCCCCGCCCCACCTCACCCCACCCCGCCCCGCAACGCCCCCGCACACCTTGGCAACGCTTTGGCAGCGACGTTTCCTGGCACGAAATCCTTTGGAGCGTGCGCAGCGGGCCTGCGTGCCAATGGGAGTCACACACACACACACACACACACACACACACACACACACAACACAACACCAACACACACAAACACAACCCAAACACACACAAACCCCCAACCCAAAAAACCAACGAAAAAAACCAAAAGGGAGAGGAGGAGAGAAGAGAGATAGAGAAAGAGAGAGGGCGGCGGCACACACACCCCCAGCGGCGGCCCCCGATAAAACCCCCAACACCCCCGTCCCCTAGTCCCCCCGCCCCCCGGGCCGCCCCTAGCGCTCAGCCCGGCACTGGGGACTAATGCGCTGCCGCGCGGCGCAGCGGCGCGCAGCGCGCCAGAAACATCATCAAGTCTATTATCTCTCTCTCGCACGCGCGTGGCGGCGTAGCACCACTGCCGCTGCTGAATTGCAGCGCCGAGTTTAATTTTTATTTATGGCATTTCCCCTCACAGCCGTATAACGAAATAAGCAGGGATCATTGCAAAAAGTTCGGCTGAAAACAAAAACTAAAAACAAACGAACCATTTTTTCCGAAGTTCCGCGAGGACTGGCGGGAGTAGTCTCCATGCGACCCCTCTCCATCCTCCCCTCTCTCTCTC